>NC_142651.1:104891750-105219500 GCF_055504915.1 Nelumbo nucifera
GGATGAAAATGCCGTCTGGGTCATGTTTGACGTGGCTCTATCATATCTACCGTGAGCATTTCTCCAGTGAGATGTAAACAAAAATTGATGCGATGCGGCATCAAAGGATGAAACAGCTTTCAATCATGCCTTTTAGTCACTTTTGTTTTTTCCAGGAACCAGGAATGTATTTATTTATGTTATTTTGATTCAAAGGTAAATTAAAAATTTTTCCCCGACTGTATGTGTAGGAAAGTTATTTATTCATATGAAGATGAGTATCACTTTTGGAAACAAAATAATTTAGATATATAGGAAAAATAATGGTAGACAACAATAAAATCAACCACTTTCCTATTTACCAAATTTCAAAAAACGAACGGGCTTAGTGGAAGAAAGTTATTTATATATGGGCCGTTTGGGAGTATTCTGTACATACATATTTCCCTGCTTGTTTATTTATTTATTTATTTTATTAAAAGAATATCAATTGCAAATGCATTCTACCTCACCAATTCAGTTCACTAAATAAAAAATAAAAGGACATTCCTATGACTGCAAATGGTTCAGATCAGATTCAAATCAGGGTATATCTGGAATCTGATCTGATAGTATATATTCTTGACTTGGTCCGATCGGATCTCAAAAATGATGATTTGAATCCAAAATTATTAAAGATGTTGGATATTCAAATATAATATGATCTGATTTAAATTCTGAACAATTTAATAAATTATTAAAAGAAGGGACATAATAGTTTATATAAAAACAATATATATATATATATATACACATGCCTTTTTATAAGTAAATATGGTTACAAATATATACAAATATAGGTCGGGTTGAATCGGATAAGGGTGATCCAAATTCGATCCAATTCAATTGAGTCCTATTATTCGATCCAAAAAAAATCCGACAAAATAGGATCGGATCGTATATGATCCATTTACACCCTTAAACATTCCATCTTGTAAACATGCAAATAAAACATTTATAAGTTGTGTTTAATTGCTCGTAAAATGAGATAAAAAGTAAAAACAATTGATTTCCTCGTAAGATGATATTCAATAAGAAAATAAACGACGTTCTTAATTTCCAAGGTGAGTACAACAACATGCTCATTAGAGATTTAGAGGCCCAATGGCTTAAATTGGGGATTTAAAGGCCACATGCCCAAATGGCTTAAATGCAGGTTTCTTTAAGAAATATCGGCACATTATCAATGACTCGGTGGCGGTTCAAGCTTTTTTTTTCCACTCAGGAAAATGATTAAAGAGCTAAACAAAGCCTTCTTAGCACTAATTCCCAAAAAAAAAAAAAAACCCTGAGAAACCATTTCAGTTTAAGCCAATTAATCTCTGCAGTGTTATATATAAAGTAATAGTAAAAAATTTGGTCAACAATTGAAGCCTTTTCTAAGTAAAATTGTCTCTCCTCTTCAGTCATCAAAAATTGCTGACAATGTACTAATATCTCATGATATCTTCCACACAATGAGTAAGAAAAAGTGGAAAACAGGGGTAGTAGCTTACAAAATTGATGTAGAAAAAACTTTTGACAGATTGGAATGGGACTACTTAAAAACAGCTCTCTAAAAAATGAGATTCCATGAAAAATGGATTAGATGAATAATGGAGTGTGTCACAATTGTTAACCTTGTCATAATATCATGAATGTTTTGAATTAGATTGCAAACGCTTCAGATTAAAAACCAAAAATTCAAAATCGACAACGATTTTTTTCCAAAAATATCCCATGAAGGTTCCAAAGAATCTTAGCCAAAGCTTCGGGTATCACAAGGTCAAATATAGAAGAAATGGGAGCCCCTATTATCAAAGGGTGACAAAAAGCACCTTATGGAGCGCTTGAGAAAATTAAAAACAAATTGGAAGGGTAGAAAGAAAAGCATGTCCTTAATGCAGCCAAATCGTTAAGGGGCTAGATAGAAGAACCCAGTGGTTTTGGGAAAGAATAACTTCCACCTTAATGCAGCCAAAGCAACAAATACCCCTTTCTAACTCTCAACTAGCAAAACAGCCAAAAAGTTTACGTTGGATAAGATGGATAGCCACTTATTCCGTTATTTGGGTTGCCTTAAAGATAAATTTTGACACCTCAGTGAAAGGCATATGGGACTGGTTGTTTTGGCTGCATTATGAAGGATTCAGGGGAAAAGGTTTTGACACTCAATTGCGGAAAGATAAGTAACTCTTTAGTTGTTGTGGCAGAAATGTGGGCAACCTTTAAAACCCACAAGTTAGCTCTTCTTGGTCTAGAGAGAGTCCATCACCATTTAAGGAGATTCCCTTCTTGTCATCAACATTCTTCAAGGTTGCTCGAGAATCTCGTGGCGGTGTGGTGTTTCAAGGTAGTGAAGGAGTGCAAGCTGATAGCCCAAAGGATAGCAGGTCAAATCTCTTACTCGTACACACACAGAAGGAAATGCAGTTGCTAACTAGCTGGCCAATAAGAGCTTGGATCGGGAAGTTCTCCTCGAGT
The DNA here is from genome assembly GCF_055504915.1 of Nelumbo nucifera. Taxonomy (NCBI): domain Eukaryota; kingdom Viridiplantae; phylum Streptophyta; class Magnoliopsida; order Proteales; family Nelumbonaceae; genus Nelumbo; species Nelumbo nucifera. Next base: position 104,894,232 of record NC_142651.1, read on the forward strand.
GCCCCTTGCCCTGGGAACTAAATTCACAACAAGGAGCTTTGATTGGTCAAAGCTCTTCCGGTACCATACATTTTCGGTATCATAGATTTTCCCATTTTAATAAGTTTGACTTATCATTCAGGGGTAGTTTGGTCATATAAAATATTAAAAATGTTTATATAGACAACTTTTGTTAATGATGTAACAAAAAGCTTAAGGTGATTTTTAGACAATAAAATTTCACTTCTAGAAAGCAGAAACACTCCTCCCGCCGAAAAATACACGAAAATGCGAAATAGGTAAGTAGAACTAAGGCCATGTTTGGAAATGCTTAAATTAAAAAAAAGTGCTTAAAAACAAGTGCTTATTCGAATAAGCACTTATTTGCATTTGGCACTCAACTTTTTTTTTGAAAAAGATAACACATTTCATTATATCAAAAAAGGGGAGGGATGTACATGAGGAGATGTACAAAACCTTGTCACCAAAACAAAAGACAAAGCCCACTACCCACTACAAAGGAAAAGTATAATCACTATACAAAAAAGCCCTTCCCAGCCCATATTTGTCTAGATTATCAGTCACATGATTTAATTCTCTAGGAATCCATTCGAAGCTGCATTGTAAGTAGGAGTCCAACTCCCTGATTTCTAACAACAAATGAGATAGTTTCCACGGGTCCAAAGTCTGTCCTAAAAGGTAGCAGAAATGAGAACTTCTTTGTCACGCACTAGCTTGAAGAGAGAAGGGAAGGCTTCACAGAGAGAAATGTTTCCCCACCATAGGTCTGTCTAGAATTTTATAATGTTTCCATTTCCTTCTTCCAATCTAATCAGGGTAGAAAAAGGATTTTGGGAGGAATGAGCTGGTAAGGGGAAAGAGTTGCCCCATCTCCAATTGCTTCTACCATATTTACTGCAAATTACAGAGGCCCACAGAGAGTTTTGTTTCGTTTTGAACCTCCAAAGCCACTTCCCAAGGAGAGCCTGATTTCTTTCTAAGATGTGACCCAACCCTAATCCTCCTTCTTTCCTTCCCTTGCACACAACTTTCCAATTTACTAGGTGGTAGCCTTTCTCTCCTCCTCCCTCCCATAGGAAATGTCTTTGTATTTCTTTCCAATCTATTTCTGATCTTAGCAGGAACTTTGAAGAGGGAGAGGAAGTAGGTGGGGAGATTTGAAAGTGTGGCCTTGATGAGGGTTAGTTGACCACCTTTGGAGAGATAATTTCGCTTCCAAGTGCCCAACCGTCTCTCACATTTCTCAATGATAGCATCCCAAAAACTTGTAGATCTCGGGTTTCCCCCAAGGAGGAGGCCCAAGTATGAGAAAGGGAGGAACTCCACCCTGCAACCCAAAGTTTAAGAGATAATTTCGCTTCAGCCTTGTTACTACTTCAAAACATTTCAAGATCCTTTTCAAGTTTAAGAGAAAATCTTGTTTTTTTTTTTTTCTTCAATAAAGAAAATGGTATCATCTGCATATTGATGGTGAGAAATTTGGATATTCTCTTGCCCCACCGAAAAACCTTTTATAAGATCACATTAAGCCTTTTTCATGAAGGCATCCAGAATGTCTGCTACTAAAGTAAAAAGGAGAAGGGAGAGCGGGCAGCCTTGCCTTAAGCCTCTGGATGTTTTGAAATAATCAACTGAGGAGCCATTTACTAGGATTGAGAGCCAAACCGATCTAATGCACCCTTTCATCCACTCAATCCAAACTTCCCCGAAGCATTTGAGTTCTATGATCCTCGGGAGGCAATTCCAATCAACCTTGTCATAAGCCTTCTCCATATCTATTTTGTATATAGCCCAACCTTTTCAAGTTTTTATATCAGGTGTTTGGTAGCATTTTTCTCTAATAAGCACTTAAATTAGCATTTATGACTATTTTGTCCTTCAATTTCAAATTATACCATTTGAAAGCACTTTTATTAAATTACATTTGTAAAAATACTTTTATGAAAGCACTTTTCTAAAAATACTTTTATAAAGTGCTTTCATAAAAGTACATTTATAAAAGTGTTTTTGTAAAGTACTTTCATAAAAGTATTTTTATAAAATTCAACTACGGATAATTTTATAAGTGGTATTTTAAAATTCAACTAGGAATAATTTTGGAAGAAAAAAATTGAATAAGTGCTTATTGTATAAGCACTTGAAAAAAAGTTGGAAATTTGAGCTTAAAAAATAACCCATTATTTTTAAAATAAGCACTTATTTCAGGCTTATTTCCCAATTACCAATAAATGCTTAATGACCCAAATAAGCACTTATTTTGAATAAACTCTTATTTTTAAGCATTCCCAAACATGGCCTAGTATTTCTTCTTCAAACCCTAACCGGTCATGATAAATCGGTTTAATCCAAAGGTTTTTTTTTTTGATAGATATCCAAAGATTGGGTTGTGCTAGGGTTAGGTTCTTTGAGTTTAGGGTTGGGTTGGTTGGGTTATGGTTGAGTTGTTAAGGACCTGAGGTACCTTTCCCTTGGGCTTGGCTTGGTTTTTGACCTCAACTAGATCCAACAAAGCCCGAGTTGAACCCCATACTTGGGAGAACTACTGCTATCCATTCTCCATGATAGAAGGGTTTAGGGTTTTACTAGTAGGAAAGGTAAATTTCTTAAACTACCCTTATGGTTTAGGTAATTGACTAAATGTATCCTTACTATTTGAAAATTGACTAATACTTCCTTTAAGTTAGCATCCCTTAGTAGAAAGAAGAAAAAGACTCTTTTACCCTTTATTCTTCTTCAAATATTTAAAATAAAAATGGAGATAAGGGGAAAGAGATGCTAGTTCATCAAACCCTAACCTTTCAAACCCAAAGCCCCACTCTGTGGTGAATCAAAAAGAAGAATAAAGGGTGGTGTGGAGCGGCACCCCATTGCATAAGTCTTTGCACATCACTTGTCGCTAAATCATTCTTCATAGGTGCATCCTTTTTGGTGAAGAAGGTAAGGAAAGGGAGAGAACTCGAAAGGGGGAAGTGAGAAAAACAGATCCTGTAAACACATCTCCATCTATTGCCTTTAAATCTGTGAGACGAATTTGCTTTGGAACCATTTCAAGTTCTGGACCAAAATGATTTGAAGAGCTACGTGAGGCTTGAAATTGAATTCCATCTTCGTGCACATCATTTGGCGAGAAAAGCCTCTCGCTGCTCTTGGTACCTCCCATCTCTCCCCAAAACAACAGTGGAATTTGATTCGAACTCCAATGGGTCTCACATCTCTGCACCTCTGCCTAGTGGAGATCCAAAACCTTCAGAAGCTCCTCATCTTTCTCCTCTCAAAAAATCTGCTATTAATCGGCATGGGGTTTCATCTTGCACAAACTCCATTTCAAGATAGAAGCCCATCTCCTCAAGGCAGAAACCCCTGAAAACCAAAGCCAAAGCCAGAACTTAAACTAAAGAACCTGAGGATACCGAACAAGGAGTGTCTATGAAGAAATGGATACCAGAGAGCGAAGAACCAAGAAAACATAAAGCACTTTCTAACAAGCTTTATAAAGCTCAAAAAACACTGGCCGTCCATTTCTAACTGCGAGTAATAGATGCCAGTGCCAGTGCATCAGAGCTGGTGCGCTATAGTTTAAGAAATAATGGTTCGTCTTATCTCTCATGAGAATGTAACACTGTAGAACTCAGACTCTTAGAAGAACATAAATAATGGCATCAAATTTGGGATGCATCTCTTGATCAGAATCTTAAAATGAAAAAAAAAAAACAAAAACAAAATTAACCTAATGTATATACCCGAGTATCCTAGGTTTTGTGCAATCTAGTGTCCATCTCTATTCCTCAGCAAAGTGCATTGGGAAGGATTGGGAAGAATATGCTTGATCGATCCGACCTAGTTTCAAAGGTTGCGTTTGAGTCTGTTGGGAGGTTGTTTTAGGAGTTTGATTAAAAAAGAATGAGCTGTTTAGCTGGGGATAAACTTGTTGATAGTGAGAATTAGTCAATTGTCATGTGAGAACTTGTTGACACGATCGGGAAATACAAAACAACATCAATGTCAGTGTTGGAAGTTATAATAAGGGTAAATTGGGTATTTTTGGAAGTTATAACAGTCACGTGATACACATTTGAATGGTTAATGATGGAACATTAATGATAAGGGAAGTATTAATCAATTGTTAGAAACAATAGGGGTAGCATTTGTTAATTTTCAAACAGTAAGGGTACACTTAGTCAATTAACTAAACCATAAGGGTAGTTTAAGAAATTTACCCTAGGAATTTTGAAATGAGAGGTTCCGTGGCTCTGGTGCCACTATTAACATTTCATCGTTAAAATTTGGGATTATAGCATATAAGGGAAACTTTTGGGTCCTAATATCAATAAAAGTAATATATTTAATAAAATTTAAAAAAAAGTTAACTTTTTTAAAAATAATATAAAAAAGGGGCAAAGTTATTATTCATCTTCTTCTTCTTATATATTATTCATCATAACTGCCTGCCACTGCCTCCGGCACGCCTCCACCCACCTTCGGCAACTTTGGTCTCCAGCGACCTCTGTCGCCTCTCTCTCTCTCTCTCACCTGCTCTCTCTAGAACACCCGGGCACACTTTTCTTCTGTTGGGCCTTACTTTGGTTTGTTTGGGGTTCATCAAAGACCAGGATAGAAGCTTCTCTCCTTCCTTAACAGAGGAGGAATATGTCTCATTGGTGTGGAGCTGAGTGTGTCGTCTGCATAAGCATCTCTCGCTGGGTATGGAAATGCTACACCTATGTCGGCTCCGACGACAACTCCACCTAGCCACTGTCCACCTCAGAAGAATTCGAACCCGTCCCTCGTATGTGCCACTGCATCCTCGCCGTCTACGAGGAAGACCTCCGCAATCCCAAAGTCCTTCCCAGGGATAGATGTCGTATGAACCCGGACTGGGTCGTGAAGCGCGTCACATACGAGCAGACCCAGGGCCATGCTCTGCCTTACCTCATCTACATCGACCACAACCATTGTGAAATCATTCTCGCCATTAGAGGTCTGAATCTTGTCAAGGAGAGTGATTACAAGCTCTTGTTTGATAATAAATTGGGAATGTAGATGTTCGATGGTGGGTATGTCCACCATGGGTTGTTGAAATCCGCAATTTGGTTGTTGAATCAGGAATCTGAGACGTTAAAGAAGTTGTGGGTTGATAATGGGTCATCGTATAAGATGGTCTTCGCTGGGCATTCGTTGGGCTCTAGCAACCTTCGGAGGCGGAGGCGTGCTGAAGGCAGTGGTGGGCGGCTCGGATGAATAATATAGAAGAAGAAGATGAACAATAACTTTGCCCCTTTTTGATATTATTTTTAAAAAGTTAAATTATTTTTGAATTTTATTAAATATATTACTTTTATTGATATTAGGGCTCAAAAATTACTCTTACATGCTATAATCCCTTAAAATTTTCTCACCGGATTCTTTTAAGCCCCAAAATTGACTCTTGCCACTTTCAACTTGTTAAACTTCACATCATATAATATATATGGATGAATGGATGTGCTCTCCGTCCAATAAATGGAATCTACTCATGCGAGTAGATTGGCGATCTCACGTGCATGCAATTCATGCGTGTAGATGGAAGCTAAACAAGCAACCCAATCGTGCGAGAGTCCCACGTGGGTTTTGGGTCTCCTTTCAGAGAGGTCCTTGGCCTTTCGAGTTTCCTTGTTATTGTGAAGGGAGAACAAGGAGGCCTTCCCGTTTCTTTGTCTACTTTTCGGCGACCTTCGAGGGAAGTGTAATGCGATCCGACAACCTTTGAGGAAAGTGTAATGCAACCTTCGATGGCCCTGTTTACGCTGTTGTCTGAAGGAGAGCTTGTCTCCTCTTTGAATGAAGGTCTCTTTCGTTTTGCTATCTCCTCTTCGCATAGATCTGATCGATGGCCCTATTTTTGGCCTTTCGAGTTACTAGCCATTGCGAAGGGAGAACGAAAGAGGCCTTCCCCGTTTTGCTGTCTACTTTCTAGTGACCTTCGAGGGATGTGTAATGTGATCCAGCGACCTTCGAGGGAAGTGTAATGCGACCTTTGATGGCCCTGTTTATGTTGCTGTCCGAAGGAGAACTCTGTCTCTTTCGTTTTGTTGTCTCTTCTTCGCGTAGATCTGATTGATGCTACCTATCCAATGAAAATGCAAAGTAACATTACTTTTTAGGCATTATGGAAGAAGGGGGGTGGTTAAGGTAAACTTAGTTACAAGCCCGAGAAAGGAGCAGCTATAAATTTCGCAAAACCAACATTGTGACACTTCCCTTAAGAAATCAAGTTGTAGTCCGTGAAAATGTCAATGCGAGGTGACGGTGCACGAACTGGGATGCTTAAGTTAGCAAAGGGTGCAGTTGCGAGCTTGAAAGCTTTGTGAGTAAAAGAGTTAGAGAGTTAAATCATGCATACCTTGTAATGTTAGAGGTGACCTTGTATAGGCGTGCTGCCGTATAAGGGTCTCACGGAACACATCCAAGATCCCCAACCTATACTACCTGGTCCGTTTTGCACATGGAGATGGACTTTGTATGAACTGATAAAGCTTATTGAGTCCATCCGGTGTGATCTCAAAAAGGTCAATGGCTAATTTCTAAAAGTGGGCTATATGACACCTCGGCAAGTTGGAGTACCATGAGCTGCTCAGACCTTAATTCTTGCCGAGGTGCTCGGGTTACCTAAGCTGACCTGGCCGGTCGTAACACGTGTCCGCATGCTAATGAGTCGGGCCAAATTAGCCCTCGTCACGAGGTATTCCGTCTTCGATCACGCTAGGGTTAGTGTTTATGTTTCGTCCATGTTTTAGGGTTAGGGTTACCGTTCAGATCAGAGCTTTTCCAACAATGGAATTCTTGAGTTGTTCTTGTTCCCATTGCAGGTCGTGGAGGAACGGACGGAAACAAGTTCCGCATGTCGCTTGGTCTTCCGGTGGCGGCGACGGTGAACTGCGCCGACAACACAGGTGCGAAGAATCTGTACATCATCTCCGTGAAGGGGATCAAGGGTCGTCTCAACAGATTGCCGTCGGCCTGTGTTGGTGACATGGTGATGACCACCGTGCAGAAGGGGAAGCCTGATCTCCGGAAAAAGGTCATGCCGCCATGGCGACCAAAGGACGGTGTCTACATGTACTTCGAAGGTCGGTTATTTTTCATTTTGTTCTATTGTTTTCTTTTCTTGTTATGTTTTCTGTTATATTTTTTTGTTCCCTTTCAAATGCACTGGCAAATCTAATCAAAGTTCTTTCATTTTTTTCTCCTCTTTATTGCTTTTTTCCATGAGATTTTGAGGCTTCCTGTATTCTGGATCGTAAAACTCTTTACTGGTGTTTCTGTGCTACGTGTGCTCAAAGTATTGCCTAACTCATAGCACTTTGACAGTTTACAGTTAACTGTCAAGTTAATGGCTTTTCAAATGGTGGTCCCTAATTCGTGCTGCTCTTTAAGGTTTCTGCATTGTTGATCTATAAATTATTGCTCTCTTTTACCATTTCGTGAACCACGGTGGCCGTCATGTCTCTCGCAGGCCAAAATTGTTTACCTTCTACTTGTTTCTCATTTTTGTCTCTTTCTAGTGCTGTTATTTTGCTACAAGGATCATCTGATGAGAAAACTGCAACAATATGACATCTCATGATTCGTTGTATTTAAGTCTCTGATGATCTTGTTTGATTTACTGCAACTAGAGAAATCTTTTGGTGGAACGCAACCATGCGTGCTTACTCTTTGTGGAGTGAATAACCACAACTGATCCCCTTAGCATAAGGCATTGAACCTTCTCCCTAATCTTATACCTTAGATTCTTTCCCTACTTCGTGTTGGGAACCTTGTGCTTTCTTTCCCCTTAGCACAAGGTCTCTGATGATCTTGTGCTTTCTTTCACCGATTTGTGAACCTTGGTTGCTATTATGTCTCTCGCAGGCCAAAATTGTTCACATGTTACTTGTCTATCATGATTGTCTCTTTATTTTTCTCTTAACATGCTTTTATTTTGCTACAAGGATCATCTGATGAGAAAACTGCAACAAAATGACATCTCATGATTTGTTGTATTTAAGTCTGATGATCTCTGTTTGATTTACTGTTATATTTGATTTTAAACGAATAAATATGTCGGCGGAGATGATGAAATGTTATTGGTCCGTGTTTCTGAATTAACTGTGACCGAGAAACCATTCCAACTTCTGATCTCCAGCAGATCTAAGACAAACTTTTCCTATTTTTGAAAAATTTCTCTTTTTGTATTGAAGACTGAAGAGAACATAAATGTGGCTCGGCAATTGCAAGCCTGAATTTGGCGATATATGCTATTCTGAGTATCTCAATTGACTGAGAACTAACTATTATTAGATTTGCTTATATGTGATATTATTAATGGAAGGTTTCTTCAAAGTTGCCATGGTAATCTTCCTTTTATTCTGCTACAAGGATCATCTGATGAGAAAACTGCAACCATATGACATCTCATGATTCGTTGTATTTAAGTCCCTGATGATCTTTGTGCTTGATTTACTTTTATTTATTCTATGATTTGATTTCTAAATGAATAAATTTGCGGGGGGAGATGATGAGTTCTTATTGGTCCATGTTTCTGAATTTACCGTGACTGAGAAACCATTCCAACTTCTGATCTCCAGCAGATCTAAGAAATAAGTTTCTTATTTCTGAAAAATTTCTTTCTTTTTAGTATTGAAGACTGAAGAGAACATAAATGTGGCTTTGACGATTGCAAAACTGAATTTGGCAATATATTCTATTCTATTCCGAGTATCTCAGTTGGCTGAGAACTAACTATTGTGTGAGCTGCTTCTATGTGATATATTATTAATGGAAGGTTTCTTCGAAGGTTCAATGGTAATCTTTCTTTTATTCTGCTACAAGGGTCATCTGATGAGAAAATTGCAACAATATGACATTTCATTATTTGTTGTATTTTTTCTTTGATGATTTTTGTGTTTGATTTACATTTATTTATTTTTTGATTTGATTTTTAAACGAATAAATTTGCGGGAGGAGATGATGAAGTCTTATTGGTCCGTGTTTCTGAGTTAACTGTGACTGAGAAACCATTCCAACTTCTGATCTCCTGCAGATCTAAGACAAACTTTTCCTATTTCTGAAAAATTTCTTGCTTTTTAGTATTGAGGACTGAAGAGAACATATATGTGGCTCGATGATTGCAAGCCTCAATTTGGCAGTATACGCTATTCTGAATATTTCAATTGGCTGAGAACTAATTATTATGAGAGCTGCTTCTGTGTGATATTTAATCTCCCTTTTTTGATTAGTTATTTTTAACTTTTTGTTGTTTTCCTCTGTGGTGATGAAACATGAAACTTAGCATGTTAGACTTCAGAGATTTTTTTGCCAAAAAATCCATGAGAAGAAAATGCAGTTTCTGATCAGAGATTGACAGTGGAAAGTTTCTTCCAAGGGGTTATGTTAATCTTCTTTTTTTTTGTTTAGATGTTTTTATTATTTTCCTCTGTGGTGATGAAATATGAAATTCTTCGCAAGTCAGACTTCAGAGATTTTTTCCCTAAAATCCATGAGAAGAGAATTCATTTTCTGGTCAGAGATTGACCACTATTTTCTGAGAAGAGAAGAAAATCCATCTCGTCTCATGGTTGATATGAGATTTGTGTCTTAAGCCTTTTGCTTTTGCTTTTGTTTATTTTTTTTTGCAATCTTCTATCATGCAATTAAGTCCTAAAATGCATTACTTTCCTAAATTGTTATATGCTAATCTTAAGTGGCTTGAATAGTCACAAAGCCAAATACATTCTCTAACCAGTGACCACTTTTTCTTGATAATGAGCAGGGGTGTCAGTGCCATTTCATTCTCTGCCCATGCTTTATGTACATATACTGCAGGAGTTGATGGTATGGTTTGCCAAATTGATTCCATGACAGGAAACATATTAAGGAAGTTTCAGGCTTCTACAAAGACAATTTCCTCAATTGTCATCTCGCCAGGTATATATTTTTGATGAGTTCAATGTAACAATTTTTTATTGATTAAGGAAGTGAATGTTGTACAGGAGAAAATGTTTTTTTTTTTTTTATGTTGGTTGTGCATCTGTTGCTGCCTAGTATGGAGCTTTGAGGATGTGGAAGTAGGAAACTTCTCTGTTTTGAGTGGTTTCATTCTAATGCTAACTACAATTTTCGCAGATCAGGTATCAATGTTTCCAGAGCTGTCCCAATTAAAAAATCAGTCTAAAAATGGTATAGAACTTGGGAAGATGGGGTACTCCATCTGTCCATCAGTTATTTGGTCAAATAGTGCATTGAGTTTAGTGAAATTGAGATCTGATCAAATTATGCCAGATATTTTGTCTAATTGGACACCTCTAACCCCTATTAAAGCAATTTGCTTGCTAATCAATTACTAAGCACACTATATGTTCTTTGACTAAATCCAATACATGTTGCTTTGTTTTGTTAATGCTTCTATCTGACACTTTTTTAGCAAGAGCATGTTTTGGGGCTGTTTGCCATTATGCATGACTTTGTTTTTTGAAACAAAAACAACTGCCATGTGTTTCTGTTTTGAAAAACAATGTCATGCATATTGGTGAATAGCCCGTTTGTTTATAGATGCTTATGCCACTCATGATGGTTATTCATTTTTACCAGATGGAACAACCCTAGCAACTGCAGCTGGTCAGATGAAGATTTTCAATTGCTCAGACAATAATAAAATACACAAGTTTTTTGGCCACCCTGTGAGTGTAAAGTAGTTGCTATTTAATCTTTTGTTCCGTGCTTCAAAATTTCTTTCACTGCCTGTTCCTTGTCAATTTAAGCAAGTTATCTTCTGCCGAATAGGGGGCTGTTCGTTGTATGGTCTTCAGTGAAGATGGGAAGTACATCCTTTCTTCTTCTGTTGGTGAGAGAGATCTTGCAGTATGGAGATTAGGTGGAAGCAAAAAAAAGTCTGCCAGCTGTGTGCTTGCAATGGACCATCCTGCTGTTTTTCTTGATTGCAAGTGCAGGGAAAATTAAAGTACATATGATGTTGGTCTATATATTCTGGCTGTTTTAGAAACCGGTCTGTGCCATTTTTGGTATGGAAAAAATATTGAGGAATTAGGCAATATTTGCTTCTCAAACCCACGATAATCTCATTATCAAATGAGGCTCAGATTACAAAGAATGATGTAGACATAAAGTTGAGTAGTTATCAAGATGTGGTTCTTCTGCCAATGATGCTTTTAGGCATCAAACCAAGTCTTCGCAACTATTTATGGCCATTTGTGAATGTTTTTCTTCTGACAAATTTGAAATTTAACACTTTAACAGCAATGCTTTGTGCAATCTGATTGAGAGTAGTTGCAACATATTCATCTAATACTGTCTTGAGAATTTCTCCTACTGTCCTTTGGGATCTACTAAGGTTTACTGTGTGAAAGCCTTGGTTTATTCGGATATGGAACTTCGCTATATCCTTCCTTATATCATACACCTACAACACGCCAAAATGGTTTAGGAACAAGACCATATCCACTCCGGACTCTTCACCCATTTTTTTGGGTCTCCGGCATAAGAAATCCTAGCGAAGGGTCATTTTTTGTTGCAATGGTAAACCTTTGGGCTGATAAACATGAGAATGCAGGCTTATGTCTGAGAGAGGCCACTTTGTGTAAAAAATGCCAAAAGCTAAGTTCTTATCCAGTCCACCCCTCCAACAATCGTGTGTAGAAGGGGTCAGTGGTGGGTATACTCCTTTTAGTCATAATAAGTCCTAGTTAAATAAGCCTAGTTGGATGATGACATCAACCACTAACCATCTAAGTTCTATTGTCTTGTGGACAATTTCCCAAATTATATCTAACCTTCCTAAGTAATGCCATAAATCAGATGTTGCAAAAATCTGAATGTTATTCTGGGATGGCTTTTCAGCCAGGATGTCTTTATTTTGGAACTATTGAATAATGTGGGTCCAGAATCTGCTTGACTATGAACTATGGGTATTGGTCTGTTAATGGGTTGGGCAGACATGACAGACCCTAACTGATGTAGCAGCGTGGGGGTCCTAATATTTTAAGATCTGGTTGTGGGTTTATGGGGTGAGTGAGGGGCTGTGGGTGATTAAATATTGAAGAATCTGGATGGAAAAGCAAGTACAATGCTTGCTGTCCACCAAGGAATGACCGAGGAATCACATGAGAGAAAGCTCTTGCTATTAGGGTAGATGGCAATGAGAGGTCACTCGGAAAAAGAATTAGAAAACTGAATTCTCCATGGATTCTTTCCTCGCTTGCACATCTACATCGCGAATTGGTTATAGATATAATTGCATATATATATTGATATAATTGTGTGTATATATATATATATTGATAAAAAAAGATATAATTGTATATATAATTATATGTATATATTGGCAGATAACAAAGATGCCCCAGTCTGATACCTATTTTTCTCCTTGTATACTTGTAGCTGTCAAGACATGCAAATCCAGTTAAGATGGGTGAGGAGGTTTGCTAATGGTTTGGCGGATGGCTTAACTAAACAAGGGGTGAATAGACATAATTTGTTTGGGGCTCGGTGTTAGCTGGGTAGTGGGGCTCTCTGTTGTATTGGGTGTTATCTCTAACAACTTGTTGTTGTACTATTCTCTTTTTAAGTTCTAGTAAATCTCCAATTGTGTCAATTTAACAAATAAGTAGGTTTATTTGTTAAAAAAAGACTTATCAAAAAATATTATCATATAATTATCTCCAATTGTGTCAATTTAACAAATAAGTAGGTTTACTGTCAAATTTCATGTTCAATGAATAGCTATCAATTATAATAGGGTGTTATTGGGTCAGACCTGATAGTGCCGATTGCAGACCTTATGGGATCTGGTTCAGAACTGGTTATGCACATTTACTTATTGGTTTGAGTCTGTGTCTACTGTCCACTAGGGGTGCAACTTGGGCGGGTTTGGTTGAAGCTCAACCCTGAAGGTGCAAGGCTTGGGCCTGGCTGAACCTGAGGTTTTGCTCAAGTTTATCAATCCAGGCTCAAGTTGGTTGATCTTGGGCGGGGCCAGGCCAAATTGGTTTGGGTTGGTCTCGGGTTTGAGCTGGGCCAGGCCAAGTTGGTTGATCTTGGGCGGGTTGGTTGGGTTTGGAAGAATTTATGTATATATTTTTATATAATCATCTTTTATTGGGCTTTATGGCCCAGTTTAAGAGTAGACTTGATTGAAAACATGTACAATTTTCATTTACAAATGTACATATACATATATACGTGTACATTGTTTTGGCGTTTTTTGAATTTTTTATTTTTAACATTTTCATTTTTGTATTTTTGCGCCTTGCTTAAAAAATCCCTACTGGATAAAGAGCTATGGGAAGTTGTGAGCTGTATCCCTACTGGAATAAACTCCCTTCTCTTGATGTAGTCAAATTATAATGTTTGCTTGGTTCTTGGTGTGGATCTGATATTTGGAGATGATTGAGGCTAACTTGGACAGTCCTAATAGAAATAATGGACTAACCTCTACATGATCCTGTTACATAACCATAAGAAGTCCAATAGGGTGCAGATAGTTTTCCTTTCCAACTCCTACTTACACCCTGTCAATTACTGAGTAGGTCTTAAACAATTCTAGAAAACCAATCAAGAATCTACTTGAGTAATGAAAAGAAAAGATAAATCTCTGAACTAGAAACTATGCCATTGGACCTGTAAGCTTCTTATAGGATTTTGTTTCCATGCCATATTACACTGTGTTCTTTCATTATGTCAAACTTGTTGATGTTTTGATTTCAATAACATACCTGAGCAGCCAACAGATGAGTAGATGTTATTACCTACTTTCATCTGGTTCACAATCTTATTGTCCATGAAATGTAACATAGCTTTTCAGTTGCCTTTTCTGTGCGAATTGTTATCTTGCTGGTTATCTGGAGCTTTACAATCTTTATTATGAGAAATAGTAGGTTCCCTGGTGTGATTTCTTCTAATATTTGACTTCCATTTTCTTTTTAAATATATCTTTGCAGTCTATTTAAAACAGTTTCTCATTTATGGAGCATGCAATGATAGTTGGGCTTTGTTAGGGAATAAAACCTATTCAAGGACCTCGTTTAACAGCTTAAGCTTTTATGTTGAATGGTTCTTTGAGATGATATCAGAGCCACTTTGACCAGTGGTCTAGTGTTCGATTCTCGTCACCCCCATTATAATAAATTAAGTTTCAGCACAAGGTATGGGTGGGCCTGTGCTGTCCACGCTTCAAGCCCAATGGAGTTTCGTGTGAGGGAGCATGTTAGAGAATAAAACCCATTCAAGGACCTCACTTAACAGCTTAATCTGTGCGTTGTGTGCAATTATTTACTTGTTTATTTGTTTTATTTATTTATTTTTTTCTGAAACCATATCTGATGAGACTATCTGTGCGTTTTGGGGGCGCCTCTCCCATGCCTTTTAAAACACTGGTTCTAAGTTCTAACCCATTAGATTAGAGGTGCTCTGTGTCTGTGAAGAGGCAGAGGTTAGTGAAAAATAGTTTTTTCCTTCATTCTCCCTTGAGTGCCTTTTTTATGCTGTATTTGTCCGATACACTCTGGACTTTGAGTTTTGCTTGTCACTGATGTACTATATGGGGATTCTTTTGCCTTTCACCAACTGGTGTATAACTTTGCACTGATTAAAAAATTAAAAATATTATGACTCTGCAAATGGTTGTATTAGTTGGACCATCCTAACTATTGATTTGTCATTTGCAGTTCAAAATTAACCCATTTTGCACAGAAGTGAACCCGAGAAGAGTAATTCATTGGCTACTTTCTCATCAGCTCCCTCACTGTATGGTTTACTTCTTATAGCAATCATCTATTAATATTAGTCAAGCAATATTTTTCAAGCTTTTCTGTCTTGGACTACAAATGGTATTTCTATATTTTTTGTACCATTCTCTGATCATCAAGTGGGAAATATTTTTGTTTTGTTATTTTTTTTGGACAAATTGATATCAGTTGAATGGTAGTTTTTGTAATTTATGTGAGAATTTGTAAATGTGCGAGAAAATGCTATCATTCATTGTTGCCTTAACTTATTTTTGGGCATCTTTGCTTTTTTCTCGGAAAAAGAGAAATCTGAAATTTCAAAAGCATCTTTTTAATATACTGTCTCATTGATTCTGATCATTTAATTTTTCTATTTTCTTCTTAGGTAAAGATCCATTAATTGAGTACGTAAAATGGTTGCTACTCGTTCAGGCTGTGTAAAATGACTCTGGATCTTCTATCCAAACACTGTTCCCACATCCATACCCACATGACAATAACGCCTTATACTGGGAACCAGAAGAAGAAGAAGAAGAAATTCCCATGCATGTAGTGTTCTGTGGGTATACCCACATGTGGGAACAGTTAGTAGGTAGGTAGGTAGGAGATCCGAGCTCATGTGAAATGGAAATGAACAGCTAAAAACTGTTATCTCCCATCTTAATGGTTTGTTTGTCAAATAAAAAACTTGTCTTGGGTCTATGTGGAACGTGAGGGTTGAGTTTATAACTTGCCACGTGTCCCCAAACTTTCCATAACTTCAACCATTAAGGACCCGCTATTAACCCTATCAAATTTGTTCACTAGAAGGCAAAGCGATAGGCTTTTCAGCTCAGCTACTTGGTTGTTATCAAAAGGCCTCTAACTGAGCTTAAACATGATGGATGGCATTTCCATGGTAGACAACTCTTGTTTAATTCTTAAAAAAGAATACTTGAGCGCGAGGGTCAATAAGACTCCTCTGATGATCTGATCACACCATTCTGGAGCATCAGTATCCATCTGATGCTGGTCTTTGCTTTCTGCAATATGCAGTGGTTAAAACATCAAAACATATCCTGATATGTTTGGATTGGATACAGGTCCTATACACAGACAACAGATTTTTTAAAACATTTAATAGATCTCAATTGTCTTCTCCAACCCAACCCTGCAACCCATATGGGGATCAATCCATATTCTGATCTTTATTGGCAACATGTGATGTAGCCCCTTGTTTGGCCTCTATTTTCTTACACAAAACTGTGAGCCATCGACATAAAGAATATATACAATCTGGAAGCTAATCCTACTCCTACCTGTTTCCTCTTTGAAGTTCTGAACATGATGAAAACAACGAAAAACAAGGACAGACTACAGAGGAAGATATTTTCCAAAGAAGTGGAAGTTGAGGTCGTCTGTATTGTACAAAACAAGTACAATAATAATACATAGCTTTATAAGATTCTCCCTTAATAAATGAACACCAGGTAGCATATTTTAGTAGTGGAATGCAGGATCAATTCTTCCTGCATTTACAAGCTAAGAATCTCATTCTACTTTCAAGCGACATTCTGATACGTTTATTACCTTACTGCCATCCACACTAATAACTAAGTATTATTGTATGCCTAATCGGATTCCTTCACCTCACCTGCTCATCATCATAGATAGACTCTCTTTACACGCAAAAGAAAGGAAAGGAAAAGAAAAGAAAAGAGAGTCCATTTCCTACTAACCTCAGTTTCCATTGCTCTTAGAGTCTACACTATTCGGCATGCATTCGGGTTCTCGTCACTAAACATTGATGTAATGTTGTTCCCCGCTGTGTTACCTCGGCTCTGATAATCCTCACCGTAGTGCTCGACCCTACTGTAACGGGTGTGTCGAGGGGGTGACCTTACGTATTCGTATTCAGTGATGTAAGGGGATGGTTTGTAGGTGTTATAGCTGTGGGTCACATAAACGGGTGCCTCGTGCCGAAACCCATATCCATTAGGATAACCGTTCCAATGCCCATCATAACCGTATCCATACCCATACCCGTAGTCATGTGGATGGTGGTGTATTACATGGATCTCTTCTACGTCTTTGGTCTCGGAAGGTTGCACTTGCACCGGCTGTTGTGCTTCAGCAGCGTCGGTAGCTACGGCTGATGGTGCCACCTCCGGAGTTGGAGTTGGATTCTCAGGCGGTGGTGAGTCTTTGGGAGGCTCCGTCGGTGGGGCAGCTTCTGTGGGTGGGGACTGATCTTCCGGTGGAGGGTTCTGGGCGTCGGCCGGTGCTGGTTCCGTGGGTTGAGCAGGTGGGTCGGTGGGTTCTGAGTGTGCACAGATGGTGGCGATCTTTCTTGTCTTCTTGATGGCTTTGACAATCTTTTCGGGATCAGCCCACCCTACAACTGTAATTTTTTGTTGAGGGAAATCAATGTAGTGCTCGTATATACCTGCACAGAATTGAAAACATGAACTCACGACTAGGCTGGAATTCAACATGCACTAAGGAAAAAAAAAAGGAATTAAAACTAAAAAGCAAATATATCAATACTTTCATCATAAACCATTTACCATTTATTCCCTGCAATGCCTTCTTGATCTTGTGAATGCACCCATTACAGTCCATACGGACCTGTATCTCTATGATTCGAGGTTTCTGCATTTCCAATAACTCAATGAATTAGAGACGAGTTATGAAGAAATTGAATGTACGTTAATTAATTAGTAGAAGAATGTAGAGCAGACAAGAATTGAGAGGCATACCTCTAATTCAGGAACCATGAGTGGGGGATGAATAGAGAAGAGAGAGAGATTTTCGTTTCAAAATTGTTTTTCCTTTGGAGGGAGGGGATTTGAAGGAAAGAAGATGGGATTTTGTATGGGAATTGGAAGGTGGAGGAGTGTGTGAGTGAAGAATCAGAGGACTGGATGGCATTCATTTGTACATGGGAGGGGAATATTTGTAAGGCGAAAGGTGTACGTGATGTAAGGAATCTATCTAATTGGTAATGGGGAGGGACGAAGAGAGTGACAGAATGGAGGGAAGCTAGGAAGAGGGGAGGTGTCCTTGTCATATCTCAGAGGGAGGAGTAAGCTAAAAAGAGGTCGGTGTATTTGTTTGGACTATGGAATACTGAGCCAAAGGGAATCTCCCTTTTGCAATGGATGGTCATCTTACCATCTACGTTCTATAATTGAGATGGGTTTATGTGAGTGTGAGGTCAGAGGCTCAGAATATCCAAAAGCCGACCAAAAGATTAAAAATAAAAACTTAAAGTGAGAGAAATCATGGCTTATCTCTCATCTGGGTCAAAAAAACCAAAGTAGCTTTAGTGCAAGGATATCCACTCTCTGAGCATCCCTTCCTTACAAGAAAGAATTTTTTGACATGATAACCAGAGAGATGTGGCTAATGGGTTCCCTGAGTTAGATATCATTGCAGGGTTTCAATGGACATAACCCTCTTTCAGTTCTTTTTCTTTCTGTCATAAAAGGTTGACGAGACTTGGATGCCGGCCTCTGGGTTAGAGAATTGAGACTTTTAGAGGGGGGCTCACTAGTCACTACACACTAGCTGATGTAATCAGGGAAAAGAGTGATAGTGCCACCGATGATTGATCGTGTCGTGATCAATCAAAACTATGACACTCACCATGCAAACTCGCCGTGGTTTGCTTTTTGGTCATCAGGATACCAGGCTTTCTGAGTTTATTGAGAAAATTCGGCTAAGTCAAATGATCGTAAGTATTCCATTTCCATACCTATAAAACGGACCGGCTGTGAATGGGTCGGTTATGACCCAATGGATCCAAACCAATTGGACCAGCTTTGATTCCAGGAACTGATACCGTGGGTTGGTTCCATTTCCTCCCTATTATTCACTTAAAACCGGTTTTATCTAGTCGAGCTGATTCATATTGAACTTGAGCCATACATATATATTAAATATATAATATTTTTAGTAGGTTTATTATAATTGGATCATCGGATCAGATTCATTGTTCCAAGAATGGAATAATTCAGTTTTGGGTAGGGTCTGGTTTAATTCTGGTTCCTTAATATTTTTTGTTGGATCGGTTCTGGGCCTTCGGTTCTGGATCTTCTGATCCTACGCTGATTTGAAACGGGAAACCGCTGAAGAAACTAACATGGGTTGCAGTTATTCCATCTCTACCTGTACCTGACTGACATGGATCCTAATTTAAACTTGATCTACAGGGCTCCATCATCAGTAATCCGAACATCTAAAATCGGGTCGGGTCGTGTAGTTTCCAGTTTCCAGGTCAACACTTCTCAACCACTTTCTGCGGAAGAACCAGTTAGCCCGCCCATTGTTTCACTTTTCTTGTGTTTGGAAGCGTGGGTACTTTTTGGACCGATTTTCAAGAAAAAAGATCCATGCTTTCGAGACCCATTTTTCTCGTTTTTCACAAAAAAGCGCTTCTGTCATGTAGGCAGTGAGCAATACTATGCTGTTTGATAAGGTGATTTTCATCACCGTTTTTCATTATGTGCTGACAGGTAAACACTATATAGGATACACATCAATCAACCGTTGGGGGAAATGGTTCGCTGATGCATACATCGGTGGAGTCCCGATTTTTAAGACATGTCCAAGTTTTTAATAATCGGCTAAACCAAACAATAAGATACATAAACATTTGTTAAAATGCCTATATAAATACGACGTAACACCATTTTTTAAAAAAATGGCCACGATTCCAAACATCCCCTAATTTATTGAGACCACTGTTCTGGGTTCATGGAGTGCTGAGTCTCCAACAACTTACGTAAGCTAAATTGCTACTTCCATTTTGGACAAAACTAGTAGTGTGTTAAATCGTCTTTTCATAGTTAAAAAGTGTCCAAACCGATCAAGGTCCTTTGGTCACAGAAAGATGAAAGATACCCACTAATGAGCTGTGAGCCATTTAATTCATCTTACGCGGTGGTCGCTACTCGCTACAATTCTCAATAATTCTGTTCCATTATGAGCGGAACATGCCCATGTACTCCTCTAACTCCATGGACCTGACCCCACCACCATATAAGTCTGTTCGACCAAGTTAGATCCAATTTGCTCGGGTCATCCTGGTCAGAGACGAGACCGGTCGTCAATCTGGCAAAACAAAAAAAAACTGTCAAAAGTTTATCCAACCCACGTACCTGACCCCATCAAACCGAAAAATAGGGTATGATTCTACTATCTAGTGACCCAAATCAGAAGACATGCCCCACCCGAAAGAATTCGGTCCAGGTTGTCACGGGAAACCTATTTTCAAATCAACGTTTTGAGCCTATGTTGACCCGAATTATCAAACAATTTAAATAATTTGAACCGGATGATTAAACCGATATTCTTGATAAATAATTGTTGACTTGATCAAAGATCAGCTGAGCCAGGCAATTGAATCATTGATCTCTCTGACATATGAATCAACTCTAAACTGAATATATAGGGTTAGGCTCTAACCTTTATCAGCCCAACCCAAAAAGGCCTCGACCCGACTCGATTGGCGGGTCTTGCAAAATATGATATCTAGCCCGACTCACTGCGAGCGGTTCTACGGTTGGCTGGTTCTATTGGCTGATCAATCATTAGTTGTGAGATTGTTTGTTTCACATGATTACGTCTGTGAGGAAACTTGCCAACTTTAGTTTCTTGCCGTGTTGGCTTGGCATACTCCTGCTATGTTTTCACTTTTCATGCATCCTCAATTTTAATTCAGAAAGTGCCAAAAAAAATTAATTCAGAAAGCCGAACCACTTTTGAGACTCAGCTGCTTAACACTTAGGTAGGTATTTGTCATGGGTGCTGGGAATATTGTATTTTTTTTCTGAGAAAGAGGGTGTTGGATATATAAAATTGTAAGCATTGGTGTTTATTTTTTCTTTGAAATCAGTGTTGTCATATATGTTATTTTTTGATAAAATAATGCTGGTTTTATTTAGTATTAGTGGTGGCAGTAATATTTTTAACATACTCTATATTATCCAACATCCAAGATGACGTAACATCATTGTACCGTTTTTTCAGAAAATATTGAATTTGACCTTATTCTAAACCATACTTTCTCAATTTCTATGAGATCGTCTGGAACAATGTTTTTGTCTAGAAAAACTATACCAAACAAGAAGAATCTGATGTAACATTTATGTTGTGCTGTTTTCTCAAAAAACAATATTGATGCTAAACACCAGTGTTATGAGGAGACTCGGTGCCACACAGCTATTATGAGGAGACTTAGTACCCTCCCAAACGAGTGGTTCGTTGGAATGTTAATTGATTCGTTTCACCATTAACATAAAATTGATTTCTGCCACCACCGGTTTGGGAAAGGGAGGGCTATTAGTGATGGATGCGGCACCAATACCCAAAAAAAAAAAAAAAGAAAAATACTTAAGCTTCAACTTTCAGCCTGGTTCATTGGCTTAATGATAAGTCGGACATACAAGCCTAACAAACCCAGCCAAGAAATGTATAGACCTTATTGCTCAGACCCAAGACCATCTCGCTTTAATAACCTAACCAATCAGGCAATCACTAATTATGCTGAAAAAAAGTACGTAAATTGATTAGATAATTTATTCTAGTGGTCTATATATATAAATATTATTGAATATATTTGAACTATAAAATTGTAGATTTTAATTATTTTATTTTTAAAATTTTAAATAAAATAAAAAATAATCAACATTATAAAAAATCACAAAAGTTGAGGATGAAGATAACTTTATTCCTATTGGCAAAAACTAAGATGGAGATAGGGATGATGATTTTCACAGGGACGGAAATGAGAAGTGGCTCCTCTTCTCATTCCCGCCCTGCACCGTTGCCATTTCTTAGTTTTAGATTTGTAAGCCCCAGTTGTATAGAACTTCTATAGCATATGAATCACGATTAACCATCGAAGTAACTTTTGCATGATGTCTGGATTCCTAAAAACAGAAAAAACAAAAAACCTTAATTAGGGGGTGTTGGTTTAATCAATTACCAATCTCACGAACAGTTTCCTATTTTATTTGTCATAGTAGTTATTTATTAACATGACAAAATATATACCAACTAGCTGGCCCAGATATTATTTTTTGTCAATCACTGTATGATTGAGCAGAAACGTCGCAGCTAGGGTTCACTTATTACCAAGCCAACGATACAGTACTGCAGTGCCTGTCACTGTTGAATACACCAGTGGTCACTGTGGGCTTATCTGGGATTCAGCTGTACTAAATACTGACGCGTCCAACAGTGATAGATGATTCAGCCGTGTATGTTTTTATCTCCAGCTAATCCGAACAAAATTAAACCAAAAAGGTTACTAGCATTAGACAAAGTAGTACTCTACCAACAAAGTTGAAAAAGAACTTCCAAAGCATAAATATCAAGGTGCATGTCTCTTTATCGAACACCTTAGCTGTGGGGACCGGACATGCAAATTCGTTGTTAAAAACTGGTGAATGTGAAACTCACGTCTCCTAAGTGAAATCAGACTTGGTCCACTGGACCATCTTCACACCGTCCACAGTCATTTGCAGCCGTTTATTAAGAATATTTTCTTATGAAAAATAAAAAACTATGGAGATACTTTTCATGACTTTCAAAACCAAACTGGACCAGGCGGTTGGACCAGAAAACTGGAAACAGGTCAGGTAACTGATTCCATTTTACCCCAGAACTGTTTGAACCATTTGAACCATCTAACACTTTGGCCGTTTTTTATTATTTTTTTTAAGATTTTAAATTTTTTTGTTAGAACTGGCCATCTGTTCAGTACCATTCGACCTGGAAACTGAACCCCTAACCGGTTTGTTGTTCGATTTTGATGATGCACAATCCGGTCGATCTTATCTGTCAATGATCTTGCCTCTGAACTGAGTGGCAGGGGACCTGAAACGGATGGGGTGAAGAAGCTCTGGGGAGAACCCGGCATAAGGGCTCCGAAACTCAAGTTAGAGTATTTCAAAGGCAAGATAAGCCAGATAGCGCAAAAGTTAGCATACCTTGTTCTTGGGGGGTAGGGAGCCTTTTATAACCACCTCGCGCACTCACTTCCAGGCTTCTGTCAGATCGGGCATGATTATCTCTGAGCTCCTGCCAGTTCGGATGTCATTTCCTCTGGCCGGACAGAACCGCCACTCCTCCTTTTGTCGGAGTCGTCTCCGCGGCTGGTAACGACGGTGGCAGGTGGCGGTAGCAGGAGGCCGTTTGAAATGCGGCTGTCAGGCGTCAGATCCCAAATCAGTCAGGTGCGCCGCCCATGGATACGGACGTCCTTGGTGTCAGGTACGTTTGGTCAGTCTGGTGTTTCGGAAGCGAAGTGCTGGAGTGGCGAGCGAGATGTCTTGAGTTCGGTTTGGGGAGTGTTCCGAGTTACCATGGGCCAGCTCGGGTCACGGCTTTGTGAGGCTTAGGACCCGACATAGTTCGGGCTCCTTGCAGGGAGCTCGGGAGCTCGGGCTCCTAGTAGAGAATCCGTTTTGGTGGAGTTCGGGCTCAGTAGTGAGCTTGGACTTCGTTACTTTCGGTGCTCGTTTTGGGCGCTCTGCTGCCCCGAGTTGCTTGCTTTTGCCACGTGTCGGGTGATTGCGAGGTCGGGCCAAATTTCCCTTCATCAATTGCCCCCCACTCCCTGCGACAAGGGTCCTGTCTTGGTGCGGGGAGTTCGTAAGGTAGCAGGAGGGTTTTGGTCCGCACTGAGGGCGCTCGCTTTAATTTGATTTTCAAAAAAGGGCACGCGTTTGGGAGACGTGATGGTAGCCGTTCGGGAGTCGTGCTGCAAATGCTTTTATTGCGAAGAGACGTGCGCTGACACCCTATCAGTTTCGAGAAGATGCATGCTGACGCCCCGTCCTTTGACAGGACGCGCGCGACGCCTTGTCAGTTTCGGAAAGACATGTGCTGGTCAGCTTCGGAAGAGGTGCGGTTTAGCGCGGCTGTGGGCCGTTGGATTGGCTTCGATCTGGTCCGTCGCTTTCCGGCCGCCGTGGATATAAATAGCGGGGGGGGGGGGCAGTCCTTGCTACTGTACCTCTTGAGCTCGCGCCTAAGTTTCAGTTCGCGTCCAGGTTCTTCAGCTCGCGTCCCAGGTTCCTAGATTGTTCGAGCTTTCATGGTCTACTTCAGTCTTCTTCCCGAGTGAGTGCTCTTGGAATCCCGTTCCATTCCCTGATGTCTAGTTCGGAGGGTTCAGACAGTTCAAGCGGGTCTGATGCAGGTTCTACGAACCAATTTGCGTCCCCCGGTAGTTCAAGTGAGCCCGATGTAGGTCCTGAGGAAGAGGTTGAACCTACAGGCCGAGGTAACTCGGGTAGGTCGGCGTCCACCGCCCGTCGTGGCCAGGCTTTAGATCAGTTCCACCCTTCGACTATGACACCTGAGGGACTTCAATCCCTCATAGACTACAACTTGCCCGGGTAGCACACCTACTTCATCCCTACGGGTAGCTTCCCTTGGGGACACGGTCCTGATGAGATCGTGATTTTCCGGGAGCAGCTCGCTGCGGGGCTGCGACTGCCTTTTCATCCTCTTCTCGTCGAGGTTCTAAACCACTTCGGTGTGACGGTCGGCCAGCTTCACCCGAACTCCATTAGGAATTTAGTGGGGACGATCTCATTATTCTGTGACGAGAACTTTCCTTTGGATTTGGAGATTTTCTCCTCTATTTTAATGCTGAAAAAGCAAGCGGGTCCCCTTCCTGGGCATAGGCGGGCATACTACCTATCTCCTCGCCCAGGCTTCAAGCTCTTACACGGACTCCCTAATGAGGTCCCAACGTGGAAGCGGGACTATTTCGGGGTGCGAAGTGCGCTGGGGTGGCTGTTTCAGACCGGCTGGGGGATGGCCGCTCCCGACTCCGGCGTCACACTCGATAAAGAGACGGCGAAGGGTTCGGCTTGGGCTGGAGTGTCAACGGTATCTAACGGAGGCCAAGCTTATTGCTGCTGGCCTGAGTTCGGGTAGGTTCTTCCCCTAGCGATCTTGTCTTGCTCTTCTTTTACTTGTTTTACTGATGCCGAACTTGTTTTCGCTGGTACGATGGACTCCCGAGAGACCCGAGGTGGGCACTTGTTCCAGGGCATGAAGAGGAGAAAACGGGTGGCTAAGCGAGCTCGCGCCGAGCCACCCCAGGGTGCGGAGCCCGAGGTGCCGGGCTACCCGGCAGAGGATCAGCCTATGGAGCCCGAGATGGTTCCTCCTATGTAGGAGCCGGCGGGGGCTCCTTATGCCGAAACTACTCACACAGGGGCTCCCGCTTACTCCGAGTCTGCCCATACGCGAGCTGGGCCGTCGGGCTCGGAGGCCCCGGGGGACTTCAGGAGTGTGCGGTCGCCTATTCACGCTCTTCAACGAAGTAAGGAGGCCATGTTTCCCGAGGAAGTCGCGGCGTGGACCGAGCTCCCTCTACACCAAGTGGCCTGCCGTGCCGTTACCCATGCCATGGTGGTAAGTGCTCCCTTCTTTAGAGTTCTTTGGCCTTTATTCTTCTATTCGTTCCTTTGATCCCTTGTTTCCCTTTGGAAGGTGAACTCTTCCATTCACGCCTTGGCGAACCAGGTGGAGAGGTGCTCGAGGCAGGCGCGAGCTGCCAAGGAGGCTGCTCGTGCTGCCGAGGAGGCTGCTCGCCTTGCGAGGTCTAGGTAGGCGAGGTCTTAGAGAGATGCTGAGGCCATGGGAGTGGTGGTGAAGCATATGGCGGAATTGAAGCTGGACCTGCAGCATCAGGTCGAGTATCTTCAGGAGGATATCAGGGTGAGGACTCAGATCTTCTCTCAAGGCATCGAAGACACGAAGAAAAAAGCTGTCAGTGATTATATTGCTTCGCCGGATTTCGATGATCTGATGGTGGACTCCTACAGGAGGGGTTTCAAGGTAAGCCGGTGGATGATCCGGAATACGTACCCCGAGCTCGATACCAGCGCCATATCCACTTCGCGCATTACTCAAGAGATGGCTAATGCTGCAGATGCCGAACCGGACTCCGAGGGGCAGGTCCATCGAGTGTTGTCGAAGTGGCTTCTGATAATGATGAAGTAGCCCCTGACTTGTAAAAGATGAAGTGCCTTTTGCTTTTTTTTTTTTTTTGAATGTACACCTTTATCTGAAATGAAATGGCTTTTTTGTTTAAGTGCTGGTTGTCCTGTCTTCGAGCTGCGTTTTTTGCCGAACTGACCATTTCGGTCCTTTAGTTCGTTTTTTACCTCGGCTTCGGGGTACTTGCCTTGGTGGTTTATAGGTAGTATCTTCTTAAGTTGACGATGTTCCATGCTCGGGGTACTTGTTTTCCTTCTAGGGTTTCGAGCTCGTATGCCCCCCCACCGAGTGCTTTTTTACTCTGTAGGGTCCTTCCCAGTTTGGTCCAAGTTTCCCTACGCCGGGTTCGGGCACCATGACCTTACGGAGAACCAGGTCGCCGACGCGGAAGTTCCTCTTCTTTACTCACGCGTTATAATACCGAGCTACCTTTTGCTGGTAGGCCATAGTTCGTATGTGCGCGAGGTCTCTCACTTCGTCCAGTAGGTCGAGGTTGGTGCGTAACTCGCCCTCGTTTGTCTGTTCGTCGTATGCTTCTAATCGCAGCGTAGGTACTTCGATTTCCGCCGGGATCACCGCCTCGGTGCCGTAGGTGAGGTTAAAGGGGGTCTCTCCTGTGGCGGTTTTTTCTGTGGTTCGGTGAGCCCATAGAACACTTGGTAGTTCGTCTGCCCACAAACCTTTCGCTCGGTCTAATCGTGCTTCCAGTCCGCGGAGGATGGCTCTGTTCATTACTTCTGTTTGGCCATTTGCCTGCGGGTGTGTGACCGACGCGAAGTTCTGACTAATTCCCATACTTTGGCACCATTCTTGGAACTTGATATCTTTGAACTGTTTGCTGTTTTCGGAGATCAGTACCCGAGGTAGCCCGAAGCGACATACAATGTTCTTCCAAAAGAAGTTTTGTATGTTTCGGGCTGTAACAATTGCCAGGGGTTCAGCTTCTATCCACTTTGTGAAGTAATCTACTGCCACCACTAGGAATTTTCTCCCGCCTGTCGCTGGTGGGAGTGACCCCAGGAGGTCGATGCCCCATTGGGCAAAGGGCCATGGACTGGTGAGGTATGAGGTTGACAGCGGGCTGATGGTGGATGTTGACATGCTTCTGACACTTGTCGCATTTTCTGACGAGCTCGATTGCCTCTATCTTCATCGTTGGCCAGTAGTATCCTTGTCGAAGTGCTTTTTGGGCGAGGGCTCTGCCCCTCAGGTGTCTGCCGCACAAGCCTTCATGAGTGTCGCGGAGTACCAACCCGGCTTCGGATGGGTGCAAGCATCGCAGGTAGGGGAGCGTGTAGGATCGTCGGTACAACCGTTCGTCTATCATGACGTATTTGGCTGCCTGCCGCTGCACCCTCTTGGCTGCGTTGCGGTCCGCGGGGAGGGTTCCGTCTAGCAGGAAGCTCGCGAGTGGGTCGATCCAGCTCGGCTCTGCTTCTGTGACGGGAGTGACCCCTTCTGCCCCACCGAGAATGCTGGGCCGAGGTAAGTCCTCTACGTACACGGTTCTCCTGGCGTTGTGGCACGTGCTAGCTAGTCGGGACAGGGCATCGGCCTCAGCGTTCTCTGACCTCGGGATTTGCTTGATGAAGTGTGACTAGAAGTTGAGCAGAGCCTCCTTTACCTTTGCCAAATATGTAATCATTGTGAGCTCGCGCGCTTCGTATTCGCCTGTAACTTGGTTGACCACGAGCTAGGAATCACTGCAGATAACTATGTGCTTTGCTCCAACCTTGTGCGTTAGGTTTAGCCCGGCTATCAGTGCCTCGTACTCCGCCTCGTTGTTGGATGCCGCGAACTCAAAGCGTAGTGCGTATTCCAGCTTTGTTCCGCTCGGGCCGCGTAGCACTATTCCAGCCCCGCTGCCTTGCTGGTTTGAGGAGCCATCTACATGAAGGATCCAGGGTTCCTCATCCCAGTTCGCGCTTGGTCTAACCAGGAGGGATGCTACACTGGCTGCTACTTCACGGGGTTCGGACTCGTTTGGCTTGGGAGCTCCGAGCTCGCCCGAACTGGGGATCTCGGGCTCCACCGGTTCAGGGGCTTCGAGGCTAAACGTGCATTCTGCGATAAAATCTGCCAAGGCTTGGGCCTTAATGGCAGTTCTTGGCTTGTATTGGAGATCGTTCTCGCTGATTTCGATGGCCCACTTCGTCAGTTGACCGAAAACCTCGGGTTTGAGTAAAACTTGTCTCGGAGGTTTGTCGGTCAGGATGATGACGGTGTGAGCCTGGAAATACGGGCGGAGTTTCCATGCTGCTATCACCAGTGCATACGCTAGCTTTTCTATCTGCGGGTATCTTGTCTCTACTCCATACGCTAGATTTTACTAACATAATATATGGGTCGTTGGACCCGGTCTGCTTCCTTTACTAGTACCGAACTTACCACATCGTCGCTAGCCGAGAGGTACAGTTCTAAGACTTTGCCTTCCTCGGGCCGAGCTGAGGTTGGCACACTTGCGAGGTAACCTTTTAGCTCGTCAAACGCGAGCTGGCAGTCTTGGGTCCACTCGAACCCTTTGCCTTTGATTGCTTTGAAGAAGGGTAGGCAGCGATCTGCCAACTTGGACATGAAGCGGCTTAGAGCGGCTAAGCGGCCGTTTAGCCTCTGAACTTCTTTTACTTTCCGAGGCGGTCTCATATCTAGGATGGCTTTTATCTTGTCCGGGTTGGCCTCGATACCATGCCGATTGACAACATAGCCTAGGAATTTGCCCGAGGTGACGCCGAAGACACATTTGTTGGGGTTCAATTTCATGCTAAACTGACGCAGGATTTGGAAGACAGAATCCAAGTCTTTTATTAGTTCTTGTGAAAATCGTGTCTTGACGACCATGTCGTCTACATAACATTCTATCTCCGTGCCAATCAGGGGCCGAAACAGTCTATTTACAAGTCTTTGGAAGGTCGCCCCGACATTTTTTAGCAATTCATGTCCCGAGGTCGCGTCCACTAGGCGGTCGATCCTGGGAAGGGGGAAGCAGTCTTTCGGGCAAGCTCGGTTCAGGTCGGTGTAGTCGACGCACATGCGCCACTTGCCGTTCGCCTTTTTCACCAGCACAGGGTTGGCCACCCGGTTCGGGTAATGGACTTCCCTTATGGAGTCTGCCGCGAGGAGCTTCTCGACTTCCTCATCGACCGCCTTCCAGCGCTCTGGGGCTAAGTTCCGTTTCTTCTGCCTAACGGGTCTGACTAAAGGGTCAGTGTTAAGTTTGTGAGTTATAAGGCCAGGGTCAATACCGGGCATATCAGCCGCGGACCATGCAAAAATATCTAAATTTCGAAGTAAAAAACTTACTAGTTCGGTCCGTAGGGGTTCTTTGACGGAAGCACCGATCTGGAGTGTGCGAGCTGGGTCCGTAGGCGAGGTTGGAATCGCGACTGTTTCCTCTATGGGCGAGGCTCGTTCTTCACCTTGTTCCGCGGGCCGCTCCAGATCGAGGTCGTCGGCTGCCTAGGTCTTTCCCTTTAGGGCGGCAACGTAGCATTTGCGGGACTCGAGCTGGTCGCCCCGCGCTACCCCCACACCGAAGTCCGTAGGGAACTTCATGGCCAAATAGTAGGTGGAGACCACCGCATAGCCTAGGAATTTGCCCGAGGTGACGCCGAAGACACATTTGTTGGGGTTCAATTTCATGCTAAACTGACGCAGGATTTGGAAGACAGAATCCAAGTCTTTTGTTAGTTCTTGTGAAAATCGTGTCTTGACGACCATGTCGTCTACATAACATTCTATCTCCGTGCCAATCAGGGGCCGAAACAGTCTATTTACAAGTCTTTGGAAGGTCGCCCCGACATTTTTTAATCCAAAGGGCATGACCTTGTAATAGTACTGACCGAACTCGGTTATGAAGCTGGTTTTTTCCTCATCGGATTGGTCCATCCGGATTTGGTTGTAGCCTGAGTATGCGTCTAGGAAGCTTAGCAACTCATGTCCCGAGGTTGCGTCCACTAGGCGGTCAATTCTAGGGAGGGGAAAACAATCTTTCGGGCAAGCTCGGTTCAGGTCGGTGCAGTCGACGCACATGCGCCACTTGCCGTTCGCCTTTTTTACCAGCACAGGGTTGGCCACCCATCTCGGGTAATGGACTTCCCTTATGAATTCAACTGCGAGGAGCTTCTCGACCTCCTCGTCGACCGCCCTCCAGCGTTCTGGGGCTAAGTTGCGATTCTTCTGTCTAACGGGTCTGACTACAGGGTCAGTGTTAAGCTTGTGAGTTATAAGGTCAGGGTCAATACCGGGCATATCGGCCGCGGATCATGCAAAAATATCTAAATTTTGAAGTAAAAAACTCACCAGTTCGGTCCGTAGGGGTTCTTCGATGGAAGCACCGATCTGGAGTGTGCGAGCCGGGTCCACAGGCGAAGTCGGGATTGCGATTGTTTCTTCTGTGGGCGAAGCTCGTTCTTCGCCTTGCTCCGCAGGCCGCTCCAGATCGAGGTCGCCGACTGCCTTGGTTTTTCCCTTCAGGGCGGCAACATAACACTTGTGGGACTCGAGCTGGTCGTCCCGTGCTACCCCCACACCGAAGTCCGTAAGGAACATCATGGCCAAATAGTAGGTGGAGACCATCGCCCGTAGGATATGCGGGATTGGCCGCCCTATTATGGCATTGTATGGGGAGGGGGTCGCGACCACCAGGAAGTCATCGTTGAGTCTGACCGCACAAGGGCATGTGCCGACTTCCACAGGTACTATTATTTTTCCGAGGGGCCTGACTTCCTCTCTGCTGAAGCCCACCAGGGGAGTGTTTGCGGGCTTTAGTTCACTCCTCGGCAGCTGTAGCTGATCAAACGCTGATTTGAAGAGGATGTCCGCCGAGCTGCCCGAATCTACGAGTATGTGTCTGACCTCGAAGTCGCTGATCCTTAGTTTAATGACAAGCGCGTCATCGTGGGGGTAGCGAACTCCTCGCGCGTCGTCCTCCGTGAAGAGGATTGGTTCTTCGATCTTTGGCCTTTTCAGAGGGTTCTGCTCCTCGAGGACCGCTTCGCGAACTGAAGTCCGGGCTACTGCCGAGGTACACCCTGCTACCACGGAACCTCCCACAATTACATGGATGGCAGTCTTGGGTCCACTCGAGCCCTTTGCCTTTGATTGCTTTGAAGAAAGGTAGGCAGCGGTCTACCGACTTGGACATGAAGCGGCTTAGGGCGGCTATGCGACCGTTTAGCCTCTGAACTTCTTTTACTTTCCGAGGTGGCCTCATATCTAGGATGGCTTTTATCTTGTTCGGGTTGGCCTCAATACTGTGCCGATTGACAATGTAGCCTAGGAATTTGCCCGAGGTGATGCCAAAGACACATTTGTTGGGGTTCAATTTCATGCTAAACTGATGCAGGATTTGGAAGACAGAATCTAAGTCTTGTATTAATTCTTGTGAAAATTGTGTCTTGACGACTATGTCGTCTACATAACATTCTATCTTCGTGCCAATCAGGGGCCAAAACAGCCTATTTACAAGTCTTTGGAAGGTCGCCCCGGCATTCTTTAATCCGAAGGGCATGACCCTGTAACAGTACAGACCGAACTCAGTTATGAAGCTGGTTTTTTCCTCATCGGATTGGTCCATCCGGATTTGGTTGTAGCCTGAGTATGCGTCTAGGAAGCTTAGCAACTCATGTCCCGAGGTCGCGTCCACTAGGCGGTCAATTCTAGGGAGGGGAAAACAATCTTTCGGGCAAGCTCGGTTCAGGTCGGTGCAGTCGACGCACATGCGCCACTTGCCGTTCGCCTTTTTTACCAGCACAGGGTTGGCCACCCATCTCGGGTAATGGACTTCCCTTATGAATTCAACTGCGAGGAGCTTCTCGACCTCCTCGTCGACCGCCCTCCAGCGTTCTGGGGCTAAGTTGCGATTCTTCTGTCTAACGGGTCTGACTACAGGGTCAGTGTTAAGCTTGTGAGTTATAAGGTCAGGGTCAATACCGGGCATATCGGCTGCGGATCATGCAAAAATATCTAAATTTTGAAGTAAAAAACTCACCAGTTCGGTCCGTAGGGGTTCTTCGATGGAAGCACCGATCTGGAGTGTGCGAGCCGGGTCCGCAGGCGAAGTCGGGATTGCGATTGTTTCTTCTGTGGGCGAAGCTCGTTCTTCGCCTTGCTCCGCAGGCCGCTCCAGATCAAGGTCGCCGACTGCCTTGGTTTTTCCCTTCAGGGCGGCAACATAACACTTGTGGGACTCGAGCTGGTCGTCCCGTGCTACCCCCACACCGAAGTCCGTAAGGAACATCATGGCCAAATAGTAGGTGGAGACCATC
Organism: Nelumbo nucifera; assembly: GCF_055504915.1. Classification (NCBI taxonomy): domain Eukaryota; kingdom Viridiplantae; phylum Streptophyta; class Magnoliopsida; order Proteales; family Nelumbonaceae; genus Nelumbo; species Nelumbo nucifera. Next base: position 104,926,261 of record NC_142651.1, read on the forward strand.
GCCCGTAGGATATGCGAGATTGGCCGCCCTATTATGGCATTGTATGGGGAGGGGGTCGCGACCACTAGGAAGTCATCGTTGAGTCTGACCGCACAAGGGCATGTGCCGACTTCCACAGGTACTATTATTTTTCCGAGGGTCCTGACTTCCTCTCCGCTGAAACCCAAGAGGGGAGTGTTCGCGGGCTTTAGTTCGCTCCTCCGTAGCTGTAGCTGGTCAAACGCTGATTTGAAGAGGATGTCCGCTGAGCTGCCCGAATCTACGAGTACGCGTCTGACCTTGAAGTCGCTGATCCTTAGTTTAATGACAAGCACGTCATCGTGGGGGTAGCGGACTCCTCGCGCGTCGTCCTCTGTGAGAAGATTGGTTCTTCAATCTTTGGTCTCTTTGGAGGGTTCCGCTCCTCGAGGGCCGCTTTGCGAATTGAAGTTCGGGCTGCTGTCGAGGTACACCCTGCTACCACCGAACCTCCCACAATTACATGGATGGTTCCCCGAATTGGCCTCTCTACCGGAGGCTGTCGCTGCAACGGTTCGGCAGGCCTGCTGCTAGATTCGGGGGCATCCTTTTCGTGCTCGCCCGGTCGATCTGCTTTATTGTTATTATTGTTGTGTTGTACAAAGTTTCTCAAGTATCCGCGACGGATGAGCCCCTCTATTTCGTCTCAGAGATTATTGCGTTGCTCGGTACTGTGACCATGGTCCCAATGGAAACTACAATACAAATTCTTGTATCTTTCGTTCGGATTTCCCTTTAGGCGAGGTGGCCATTTCACGTATGGGACGTCCTTGATCGTCATTAAGATCTCGGTCCGCCTTGTGTTCAGTGGCGTGTAATCCGTCCGAACTGGTAGGGGAGCTCGGAACGACTGGTTCGGTTTTGGGTCCCGGGCCGGGTTTTTCCGGTCGACTGGTATAGAGGGCTCGCCATCCCTCTTTCTTTTCTCGTTTCCGCCCTCGGTTCGTTGGTTGATTTCTTCCTCCATCCTCATGAACTCTTCCGCGAGCTTGAGAATTCGGCCACGGTCGCGAGCTGGTTAGCTACCATGTGCCATTTGAACTCTTTGTGCGTCACCCCTCTTTTTGCTGCCGCGAGCTGCACCGTGGGGTCTAACCGCGGTATCTGTAACCATGCTTCATTGAATCGTTTGATGTAGCCCCGTATGGGTTCACCTTCCCTTTGGACTACCCCGAAGATGCTTTCCTATGCTCTGGGGCACCGTTTGCTGGTGACAAAGTATGCAGTGAAGACCTGCACGAACTGAGCCCAGCACTTTATCGACCCGGGGGCCAGGTTCCTGTACCAAGTGCGGGCTACCCCCCTGAGGGTGGTGGTGAAAGCCATGCACATGCATGATTCGCTGGCTCTGGCGAGGTGCATTTGGGACTGGAAAGCGTCAACATGGTCGTTGGGGTCGAAGGACCCGTCATACTTGTCTAGAGGTGGGAGCTTGAAATCTCTGGGCAAGGGGACTGTCAGGAGTTCTGACGCGAGGGGGGAAGGAACTGAGAGAATCGGGGCAACTCCTACATCGTCCGAGCTAGTCTCGCCTTTGCCTCTGAGCTCTGACAGGACACGGGTGGCGGTTCGTCAACTTCGACGGCGCCTTCGCTGTTGAGTGGGCCTTGTACTGGCGCTGCTGGCCTCCGTGTTGCCGAGTTCGATGGGCCCGGAATGCTAGTAGTCCGCTGCTGCCAGTGCGCCGAATCGGTTTTCCATGAGTGGGAACTCCGGTTTGGAGCCCCGAGGTGCCGATCTCGCGGGCGAAGTTCCCGACCCGCCTACGAGCTGCGAGGCGGGGATGACTTTTCTCTCTCTCCGGCGTGGGGACGAGGCCTGGCTGTTTGGGGTGTTCTGGGGCCTGGAGGCCTTTCCAGGGTGGGGGCGCCCATCCTGCGGAGAGGCCTTGACCGGCTTCGGAGCAGGGTGGCGAGGTGGAAGCAGTGGTTGGTTCGGTGGCAGTTGGGGGAACTGCTGTTGAAAGTGATTCTGGGAGAGGTTGTGCAACACTTGGTGCTGGTGAAGCTGGTGTTGCTGGAACAGTTGCATCTGGGCTTGCATTGCCCGCATGCACTGCATCAGGTCGTCCAACTGATTTTGGCTAGCTGCCAGGGGGACGGCGGTTGGTTCAGCGAAGGTAGTCTCGATGGGGGGAGGAAAGGGGATGTTTGTGGCAGGAAGGTTTATAGGCGCCACTGCTTGTGGCGTATTCAGATTGGGAATTCCGTCCACCGAGCGGGGATGGTGAACTACCAAACGCACACCACGGGAACATGAGGCTGTTCCCCGGTGGTGTTTGTCTCTGTGCCGCGTCCGGCGTTGCTGGAAGAGGCCATGAGTGTTGAGTTTTTCAAAGAAGAAGAAAGGGGTATGAGAGTTTGGAGGGAGGCCTTTTGAAGCGTTCCCACAGACGGCACCAATTGATGATGCACAATCCGGCTGATCTTAGCTGTCAACGATCTTGCCTCTGAACTGAGTGGCAGGGGACCTGAAACGGAGGGGGTGAAGAAGCTTCGGGGAGAACCCGGCGTAAGGGCTCCGAAGCTCAAGTTAGAGTCTTTCAAAGGGCGCGCTCCCCTTTTTTTTGAAATTTCGAAGCAAAGCGCGCACACCGCCACATCTAGCAACATTCAGACAGGCCAACACGCTTCCCGCATAAATGGACGCTCGAAGAAACCCAAGAAACCCTGACAAACACACCTCACGCCAGCAGAGCCGAGGTTCAGAGTGCAGGACAAATCTACCTGACACCTTGCGAACTCCCCGCGCCAGGGCAAGACCTTAGCACGAGGAGTGGGGGGCAATTGATGAAGGAAGATTTGGCCCGACCTCGCTAATCACGGCACGTGGCAAAAAAGGCAAGTAGCTCAGAACTCAAGACAGCATACCGAGGATACAAACGCCAAAGGGAAGGGACCAGCAGGCCCGAGCTCCCTACTTAGAGCTCGAACTCCCTAGCAAGAGGCCCGAGCTTCCTACTTAGTGCCCGAGCTCCCTACTTAGAGCTCGAACTCCCTAGCAAGAGGCCCGAGCTCCCTACTTAGTGCCCGAGCTCCCTACCTAGAGTTCGAACTCCCTAGCAAGAGGCCCGAACTCCCTACTTAGTGATCGGACTCCCTGCGAGGAGCCCGAACTATCCCTTTTGACCCTGTCACCCAAAGCAGAGACCCGAACGGGCCCGTCTTATGACAATTCGGGGCCTCCCCTTCTCCAAACTCGAGACTTTGCCTTACGCACCACTCCAGGCACTTCGCTTCCGGAGCATTGAACTGGACGAACCACGCCGTACCTGACACCGAAGGAGTCCGTATCCAGGGGCGGCGCACATGACTGACTTGGGATCTGACGCTTGACGGCCGCATTTCCAACGGCCACCTGCCACTGTCACCTGTCACCACTCCCTCCAGTTATAGAGACGGCTCCGACAAAAGGAGCAGCGACGGTTCTGCCCCAGCAGAGGCGATGGCGCCCGGACTGGCAGAAGCACGGAAATACTCATTCCCGACCTGACAGGAGTCTAGGAGTAAGTGCGTGAGGTGGTTATAAAAGGCGCTCCACCCCCAAAGAGAAGGGATGCAAACCTTGCGCTATCTAGTTTATCTTGCCTTTGAAAGATTCTAACTTAAGCTTCGGAGCCTTTACACCGGGTTCTCCTCGTAGCTTCTTCATCTCCTACGTTTCAGGTCCCTGCTACTCGATTCAGAGGTAAGGTCATTGACAGTTAAGACCGGCCGGATTGCGCATCATCAGGTACCAGTGCTAAAAGCAGATATGGAGCACTGGTACTAAATAGGAAGTATTGTTATTGCTCCAAGAAACATCCTACCTGACAGCAACGTTTCCAAGGAAAAAAAATTCTCAAAAAGCAATACTTCCAACCCACACATCAGCAACATCCATGCCAAATCTTTGAAAAAATATACAACCAGGACAAGATCAATTGCATGGAAAAAAATTCATTCATTCCTACGACAAAATTCATCGTAACGCCCTGAATGTTCGGTTACATCCTTTAGTCTCTGATTACCATAGAACCTACCTTCAACATCCATTTTCAATTATAAGGTCGTTGTGATAATCAAAAGGCAGAGGTTGTTGGCTATATTATTATTATGGGCTGTTAATGGGTCGGGTCCGATCTGATTGATTTGAAACCAGTCAAATATATGTAGGTCAGGCCCAATTGTTTAGAGGATCGATCAGTTTGGTTTTGGGTCTATGGGTCTAAATTATAGGCCCTATAGGCTCTGGTTCCATTTTGATTTCTTAATATTTCTTGTCAAGTCAGTTCTGATTTTACTTAAACCCGATCCAGACCCAACCCGTTGACAACCCTAATATTAAACCTAGGGCTGCAAACAGTGTCCAATTTCAAATTCAATCCCAGCCTCCCAGGGTTGGGGGGTTATGGGTTTAGGAATGGGCTACCCTTAAGGACGAGGATGGTTATGAACCAGCTGAATGGGCCAGAAAGTATTCTTTTATCAGGGCCCCGTCAAAAGAAGTTAGGTGTATGCAATATGGTTATTGGACCGGCAGACTAAATCCGGTCGTAACAAAACGGAGACTGACCCCTAGTTTCAACGTGAAAAACAAATTTTTCCTGCTTTTTGGGCCGCCTGTGTGTGATACTTTGATGATGTTCTTTCTTCTCTCTTTATCCAAGTCTGGTCTTTTATTAAGAAATATATTTGAATTGGGCCGCCATAGACTCGAAGAGCCTGAACAGGAGACTTTCTCACCAACACCAAACCAACCTCAGACGACCTCCATCTATAAATACCACCTCTGCTTAATTATATACCATGTAAACCAGTTCAGTCTCCTCCATTGAGACCGATTGGATTTCATCTTCCTACTTCTTTTCTCTAATAATTTTCTCACACTTAGCCGAACATGGGTGTCACCACCTTTACTCAGGAGTTTGCAAGTCCGGTAGCTCCGGCAAGGATGTTCAAGGCTTTGATTCTTGATTCTCGGAACCTCATCCCCAAGCTCATGCCTCAAGCCATAAAAAGCGTGGACTTGATCCAAGGAGATGGAGAGGTTGGAAGCATCGAACAGGTTAACTTCACTGAAGGTTAGCCACAACTCACAAGATCAATCTATATCTTATTCTTCAAAATGTTCTGCTAGTAGTTATATACCCATTGGGGTGTTCTTATTTTAGGCTAGGATAACACCAATAAGCATTTATGTGTTTATTTTAAGTGCTTTTTTCAATAAGTGCTAATTGCGTTTTTTATCCGTTTTGACTCACTACCTGATTTCCAAAATACCTATATTAATTACCCCATTTGAAAGAAGTTCTTTTTCACCAAACACACATAATCATTTATTAATTCCAAATTAAACCAAACAACATGAAAACTAGGACTAGGAGAATGCTTTGTTTGTTTAACAAAATTCAAAAATTGTTTTGTTTTGCAGCTATCCCCTTCAAATATGTGAAGAACCGAGTGAATGAGCTGGACAAAGAGAACTTTGTGTGCAAGTACAGCTTGATTGAAGGTGATCCATTGAAGGACAAGCTTGATCACATTGATTATGAGGTTAAGTTCATGTCCTCCAGCGACGGAGGATGCATGTGTAAGATGATAAGCCAGTACCATACTAAAGGTGATGTAGAGATCAAAGAAGAGGAAATCAAGGAGGGCAAGGACCAAGCTAAGGGAATGTACAAGCTTGTGGAGAACTATCTATTGGCAAACCCTGATGTCTATGCTTAGAATCTCTTTCTTAGACTCATAATCCATACACTTTTCAACTTTTCTGGAGTCATTTTCTTAAGCTCTCTATCTTCTGCAACCAGTGAAGATGCTTGTTTTGTTGTTCTCTTTTAATTCTTTTTCCCATTCTTAATCCCATATTGTTCCACAGCTCATCAGTAATAACAATCCCTCACTGTGATGTATCTTTTATGTGGGGATTTTCCCTATTTCTTACGCTATTTGTATTTGATTGCAATATTGATTTGTTGATACTAGTAAAATCATGTGAGTTTTTTTTTTTCCGCTCTATTGTTTATTTATGTATTTTAGAAACAAGTAACTTACCCATGTTCTTTTTTCAACTTCTAGGTGGATAAGTAATTTTTCCTCTTAAGGGGAAAGTTGCCAACACTTGGATGGAACAAAATTGTTCATTTTAATTATAATTTTTTATGGTTAAAACAATTATTGTCTTATTTACTTAGGAAATAAAAGAACATGGGTAAATACACTTACCTAGATGAGTGTACCCTAGAAAATACTTATTTGGGTAAGTGTAGTTACCTGGATAAGTAACTTCCTAAAAAGTAAATGGGACCTGATGATGCACAATCCGGCCGATCTTAGCCGTCAACGATCTTGCCTCTGAACTAAGTGGCAGGGACCTGAAACGGAGGGAAAAGAGAAGCTCCGGGGAGAACCCAGCGTAAGGGCTCCGAAGCTCAAGTTAGAGTCTTTCAAAGGCAAGATAGACCAGATAGCGCAAAAGTTAGCATACCTCGTTCCTAGGGGGTAGGAGCCTTTTATAACCACCTCGCGCACTCACTTCCAGGCTTCCGTCAGATCGGGCATGATTATTTCTGAACTCCTGCCAGTTCGGATGTCATTTCCTCTAGCCGGACAGAACCGCCACTGCTCCTTTTGTCGGAGCCGTCTCTGCGGCTAGTAACGAAGGTGGCAAGTGGCGGTAGCAGGAGGCCGTTTGAAGTGCGGCTGTCAGGCGTCAAATCCCAAATCAGTCAGGTGCGTCGCCCTTGGATATGGACGTCCTTGGTGTCAGGTACGTTTGGTCAGCCTGGTGTTTCGGAAGCGAAGTGTTGGAGTGGCGAGCGAGATGTCTTGAGTTCGGTTTGGGGAGTGTTCCGAGCTGCCATGGGCCAGCTCGGGTCACAGCTTTGTGAGGCTTGGGGCCCAATATAGTTCGTGCTCCTTGCAGGGAGGTCGGACTCCCAGTAGGGAGCTCGGACTCTTGGTAGGGAGCTCGGGCTCCTTTTAGAGCGGTCTGGTGGAGTTCGGGCTCAGTAGTGAGCTTGGACTTGCTTTCGGTGCTCGCTTCGGGCGCTCTACTGTCCTGAGTTGCTTGTTTTTGCCACGTGTCGGGTGATTGCGAGGTCGGGCCAAATTCCCCTTCATCAATTGCCCCCCACTCCCTGCAACAAGGGTCCTGTCTTGGCGCGGGGAGTTCGTAAGGTAGCAGGAGGGTTTTGGTCCGTGCTGAGGGCGCTCGCTTTAATTTGATTTTCGAAAAAGGGTGCGCGTTTGGGAGACGTGACGGTAGTTGTTCGAGAGTTGTGCTGTAGATGCTATTATTGCGAGGAGACGTGCACCGACACCCTGTTAGTTTCGAGAAGGTGTGTGCTGACACCCGTCCTTTGACAGGACGTGCGCGACGCCTTGTCAGTTTCGGAAAGACGTGCGCTGATTGGCTTCGGAAGACGTGCGGTTTAGCGCGGCTGTGGGCCATTGGATTGGCTTCGATCTGGGTCGTCGCTTTCCGGCCGATGTGGATATAAATAGCGCCGGGGGGGGCGTCCTTGCTACTGTACCTCTTGAGCTCGCGCCTAAGTTTCAGTTCGCGTCCAGGCTCTTCAGCTCGCGTCCCAGGTTCCTTGCTTGTTCCAGCTTTCGTGGTCTACTTGTCTTCTTCCCGCGTGAGTGCTTTTGGAATCCCGTTCCATTCTCTGATGTCTAGTTCGGAGGGTTCAGACTGTTCAAGCGGGTCTGATGTAGGTTCTACGAACCAATTTGCGTCCCCCGATAGTTCAAGTGAGCCCGATGTAGGTCCTGAGGAAGGGGTTGAACCTATAGGCCGAGGTGCCTCGGGTAGGTCGGCGTCCACCTCTCGTCGTGGTTGGGTTTTAGATAAGTTCGGCCCTTCGACTATGACACCTGAGGGACTTCAATCCCTCATAGACTACTACAACTTGCCCGGGGAGCACGCCTACTTCATCCCTACGGGTAGCTTCCCTTGGGAACACGGTCCTGATGAGATCGTGATTTCCGGGAGCAGCTTGCTGCGGGGCTGTGACTGCCTTTTCATCCTCTTCTCGTCGAGGTTCCAAACCACTTCGGTGTGACGGTCGGCCAGCTTCACCCGACTGTTCTAAGACTTCGCCTTCCTCGGGCCGAGCTAAGGTTGGCACACTAGCGAGGTAATCTTTTAGCTCGTCAAACGCGAGCTGGCAGTCTTGGGTCCACTCGAACCCTTTGCCTTTGATTGCTTTGAAGAAGGGTAGGCAGCGATCTGCCGACTTGGACATGAAGTGGCTTAGAGCGGCTATGCGGCCGTTTAGCCTCTGAACTTCTTTTATTTTCCGAGGTGGTCTCATATCTTGGATGGCTTTTATCTTGTCCAGGTTGGCCTCGATACAGCGCTGATTGACAACGTAGCCTAGGAATTTGCCCGAGGTGACGCCAAAGACACATTTGTTGGGGTTCAATTTCATGCTAAACTGACGCAGGATTTGGAAGACAGAGTCCAAGTCTTTTATTAGTTCTTGTGAAAACCGTGTCTTGACGACCATGTCGTCTACATAACACTCTATCTTTGTGCCAATCAGGGGCCGAAACAGCCTATTTACAAGTCTTTGGAAGGTTGCCCCGGCATTTTTTAACCCGAAGCGCATGACCTTGTAACAGTATAGACCGAACTCGGTTATGAAGCTGGTTTTTTCCTCGTCGGACTGGTCCATCCGAATTTGGTTGTAGCCTGAGTAGGCATCCAGGAAGCTTAGCAACTCATGTCCCGAGGTCGCGTCCACTAGGCGGTCGATCCTAGGAAGGGGGAAGAAGTCTTTCGGGCAAGCTCGGTTCAGGTCGGTGTAGTCGACGCACATGCGCCACTTGCCGTTCGCCTTTTTCACCAGCACAGGGTTGGCCACCCAGCTCGGGTAATGGACTTCCCTTATGAAGTCTGCCACGAGGAGCTTCTCGACTTCCTCATCGACCGCCTTCCAGCGCTCTGGGGCTAAGTTCCGTTTCTTCTGTCTAATGGGTCTGACTAAAGGGTCAGTGTTAAGTTTGTGAGTTATAAGACCAGGGTCAATACCGGGCATATAGGCCGCGGACCATGCAAAAATATCTAAATTTTGAAGTAAAAAACTTACCAGTTCGGTCCGTAGGGGTTCTTTGACGGAAGCACCGATCTGGAGTGTGCGAGCTGGGTCCGTAGGCGAGGTTGGGATCGCGACCGTTTCTTCTGTGGGCGAGGCTCGTTCTTCACCTTGTTCCGCGGGCCGCTCCAGATCGAGGTCGCCGGCTGCCTTCGTCTTTCCCTTTAGGGTGGCAACGTAGCACTTGCGGGACTCGAGCTGGTCGCCCCGCGCTACCCCCACACCGAAGTCCGTAGGGAACTTCATGGCCAAATAGTCGGTGGAGACCACCGCCCGCAGGATATGCGTGATTGGCCGCCCTATTATGGCATTGTATGGGGAGGGGGTCGCGACCACCAGGAAGTCGTGGTTGAGTCTGACTGCACAAGGCCACGTGCCGACATCCCCAGGTACCATTATTTTTCCGAGGGGCCTGACTTCCTCTCCGCTAAAGCCCACCACGGGAGTGTTTGCGGGCTTTAGTTCGCTCCTCGACAGCTGTAGCCGATCAAACGCTGATTTGAAGAGGATGTCCGCCGAGCTGCCCGAATCTACGAGTACACGTCTAACCTCGAAGTCGCTGATCCTTAGTTTAATGACAAGCACGTCATCGTGGGGGTAGCGAACTCCTCGCGCGTCATCTTTCGTGAAGAGGATTGACTCTTCGGTCTTTGGCCTTTTCGGAGGGTTCCGCTCCTCGAGGACCGCTTCGCGAACTGAAGTCCGGGCTGCCGCTGATGTACACCCCGCTACCACCGAACCTCCCACAATTACATGGATGGTTCCCCGGATTGGCCTCTCTACCGGAGGCTGTCGCTGCAACGGTTCGGCAGGCCTGCTGCTAGATTCGGGGGCGTCCTTCTCGTGCTCGCCTGGCTGATCCGCTTTATTGCTATTATTGTTGTGATGTACAAAGTTTCTTAAGTATCCGCGACGGATGAGCCCCTCTATTTCGTCTTGGAGGTTATTGCACTACTCGGTTCTGTGACCATGGTCCCTATGGAAACTACAATACAAATTCTTGTTTCTTTCGTTCGGATTTCCCTTTAGGCGAGGTGGCCATTTCACGTACGGGGCATCCTTGATCGTCATTAAGATCTCGGTCCGCCTTGTGTTCAGTGGAGTGTAATCCGTCCGAACTGGTTGGGGAGCTCGGAACGACTAGTTCGGTTTTGTGTCTCGGGCTGGGTTTTTTCGATCGGCTGAGTTAGAGGACTCGCCATCCCTCTTTCTTTTCTCGTTTCCGCTCTCGGTTCGTTGGTTGATTTCCTCCTCCGTCCTCATGAACTTGTCCGCGAGTTTGAGAAACTCGGCCACGGTCGCGGGTTGGTTAGCTACCATGTGCCATTTGAACTCTCTGTGCGTCACCCCTCTTTTTGCTGCCGCGAGCTACACCGCGGGGTCTAACCGCAGTATCTGTAAACATGCTTCATTGAATCGTTTGATGTAGCCCTGTATGGGTTCTCCTTCCCTTTGGACTACCCCGAAGATGCTTTCCTCTGCTCTGGGGCACCGTTTGCCGGTGACAAAATGTGCAGTGAAGACCTGCACGAACTGAGCCCAACACTTTATCGACCCGAGGGCCAGGTTCCTGTACCAAGTGTGGGCTACCCCCCTGAGGGTGGTGGTGAAAGCCACACACATGCATGATTCGCAGGCTCTGGCGAGGTGCATTTGGGACTGGAAAGCGTCAACGTGGTCGTTGGGGTCGAAGGACCCGTCATACTTGTCTAGAGGTGGGAGCTTGAAATCTCTGGGCAAGGGGACTGTCAGGAGTTCTGACGCGAGGGGGGAGGGAACTGAGAGAATCGGGGCAATTTCTACCTCGTCCGAGCTCGTCTCGCCTTTGCCTCTGAGCTCTGACAGGACGCGGGTGGCGGTTCGTCGACCTCGATGGCGCCTTCGCTGCTGAGTGGGCCTTGTACTGGCGCTGCTGGCCTTCGTGTTGCCGAGCTCGATGGGCCCGGAGTGCTGGTAGTCTGCTGCTGCCAGTGCGCCGAATCGGTTTTCCACGAGTGGGAACTCCGGTTTGGAGTCCTGAGGTGTCGATCTCGCGGGCGAGGTTCTCGACCCGCCTGCGAGCTGCGAGGCGGGGATGACTTTTCTCTCTCTCCGGCCTGGGGATGAGGCCTGGCTGTTTGGGGGGTTCTGGGGCCTGGAGGCCTTTCCTTGGTGGGGGTGCCCATCCTGTGGAGAGGCCTTGACCGGCTTCGGAGCAAGGTGGCGTGGTGGAAGTAGTTTGTTCGGCGGCAGTAGGGGGAACTGCTGTTGGTAGTGATACTGGGAGAGGTTGTGCAACACTTGGTGCTGGTGAAGTTGGTGTTGCTGGAATTGTTGCATCTGGGCTTGCATTGCCCGCATGCACTGCATCAGGTCGTCCAACCGATTTTGGCTAGCTGCCAGGGGGACGGTGGTCGGTTCAGCGAAGGTAGTCTCGATGGGGAGAGGAAAGGGGATGTTTGTGGCAGGAAGGTTTACAAGCGCCACTGCTTGTGGCGCATTCAGATTGGGAATTCTGTCCACCGAGAGGGGGATGGTGAGCTGCCCAACACACACCACGGGAATTTGAGGCTGTTCCCCGGTCGTGTTTGTCTCTGTGCCGCGTCCGGCGTTGCTGGAAGAGGCCATGAGCGTTGAGTGGCTGGAAGAGGCCACAGACGGCGCCAATTGATGATGCACAATCCGGGCGATCTTAGCTGTCAACGATCTTGCCTCTGAACTGAGTGACAGGGACCTGAAACGGAGGGAAAAGAGAAGCTCCGGGGAGAACCCGGCGTAAGGGCTCCGAAGCTCAAGTTAGAGTCTTTCAAAGGCAAGATAGACCAAATAGCGCAAAAGTTAGCATACCTCGTTCCTAGGGGGTAGGAGCCTTTTATAACCACCTCGCGCACTCACTTCCAGGCTTCCGTCAGATCGGGCATGATTATTTCTGAACTCCTACCAGTTCGGATGTCATTTCCTCTGGCCGGACAAAACCGCCACTGCTCCTTTTGTCGGAGCCGTCTCTGCGGCTAGTAACGACGGTGGCAAGTGGTGGTAGCAGGAGGCCGTTTGAAGTGCGGCTGTCAGGCGTCAGATCCCAAATCAGTCAAGTGCGTCGCCCTTGGATACGGACGTCCTTGGTGTCAGGTACGTTTGGTCAGCCTGGTGTTTCGGAAGCGAAGTGTTTGAGTGGCAAGCGAGATGTCTTGAGTTCGGTTTGGGGAGTGTTCCGAGCTGCCATGGGCCAGCTCGGATCACAGCTTTGTGAGGCTTGGGGCCCAATATAGTTCGTGCTCCTTACAGGGAGCTCGGACTCCCAGTAGGGAGCTCGGACTCTTGGTAGGGAGCTCGGACTTTCGGTGCTCGCTTCGGGCGCTCTACTGTCCCGAGTTGCTTGTTTTTGCCACGTGTCGGGTGATTGCGAGGTCGGGCCAAATTCCCCTTCATCAGGACCTAAGTAAATTTTTTGGCCACTTACCCAAGAAATTCTTAACTTTCTCTGGTAAATTACTTTTCCACCTGAAAAAAAGATGTTAAAATTTAACAAGACAAAAATACCAATTAAACAAGTGCTAAAAACAAAAAGGTACAAAAATAAAAAGGAAATAGCAAAAACTTACTTGAACAGAAAATAACACAACAGGTAAATAGACTTACTAGTTGAAATCTCCTGCCAATAAAGCATATTCTAACCCTCTACCAACCTGATTTAACACTGCAAATCTCACCATGAGACTAAGACCCATCCTAAAAGTAGGACCCTATATCTACTAGATCCACCTGGATAAGTGTTAGGTCATGTTTGGGAGTGCTTAAAAATCAGTGCTTATTCAAAATAAATGCTTATTTGGGCCATTAAACACTTATTGGCATTTGGGAAATAAAGCCCAAAATAAGTGTTTCTTTTTTAAAATAAGGACTTATCTTTAAGCCCAAATTTCCAGCTTTTTTTAAATGCTTATACAGTAAACTCTTATTCAATTTTTCTTCCAAAATTATCCCTAGTTGAATTTTATAAAAGTACTTTTATGAAAGCACTTTTAAAAAACACATTTATAAAAGCACTTTTACAAAAGTACTTTTATGAAAGCACTTTTACGAAACTACTTTTAAGAATTACTTTTATAAGCACTTTTGTAAAAGTACTTTTGTAAAAATGCTTTCGTAAAACTACTTTCTTAAAAGCGCTTTCATAAAAGTGATTTTATAAAAGTGCTTTCGTAAAAGTATTTTCATAAAAGTGTTTATAAAAGTGCTTTTATAAAAGTAATTTAATAAAAGTGCTTTCAAAGGGCATATTTTGAAAATTTGAAAGAAAATGAAAGACAAAATAGTCATAAATGCTTATTAGAGAAAAGATTATCAAATACCCAATATAAATAAGTGCTTATTTTAAAAAATAATCACTTGAAAAAGTTGGGTGCCAAATGCAAATAAGTGCTTATTCGCATTTAACCTTGGTAGAAAATAAATAACCACTCGAATAAACACTTATTTTTAACTTAACCACTCCCAAACATGACCTTGGTAGAAAACAAATAGGGCCAAGAAAGACTTTTGACCCAGATGATTGGTTGTCTTTTAGGTTTGAGAACTTTTAGGTGAAGCAGCTTTGATCTGACCATGCCCACCAGGCACAGGCATGAAAATTGAGATTTGTACCCAATTTTACTTTTAGAAAATTAATGATAATAAAATATCGTTGAGGTATACAAATCAACCCAACGTTACCTTCAGCCATTAAGGAGCTCATGACTTACTTTAATCGCTTATTCGAAGGAATATGTCATTCAGTTCAGCCACTTCAGTAAGTTATCCAACGGCCCAATTAGTGAAGATAACAAGGGAAGTTTGTAACTTTCAACCTCATTGTCTTCTTCTATAAAGTCGATATGTAAGAATGCCGGCCGATATCACAAGAAGTCAAGCCGTAAAGCTTGTTGTAGAGGTCAAACTTCAAACTACTAAGTTCAAATCAGTTCTGGATTATAATTGATAAGGGCAATTTTTGGGCCCTAATATTAATAAAATTAATTATTTTAATATAATTTTTATAATAAGTTATTTTAAAAAAAATATATACAAAAATGGGGCAAAAATACTGTTCAGCGTCTTACTCCCATTGAATAAATATCTCTCAATCATAAATTTTTACTCTTTTTGTTATTTTTTTGTTCATCCTTGTAAAAAGAAATACTGAATATCCATAGCCCAGATGCGTTGCAAACAGAATCCTGTTCGGAGGATGCACCAATCGATCGTTAATTTAATATCCGTAACCCAGAAAAAGAAACAACAACATTACCTGCACTGGGCGTGATTCAGACAAGTCCTGCGATCATTCCCCGGACGGCTCCGATCACCGAAGGTTTGTTAAAGAAGATGACATCAAGGCAAATCCAGACCAGCAAACTCGTCGCTGCACAGATGTTCGTGTCCAGTACGGCCATGGACGAGTCAATATTCTCCGTGTAAGGATCTCCACCATTGAATCCAACCCAACCCATCCACAGCAACCCTGCACCGGCCAACATCAGTAAAACGTTGTTCAGTGGGAACCTCTCCCTGTCCTTTGTCGATCTCGGTCCCACCTGTAAACAGACTCAAGTCATCAAGTCCAGACGACCAATTCCCTCCCCACCGTTTAATTAATGATTCGATGAGATTCAGCAATAAATACTAACCCAATAAGCTACCGTGAAGCCGGCGATGCCGGAGGAGAGGTGGATGACGTAGCCGCCGGAGTAGTCCATGACGCCCCAGTGGAACAAGAATCCACCACCCCAGACACTGAAAGCACCGACTGTGTAAGAAAAGGTGAGCCAGAGCGGGACGAATAGCATCCAAGCCTTGATGTTCATTCTACCCAGGACTGACCCAGCTAGCAAAATCACTGTGACCGCAGCAAACACGAACTGAAATTAAACCATGGACGCCATAGGATAAAACGGTGCAATCATAGCCGTCTCCTCGGTTCCATTATGGTATAACTGCGTCGTCTCCGGCAACCTCGCTTGTCTGATCAGAAACTTCTGGCCTAAAGCAGGGCCGACCTTGCCCCAGAACGGGAGGAGACGATCACCAAAAGACATCTAGTAAGCCCAAGTGACCCAGCAGATTAAGACGGCAGCGAAGGCGTAAAGCGCCATGAAAGCTGAATTGACTGCCCATTTCTTTTTCACTATGCTTCCATAGAGGATGACGAGACAAAGCACGCTCTGCATCCCGACCAGCGTCTCCGATATCATCTGCCATGCGTTGTCTCCTTTGTTTAGCCAGTCCGGCACTGACGATGTTTTGTTTTGGTAGGCTATCGACACTACAGTGGCCGCCATTTCTGAAACAGAAACAGAAATCTCCCACTCCCTGCCTCGAAGTTTATAGAGATTTATTTCGGTAGGCTATTGGTGCATCCTCAGAACAGGGTTTTATTTAGAAAGCCCATCTAGGTTATGGATATTCAGTATTTCTTTTTAGAGGAGTGAACAAAAATGTAGAGATTTATGCTGGAGAAAGATTTTGAGAGGAAGAAGATGAACACTGTTTGGTTTAAAAATCTTGTGCCAAACTGCGGAAAACTATTGTAACATTACTGATCCTATCTCTTGAAAATTAATACCTCAACATGAACTAAGCAAAATGCATTTTCTTTATACCAAATTTTAAAGAATGTGGATAATATGCGTTTTATTTGTTTAAATCGCCAAGAGATGGATTTTTCATACTATACTATGGAATATAGTGCATTAATAAATGTTTGAAGTTTGAACGTAACACCAATTAACTAAATTCTGTTATATGAATTATTCACACTTGCTAACAGTGCATCCGTGACCAAGTACCAAATAATATCAAGGTTGTTTCCCTTAAGAAAAAGCTGTGGCAAATCGTGGCCAAATATCATTATTTAAGAACTCAAGGAGGCCAAGCTGTCAAATAACAAGGTCCTATATATGACTAGTCAAGTTTGGTTCGGACAAGGTCCTATATTTGCAGCAACAGTGAATGATTGTACGTACGTAGTAGCAATTTATTGGTTCGGACAAGGTTCTTAAAATCGACTCGGACAAAGAACCGGTCAAGGTCTGGATTATGGGATGAATGGTCCGACCGTTTGAATTGAATGAATAATCTGTTCTGACGAAAAAATAAAAGAGTGGCCAAATTGTTGAACGATTCAACTGTTCGAATCAGTAGTTTATTGACCAAATCGACGGTTTTGAGAGAAATAACAGTTGAATCAATTCCCAGTTTTTTCGTTCCAACCGTCTAATCTGATCTGGTTTTAAAAACCATGGGTTCTGATATGTGGTGAATGATACATCTGTAGCACCCTCTAATTAAGTTAAATTTAAGGCAGTTTATGAGTCACATAAAAAAAAATGTAGCAGGTTCCGGATTATACCACATTATTTCTACAAATACTGACAACTAAGGTAGAAGCCAAAAATGAGTTCCTTTCAACCATCCTCCAAATCGGTTCAATCCATTCCATTGGACAGTGGTTCTCTATATACACATTTAGGGCCCAGTCCATCCGGTTCATGGGAAAAGGGGTTTAGAATTGGTCAATTATTTGATTGGGCGGAATTAAAATCTAGTTTGGGAATGAAATCCCATTTCAGTTTATTCCAATTTCTATTCTCATTCATGTCTGAATCAAACAAACTATGAAAATAGACTATCTCAAGTCCTTAGTTTTAATCTTTGGTTCTCAATTTTGAAGATGAAGACGCTATATCCATCTATGAGATTATACTGTTTCTCATAATCATGGCATCATATGTACACTTATTACAGGTGAGAGAAGTGCTCATCAGTAAGTCCAAATAATTAATCCCTAAACTAAATTACTTGAGTTTGCATTTAACTAGCTAGACTTGGATTGATTGGATTCAAGAAACTCAATTCTGCAAATTTTATGGACTGGTTGTTTGTTTGGTTTCCGATCCGAATTCAACACCTCTGGGCTCCACTCTAATCCGAATTCCAAATACACACCTCTTGATCTCTTGGGTAATGTAACATATAACATTGATAAATGAAAGAGGCGAGGATCACCTGTTGATTAATTGATAACAACTTCGTTTTTCCACTATAACACAGAATACTTATTATTCACGCCAAGCCAAAGGCAAAGCAATTTTGCCTCTAAAAGAAAGAGAAAGAAGACTGAAGGCAAAGGGAAAAACACACACAAGACGCAACAAAATAAGAACAAAAGACTGGCATGGGTGCTGAATATGTAACCCAACAATTAAATTAAAGTAACAGATTAAGCATAGGCGTCAGGATTTTGTAAGAGGTAAGCTTCCACGGCCTTGTACATACCCAGAGCTCCTTCTTTGCCAGCCTTGACATCCTCTTCTGTGAATTGGGCATCACCAACAGTATGGTACTCACTTGACATCTTACAAATGCATCCTCCATCAGCCGATGCCTCAAATTTAACTTCATAAACAACCGATGTAAGCTTATCTCCTAAGGCATCACCTTCTATCATAGTGTTCTTGCAGATGAAGTTTTCTTTGTCCAGTGCATCTATTCGGTGCTTCACATATTTGTAGGGACTGGCTGCAGATGACAAAATTAAACAGAATATATATATATATAGTTATATGCTCCTTTCTTGTCCAATATCTCCCCAACTAAGGGTGGCTCAGTTGGTACGTTAGTTGGTTAATTAATTCTAATAGAGATAGGGATTCGAATCTTGCTGCCACCAACTTCGGTGATGGTGGCGGTGGGGTTATTAGTGTGGTGTTGCACTACTCAACGGCCCTAATGGGGGATTCGGGTGTATCACCAAATACCAAAAAAAAACACTTGTCCAGTATCATTAAACTGTAAATCAAGTGAAGTTTATAAGACAAACCTTCAGTGAAGTTGGTCTGTTTGATGGTTCCAACCCCTCCATCTCCGAGAATGTCGATGCTCTTTATTGATTGAGGCATGAGCTTGGGGCACAGGTTGTGTGAGTCAAGGATCAAAGCCTTGAACATCCTGGCCGGAGGGATAGCACATGTGAACTCCTGGGTATATATCACAACACCCATATTCAACTAGACTAAGAAAAGAACTTGCGAGAAACAAAAAAAAAAAAAAAACACTGAACTAAGAAAAGTAGGGGGCTTCTATTATGGAGTGGCAAAGAACATTACAAGTATTTATAGATGAAGAGTGAAGTTTGCTGTATACACAATTTCATTCTTTGGTAGTGCATTATTTAAAAGAAATATTAGATGGTAGGTATGTAAGAATATTCTGAATTGAATGTAACCTATTAACAGCCGAACCAAAGAGTCATTTTCAGATGTGGGGAAGTTTATCAATGTGTCAAAAACAAAAGATTGTAGAGTTTCTCCAACGTGAACTGTTTTTAATGTAAAATTCCGATCCGAAACATAGGTTCTTCGATTCGCTGTCTAGTTTTATTCTTGTTGTTTGAAAGACTGAAGCTAGAAATTAATACATTGTTGAATTTCTGTTTTTGCAAATATGTTTTCCTTTATCATACTTGATGAACATGAAGCATATAATATTCACAAACAAATTTTGATCAAATAGATAAGAGTTGATGAAGGGAAATTTGGCCCGATCTCGCAACCACCCGATACGTGGCAAAAGCAAGCAACTCGGGGCAACAGAGCGTCCAAAACGAGCACCGAAAGTAACGGTCCAAGCTCACTACTGAGCCCGAACTCCACCAGACCGGATTCTCTACTAGGAGCCTGAGCTCCCTACCAAGAACCCGAGCTCCCTACTAGGAGTCCGAACTCCCTACTGGGAGTCCGAGCTCCCTATTAAGAACCCGAGCTCCCTATTGAGAACCCGAGCTCCCTGTAAGGAGCCCGAACTATCTCGGGTCCTAAGCCTCACAAAGCCGTGACCCGAGCTGGCCCATGGCAGCTCGGAACACTCCCCAAACCGAACTCAAGACATCTCGCTCGCCACTCCAGCACTTCGCTTTCGAAACACCAGACTGGCCAAACGTACCTGACACCAAGGACGTCCGTATCCAAGGGTGGCGCACCTGATTGATTTGGGATATGACGCCTGACAGCCGCACTTCAAACGGCCTCCTGCCACCGTCGTTACCAGCCGCAGAGACGGCTCCGACAAAAGGAGCAGTGGCGGTTCTGTCCGGTCAGAGGAAATGACATCCGAACTGGCAGGAGCTCAGAGATAATCATGCCCGATCTGACAGAAGCCTGGAAGTGAGTGCGCGAGGTGGTTATAAAAGGCTCCTACCCCCCAAGAACAAGGTATGCTAACTTTTGCGCTATCTGGCTTATCTTGCCTTTGAAAGACTCTAACTTGAGCTTCGGAGCCCTTACGCCGGGTTCTCCCCGGAGTTTCTTCACTCCCTCCGTTTCAGGTCCCCTGCCACTCAACTCAGAGGCAAGATCGTTGACAGTTAAGATCGGTCGAATTGTGCATCATCAAGAATGATCAATATCCAAAGATGAGCAATTTGAATTTATTTTATGTTACGTATATATTAAAATTGTATTTACTTATCATACAACAACCTAAGATTAAAACATGATCATCCGATACTCAAATATAGATATTAGTGTATACTAACTAGTATGTCTGATATTCATCTTTTTCATTTTTCTTAATTTTTCTATTTTATAATGATCAGGGAATTGATTAAGACACTCAAATGTTTTACATCTTTTGAAAAGACTTAGTTCCACGCAATCTGTATACACTAATACACGTCTTCAATAATAATTGACACGTCTTTATGTGAGAAGTAGATCATCCCACCATGTGGACGTACAATGAATAAATACCGGGGCCCTTGTGTGCTGTCCTTTGCTCTTGGATCTCTCTGCTCGACATGATATCTGGGTTTGAACCCGCACCTAACTAATAGTAGATCTCTTTGCTCGACATGTTTGGATCTACTCAATTAATTATCAGTTGGCTTAATAGAAACGAGGCCATTTCTTGATTTTTTTTCTTTTTGGAGAATTTCAACAAATTGATTCTGTGTGCTCAGATAATAGTTTTCATGTGCTGCCGACAAGTACCAAATCTCTAAAAATTCTATTTGTGTCCGCATCGTGGTTGGAACATAAGTGATTATTTTAATCCTTTTCGAATGTTGATAGACAATAACCCTTTCCATCTTGTTATGCATTTGACATTTTTTATTTTAAGGATTTCTCTTTTTTATCGTTAAAAATTTAGTATTTATATATAAGGACATTTTAACTATAAAAAGGAGATAAATCCTTCAAATAAGAAATGCCAAATGCAGCCTTGATTGGTAGATATTATTGTCATTTTTACCTATAAAAATGTTTGGGGTTGGTTAATACAAATCGTTGAGAAGTTTTTTTTTTTCTTTTTAGTTATTAATTTCTAACTACTTATAAACCCCAATTATCAATTTCATGTATGCATTTTTCTAGTTGAAGTGACTATCTTATATGATGTGATAAGATAAATTTCTCGAACAGAACTGTAGAAATGGCAATCAAATTAATTCTATCATAATCTCAATTCCACCCTGATCCAAAAACAGTTTCCCTGTGACTGTATTCAATATTAGAATGATTGCTACAAAAATCTTGTATTGGTCTATTTAATAATCATGGAATAAATTATTGCCAGGAGATGGCCAAAATACGATGGATTAGGTGAGAGATCACAATCGTGCTTTTAGTTTTGTGAACGTAACCTAGACTTTTTGCGCTCGGTGATGAATGTGTTTTGTCTCATTGTAATGGTATTGAGAAAGGGAATGAAGAGATAAGAATTTAATATGGTTTAATAAATCTGACTGCATAAGACTGATAACTAGTTTTTTTCTGATATCTTGATAGTGGGGAGCTCATAAGCTGGCCAAATTTGACATATAAATTATCAGAGAATAGTCAAATTCTATTTACCTCATGATTTTTTTTTTTTTATCTTCAATTGTCTTGAAAGACCTGATATAATACGAAATTGATTAATGGAATTAGCTTAATGCTATGTTTGGTTTAAAGGAAAAGGTAGGGAAAAGAAGAGAAACCTCTACAAGGTTTGTAAAGGTTTCTCTACCTTTTCCTTCCTTTCTCTATTTTTTTTTTCCTTCAAACCAAACACAGCATAAGGGTCTGCAAAGAAAATGCCTAAATTGGGTAGATTGAACTGGGTTGAGGGTTAAGTTAGGATCGAAATTTGTTAAAATTTCAGTGGGCTTGAACCTTAACCCAAACATGATGTAGTTGGATTGGATCAGGCTTGAGCTATTCAGGTCTCAACCAAGCCCAATTGGAGTTTAGGTCAAGCTGAATTTTTTGGTCTAAGCCTAAGCCCAGCTTAGAGTCTAACTCGAACCTAACCTAACTTTACTAATAAGTGTTCTAAAAGACTTGCGACATGGGTTTGGGTTGGGCCAGACCATGTTTCCTTGCAAAGAAAATGAACTAGAGAATTAAGAAGGAGAAGAATGGGCTTTAAACAATCTAAATAGATTGGGTGAATATTCGGGTGGTGGAGATGAAGAGCATTTGAAGAAGACGTATTTATAGATTGAGATGGAAGCATAGTGTGTGTTGGGTGTGAAGTGTGAACCTTATGCGTAGTTCAATAAGAAAGCTGACCAGCTTTTCTGTATTCACTTTTCAGAAAGTGTAGGTTTTACGGTAAGTTGCACAACTTATTTGGGAAAGTCTTCCTATCTCCCAAGTGGATAAGTCAATTGTCCATAAGGGCGAAAATTGGCTAAACTATGGGGCGCTAAAATCGCTTGTCAACACATGAAAGTTATGGGTTTTTTAGAAAATTATCTCATCTATTCAACTAACAATTTTTTTTTAATAAAAGAACATGGGTGAATGTACTTGAAAAACACTTTCCCAAGTAACACATACCCGAGTAAAAGCATTTTACCTAAGTAAGTAACTTATCAACAAACAAATGAGGGGAGGGGGGCTCAGAGTAAGTTCTGGGTCCAAGATCAATCATCTATATAGTGAATGATTTACTGTATTGATTCCTGTGATTGATCTATAAAAACTTTTAGTGGTACACATTACACACTATATTACTCTAGAATGTTTTTTTTTTTCTGTAGATGAAATCTTGGACCCAAAAAAAATAAAAATTAAAAAAGAAGCCGACGTAGAGTTGATATAAAGAACATCCATGACAAGTAGAGGTGGAACCGAGCAGAAAATCTAGCTATTTAAGCTTGGCTTGGCAAAAAAAAAAAACACAAGGCTTGAGTTTGGGCTCAAACTTGACTTGAACTTAACTCGATTAGCAAACAAACTTATATACTAGACTCAAACTTGAAGCTTGATTAAACTGAAGAGAATAAAGCTTTTCACAAATAGAACTTAAATAACTTATAAAATACTCTATTTGTGTTCACCCCTAATTACATAAATAAAATTAATTTTGTATATGCCACATTGACAGTAGAAATGCCTAATTTATAAGCCTTCAAGTCCAATATTCGGCCTATATGGTCTCTAGCTATACAAGCTATCGAACAGTTCCCATTAATACAAGAGGCATCAAAGTTGAATTTAATGACCTCAAATCTAGGACTTGACCAATTAATAGGAATAATTTCTCTTCTCCTCTAATCAATCACTTTCCTTTTCTCACTAATTTGGATCTCATTCCAGGAATTTCGCACACTCTCAATAATAATGGGAGGAACCACATTTCTTTTGTTAAAAACCCTATCATTACGATTTTCCCAAATAAATTTGCACTGATGCAAATAATGGGAAGAGCCATATTTCTTGTCTCTCAGGTTGTGTTTGGTTTCAATGCAAATAAATTTGCACTGATGCAAAACCATGGTAGTGCAAATGATTTGAGTGCAAATTCTGATCTATTTTTTGTTTCAAGTGTTATCTTATTCTGTTTGATTGCAGTACATGAAGTAAATTAAAACATGAAGCAGAATAAAATAAAATCCAAAACAAAATTAAACAAGAATTTGCATTTTATACATTTACACTCCCATGCATTTGTACTAGTGCAAGTAAATTTGCACTGCAACTAGGGGTGAGTATTATTCGGTTAAAACTGAAATACCGAACTGAAAATTTCGGTTTTGGTTGTTTTGGTTTTTGGGTAATTCGATTCGGTTAATTCGGTTTTTAAGAATTTTGATTTTTCAGAGTTATAAATTCGGTTAACTAAAAAACCGAATTAACTAAAATTCATTATATAATATATAACATTTAATATATAATATGCTATATATTTATATATTAATATATTATATATAATGTATTATAATGAAATTTAATTTCATAATATATATTATAATATACATTATAAGTTATAATATATAATATTTTATATATTAATTAAATTCTGTTTTTAACCAAAATTTTTAATTTTAGTTATTTCAGTTTTCTTGTAATTCAGTTTCGATTTCATTTTTCATTTTTTTATTTCAAGTTTTAAAATTTCGATTAATTCGGTTAAGTTTTTAACCGAATAAATCGAATGCCTTAAGGAACTAGAAGATAGAAGAGGTCACATGCAATGGAACAAATTATGTACAGTTTTCTTTATTGTGATTTTTGAAAGTAGGAATTCTTCTAGAAAAGTTGTCATGATCATGACTCTGATTTCTTAATTATATTATAGGTAGATGGGCCATCCGGGTTTGGTGGGCCGCACTCGTAATTAGAAGATTATGAAATCAGTCATATTATTGTTGTATCCAACATGCTAACAAAACAACATAAAATTAAGGGGTGTTTGGTGCATTTGTGTTGTATTGTCATTGGGTCTTGTCTTGATCAATATAAATTTGTGGAAAAGAATTTTCTCACTGAAATGTTTTGAGTTGATAAATATAAATTGATACTTTTATTTAAAAATATCAAATTTGATATTTATACATGTATTTTTTTAATTGAAATGATAATCTATATTATTAATAAAAGAGTGAATAACCTCATTTTCTAGACTTTTTATTAGACATTTTTACCCCTTATCTAAGTAATATACAACGAGCATAAAAAAGAGTATATATGTCTTTTATTCTCACTCCAAAAACTGCCCACTTATAAGAGTTAATAAACTGCTTACTTATAACTGTTCAAAAACTATACACTTATAACAGTTAAGAAACTGTCCACTTATGATAACTGTTCAAAAATCGTCCATGAATTATAAATAGTTTTGTTTTGGAGATACTGTCAGATGCAAATGCACGTATATGTTTACTAGTCATATATAATGTAACAATAGTATTCATAATTTATATTTATCAACCTAAAATGCAATGATAACACAACACCACTGTATCAAATTCAAATACTCTTTTAGGCTTAGTTTGAAAAGAGTGCAAATACAAATATGTACAGTGCAAATACACAACTGATCTGTTTCGCTTTTTATAGAGTGTAGTTGGTTGATATGGTTTACACTGCTCTGCAATAATCCCTCCCTATAATTTAGTGATATTGCTGTATTTGAGAAATAATCTGGAATATTTTGTAATAACAACTAGTTGATATTTTGTAAAATGATGTTTTAGGCTGTGTTTGTTTTGCACGTGTAAATACGGATTGATGTAAAATTTCACAACTGATCCATATTTTCATGCGGTTGTTTTTAGTGTAAGGTGTATATTGGAAATCGATGTAAACCTTCCCATTGATTGACTTTTCTATCGATAATTGATGTAAATAATAGATCGATAACATCGATTATCACATCAAAAATGCTCCTAACAATCCACTAAAATTTTAAACTCATTAACTGTGTATTTTCCACCGAAAACAAACGTAACCTTAGGCATGAATAACTAGTGAATGGAAACTCCGAGAAAGGCCCATAGTGAGCCTGTTTTCTTTGAACTCGAGCTCAAGTTTTCCTGTCAGAACCGGACCAGGCACATGCAGGCTGCAGAACGCCCTTCCTTTACCGGGGCCTGTGCATCAGGGCCTAGTGGCCCAATATTTCAAACATTCTGTACTTTGTCCTGAACTTCTCGAGTCATTTGCATCCCCATGGTTGCCTTGCCCATCTTGTTCCAAAATTCAACTTAATGGTTGTTCTTCCAAAGTTTCAAAAGACGAGCCTGTTTGGTTGTAGAATAAGTGGCTTGCATTGAAAATTTTCCTATATATTTTAGTGCATACATAATTAACCATCTTATTGAATGTTAAGCTGCATTTGGAATGGGCATTTCTTATTTTAGTGCATACATAATTCCATTAATTATGCGAGAGACACAGAGGTGAGAGAAGACCAAATAAAAAAAAAAAAACAGATTAATTTCCATTCATTCAGGAATCAGGATTCAAAACCTTTGAATCAACAAACAAAATGATGACACAGAAATGAACCTGCAAAAACTACATGCTATTGATAATTATTTGTTTTCCAAAAATAAAAAAGTATTGGAAGAGTTATGAACGTGAGACACGTGTCCTTTTCCTATCATGGGCATGGCGATCAGCTTCACCGTCGATCCCGTACGTAATACCTTCTTCTCTCGCCATTTCTACCAACATCTTTTGAAGCTCCTCCAAACTTTCACCCTATTTAATTCCCTCAAAATTAAGATCATCAGTCGAGTTTCTTCTTTGTTAGAAATAAAACCAGATTAAATAAATCAAAAGGGTTTTACAAAATAAGTACCTGGGGCCTTGCTTTCTCCACCATCGACAGTAATTCTTGCATAAAATCCGAAAATCCCTGTTTCAAAGAATTCAGAAGTTCTGCAAACAAGCAAAATTGACAAAATGCAAGGGAAGGGATTAAAAAAAAATACTGACATCGTCTTCATCTTGGAAGAGATGAACCAATTCAGCGTCGTACATTGACCTCTTCCCTTTATCTGACAAAACTGCAGAAAATATGCCCTTGAAATTGAAGCCGAGAAGATCAGAAATCAACCTGTGTCCAAATTAAGTATTCTTTGGTTGTATTACCAGAATAAGCTTCTTGGATTTTCTGGAAACGGTATTGGGCTTCTCCAGCGACCTTGGGATTTCTCATCCACTTATCTGGATGCCATTTCTATCACCACCACCATCACCATCAGAAGAATTTCAATGGGGATAAAAGCATAAAAATAAATAAAAAATGAAGAAATCAGGCACTAAATTATGGTGCAGAGACCTACAGGGTAAATAAAACAAATGAAAAGATCACTAACCAAAGCGAGCTTCCGATAAGCAGTGCGAATTTCAGTAGCGGAGGCATTGCTACATATGCCGAGGACTGAGTAGTAAGACGAACAGCCAGCATCATCGGATTCTACCTGCCGAGCTGACATTTTTCACCGGCGGTAGAGAAGGAGAGGACGAGGAACGGTATTTGGTTGATGATATTGTTTTCTTATATACGATGGTGATGGTGACGATACATAACGACGACGACTGGTGATCCTGATTCCTGATAATTAAGATGAGAAGTGGTAATGGCGGAAAGAAACTCGACAAAGAAAGAAACCAGATTGCTGGGCGTCAGTTAAGATTAATTGTGGCCTGCCCTTTGGGAGTCGTTAAGAGTTGAAGCGGGAGAAGGTTCCAGATTTCCACACTCCAGTACCTAGCTGGTTGTTGTCGTGATTTGTATATACGAAAACGAGCGAGTTCTCCTTTTGAAGCTGGATATCAACTCAACTCATGTTGGGACTTGGGAGTTGGGAGAATCGCAGAATCATGAGAACGTTGTATTTAATACAAGCGTCGGGATCTGTTTTGTCTGCGAACATAAGCGTGTGTATCAGATTACGTCATCAACACGAGTGAATGAATACGCAGTGTTCCGTACAATGGGCATACAAATATGTACAGTGGCAGAATTACAATTTTTTTGTTAGGGGGGTCAAAACTTACAAAACATGAATAGGGGGTCAAAAGCTAAGAAACATGGATAAGGGGGTTAAAATATAAGTAGAATTTAAATGGGTTTTGTGGGAATTTTGGCTCCCCTCCACCACCCCTTGCTCCGCCCCTATGTACAGTGTAAATACATAAAAAATAATATAAAATATAAAGTTTTGCACTCTACATATTTGTATTTATACTCTTTCCAAATTGAGCCATTAGAATAAATATGCATTCGCTTTTTATATCTTACAAAATGCGGCCTAAAGCTCAGTTTGGAAGAAATACAAATATGTAGAGTTCAAAACCTTCTAATTTATATTATTTTCTATGTATTTGTATTTTGTATCTTTCTATTTGCACTATTCCCAAATTGAGTCTTAGGCTTTATTTGGTTACAGTGCAATTTTGTTTGCACTAGTACAAATGCTTAGGAGATAAAATGAAAATAATTCTAATTCTGGTTTAATTTTGTTTTGGGTTTTATTTAATTCTTCTTCAACTCTAACGTTACTTCAATAATTTTAAAATAAAAACAAATCATAATTTATATTGAAATCATTTGCACTTCCATGGTTTTGCATCATATTGCAACCAAACATGGCCTTAAGGAATCTAAAATCCTCGATCAGAATATCACCCAACAAAATCCCAAAATTTTTCAAAAACACAACAAAATCCCTTAAGGAATCTAAAATTAATTATATTTTATATAATATGATATGTATAATATTTTTTAATTTCTATATGTACAACTTGGGTGGATTGGTTCATGTCCAAGGTCAACACAACACAATTTAAATTGGGCTTGGGTTGGATTCGTAAAGTTTAATAGAAACATTAATATTTTTAGGGCAATTTTTTTAAACTATCTCTACTGTTTTGAAAAATTATCATTACCATTAAAATAATAATGGAAGGGCTGAAATGTCCGTTTTTGCCTTAAATCAAATTTGAAGCTCCGGATCCCTCTGCAGCATGTACAGTTCCTCTACAAAGACTAAACGCTCTCAACATCGCAGTCCAGCTTCTTCATGATTTCATACCGCGGTGAATGAACAAAACCAAAAAGAGACATTTCGGAAAGTCGGGCTTCCGCAATAGCCACCCCCTCTCTTCCTGGTCAAGATAGATGGGAAGTAGATGAACATAACCAGACATACACCTTTGTTTCATGATAGAGCTGCCCTCCCTCCTACAATACCCAACCCATGGTGGTGGTGGCGGCAGCTACGGTGATTTCCGTGACGGTGGTGAAATACTATAACAGACAAAAGGGAAGAGAGAGAGAGAGCCACCTCGTCTCTGAAATTGAAGGAATGCCTGCCATTTCCAAGGCAGCCATGACAGAAACAACCGAATAAAGAAAAGAACGAAACCCTATAAACCGGAACTTTCTTCCTTTTCTCCTCTTATTCTATTTACTGCAACAATGTTCACCACAAAAGAACAATTGTTAGCTTTATTTGCCTTCCTCCTGTAGACATCAAGGCTTTCTTGTTCCAGTTGCAGAAGCATTATGTCCCTATCACTATCGCTTTCTCCAATTTCAACCCAAATTTCCTGATCATCGAACAATCAATTTACTCCAGCAGAGGTTTTATTGTGGATATGTGCTCCTTGACTGGCAGCGCAGATGATTGACAGTGGAAGAAACTGGCAGCGGTGGACGCAGGCAATCGGCGAGAACGAGAGAGAAACAGTAGCAGAAAGCTTAATAAAACAGGGAAGGGAAGGCTATAAATCGAATCCCCAAAAGTAGATCATCGATAATGAAAAATGAATAACGAAGCAAATGGTGATTCCGACCTGTTGGAGAAACACGTCTTCAGGAGTTCGTCAGGCTTCCGATAGTCCTTCGATTGTCATAACTCCGACAACTTGTGCCCTGAGCTAGGAGAAACAGGGGAGAGAGGGATCTGTCGTTGCAGGGCGGTGATGAAACAGGGGAGACAGGGAGAGAAAATGAAGGGGAAGAAGGCGAGAAAGAGAAGGTGGAGGGGCTACGCCGCCGGTTAAGGATCGAGCTAGTTCGATTTGCCGTTGTTGAAAGGAAGAAGAGGGCGAGGGTAAAATTGAGTTTTAAAAAAATATACATATCACATGTGTAAGTTTTCACGGAATATTAACGGATGTTAACATTTAAGGTAACAGTAAGGAATCCATTAAACACGTAAAACATTAAGGGTAATTTAATAAAATTGCCCATATTTTTATTTTATATATAAAAAAGATATTCATATATTATAAATATACTCTACAAACCGATACATTATATGTAATATACATGATAGGGTCCTACCCCAGTCTGGTTGGCCTACCACCTTAGAGCCAACGTGGCAAGAGATTCTGACACAAGCCCAATTCCACCTTAGAGCCAACGTAGCAAACATAAATCTTAGCATTCTAGCTCTCTTACCCTCTGTTTTACTCTTCAACCCTACTCAGCTAAGACCAATTCGTCCCAAACAGCTTCACCTGACTTATCTCTCTGCCTTATTGACTTGAGCATTAGATTCCTCCTCCCTGTGAAACCACCTCAGGGACAGGTCGTCGATTTTCATCACCCCATTTTGCTCACTTTGTCCATCACAGCTCATCCAACACAGTTCGTCACAAAGCTCGGCCTCATCCAGCTCAGAAAGACCTCTTATTTGCTTCTGCCTGCCTTAGCTCGAATAGCATCAATACATAATATGTATTTTTGTATATGCTCATCCATTGGGCTTTGGGCCAAAGCCCAAGCCCAGCCCATGAACATGTCTACTTGTAAATGAGCATGGACCCAAATTAGACATATAAATATTCTAAATATGTACAATCTAAAGAGTACACAAAGTTAATATATAATATACATGGAAAGAATACAGCATAGGTCAAATAGGTTGAGATTGGATTGGATTAGGCTTAGGTCAGATTTGGACCATCTGAGGCCTTAACCCAAGCCCAGCCCAAGTTTTCAAGCCTAAACCCAACCCAAAGCTTAAAAATCAAAGCCCAAACTGTGCAAAATTTCAGTTCGGCTTGGACTTCCCAACCCAAAGCCCAAACTTATGCATTCAGCTACATTTAGGGATGCAAATGAATCAGAATAAGATTGGATCTAAATTTGAATTCGATCCGCTTTAAACAGATTTGAATCCCCATGTTGCGTTTTGAATTGGATCAGATCACAAAATATGATCCATTTCAAACATCTGATTGAAATCGGATCATATGGATTTTCTATTTGATCGGATTCAGATATGCCCCAATTCAAATATATCCAATCTGTTTGCTTTCCTAACTACATTATTCTGATCCTAGAACCAATAATAAGTTAATAACAACATTGTTCCAAAATTAACAAAACCTCCTTATAATAACTATGGTGGTGGTTGGTAACATGGACGTTTTTGGGGCTTGATTTTCCAAAAAAAAAAAAAGCCCACGCCAAGATGGTGCATGTTAATTTGTTTGGTATTGTTTTTGTTTTTAGGTAGGCAATAAAGCAACGTTTTTCACATTTATGTTGTTTGATAAGCTGATTTTCATCACTGTTTTTATTGTATGTGTAATCTATTTGGTACATATCAGCGCTACATCATATTGTCATTGGGAGCAATAGCTCACTGATGTAGCAAACGTCAAACTTGATGTTTCATGCATCGAGAAAAATACAATTTACAAAGCATGGGTGTTTTTTACCAGTTTTTCAAAAAAATAAAAAACACTTAAACAAACATCCCCTACATTGTATCTTAACCCTGGTTTATCATGGTTTGTTGATGTAAAGATGACTTGACAATTACATGATGTGTCTCATGTTCCAATGAAACTTCCAGACATAATTTTTTTTGCTCGATAATAACCACACTATTAAACATAAAATAAATAATAAAAGTACATTAACTTATGAATGGCACAATCAATACTCATGAAGTCATATTATTTACAAAATGACCTAGGAATAGGATAGCCTCTTCTTTGTTGTATTGTTAAAAAATACATTAAAACGTTTTCTCAATTATAGCACCTTTCTCAATTTTTCAGAACCATGATATAACTTGGCTGCACATGTGCAAGATTCATGTGCCATTTCCGAAAGCTCACTAGAAAATTTGTTCCCAAATAAACAAAGCCCTTTCTTTATTTAACAACTGCTATTTGATTGGATGACGATTCACATCCTCACAGTCCCAAAGACAATTAATTATACAAGGTCTCTTTATCATATTTCATCTAAAATAAATAAATCCGAAACGATGCCAGTGTAACCACGTGATTCGCCCTACAGAATTTGACTATCCATGGATATGTCAACATCCACTTTGTCAGCCATTGCCCTATTGACCTACTATTACTTTTTTAGAGTATAGTACTCCCGTCCCAGAATGTTCATTAAAAAAAGAAAAAAAAAAAAAAGTTTTTTTACCAAAAGGGGGTGTTTGGCAATGACTGCATTTTTATGATTATTTACAAAAACTTGCTTTGCATGGTTTTCGTCAATGTTTTTGAACCGCCGTTGACCCGGATGGTCGGACCATTCGGCCCAAAAACTGTTCAAGCAATTGATTCCATTTCACCCCTGACCCGCTCTTGGATCAAAAACTATTGACTTAGTCAGAAAACCACTGACCCAGGCAGTCCAACCATCGATTCGTTTGACCCGAGCAGCAATTCACGATTTGAGAAATTGCAGATCTGAAACACAAACTCAGATCTGATATCCAGGTGGTCTAACCGTCGATTCATTTGACCCGAGCAGCAGTTCACGATTTGAGAAATTGCAGATCTGAAACACAAACTCAGATCTGATATCCAAGAAGAAGAAGAAAAAATTGCAAATCTCAGATCTAGATCTGAGAAAAAATGAAAAATCAATCTCAAATCTGAGATCTGAGAACTTGTATGAGATCTATCATCTGCACTGTATTACCACCGTCACCATCGCCATCTCATCATCGCTGTTGCCATCGCCGTCGCCGGTGAGCGTCGAATCATTCTCCTCTTCCTTCTTCTTCCCTCCTTCCCTCTTTCTTTCCTTTCTCCTTTCTTTCTCAGCCGACAAAATACTCTTCTCCACTCCTCCAGTCCTCCTTTCTCTCTTTCTCATGACTCGTATACCATTTGGCCTTTTCTAATATAAACCGTCTGAACAAATGATCAAACCGCTGACCCAAAAACCAGTAGCTAAAACGGTTCTGTTTTCGGGTCAGTTTTTAAAACTTTTTCGTTGTGCACGAGTCCATCCATAACAAATATTTCATCCATCATTTCCACAGTAACAAATTCATATTTTTCTTTAACTTTCGTTTTTCAAAAGACACATAATATGGCACTAGCAGACTAGCAGTGCATGGGGATAATAAAAAAGAGAAATAAAGTGGCATCGCCAAGAAAAGCAACCTTTCCCTCTGGTACTCACATGGTGAATGATGAGAATCGCACTGTAGAAGGCTAAGGACGAGTAATTTCAACCATCAAATCTGGCAAGCGAACCCTCCAGTTGAGAAAAAGACAAACTGACATAACAACACCTGTACTAAGAAAATGATAATTGTCATCACAAATGTTACTTACAAATTCAAGATGTTAGAAACCAAACAATCACCAATATGTATTTATGAGATAAGCATGGCTGTTTCCGTGGTTACTGGTTAGTCCTCCCATCATAAACCCAAATCAACAATTCACTTCTATAGGACCCATTCAATCTTTCTATCTTTCCTTCTTACACGTAAATCTTCACCAGGAATGACACCCCGACCGACCCTCCATTCTTGACTCTTGAGTGATCAGCTCTATAGTGAACAATTCCTATACTTTTCTCAGAAACACGACCAGACTGCCAGATAGCAAGTGCATATGTAAGTAATGGTATAATGATTAGTGGGAATATTGCTATGTTGTCACTTTGGTTGGCTCGGCCGTTTTCCTTCCATGGCATCCATCTTAGTCCTACAACTCGTGCAAAGGAAGGGACCTTCCCATGGTTTTGATGTGGGTGAGTAGAAAGACCCCGAGTTTGCACATTTGGCAGATTGCACTTCTGAACCATCGGTTGGTGGTTCATCAACTTGGCAGATTGCACATCTGAATTGTCCAGAGTTGGTCTTCTGGGGGAAATCCTTACCCAACCTGCAATTCCACGAGGGGCGGTGAGGTTGGCAATTCCACATCAACAATAATATATTTCCCAACCCTTTCAGAGAATGAATCACACAGTGAGTCAAACAGGAAGAGGGAAGATACAGGCACACTCTCGCCATTGCTATAAGCATCAATATCTAGTACTAGTACAGACAAACACACACAAACCATATATCCAAGTAAATATATAAAGAAACGTGATTAGAGTAAAATAATTCTAACAGAAACAAAGCTAATCAAATCGATGAATCACCAACTCTAAACATTTGTTATATTTTATAGATTTTGAATGTCAATAAGGATCCAATATGAGAGCATAAAGGATAAAGGATGACATCATACAATGTTAATGTGTCATTTAGGCCTAATTGAATAGGCTGGGACCCTGGTACTGCTCCATTAAGTAGCAAGCTCCTTTTAGGAAGTTATCGCTGCACATAATAATTCAGGTTCTTTTCTTGACTTCCGTAACGAAAAGGTCAAAAAGAGGTCTTGGATGGTGGGACTGGGTAATGGACAGACCTAACCATCAGCGTTTTCTTGCATGAAGAGGCCACTCTCCGATTCCAACCTGGTTCTCATGCTTACCTGATCAAGATTTTAAAGTGTGAATCTAATTGACTGGCATGTTGTGTACATGGATCAAAACAAGTGGAGATTCAAGTCATAAACAGCTCTGTAAATTTGTCTACGAAGGTATGATACATGCCCCTCAAATAATTTTCAATTTGCATGACAAAATCCACTGCTTTTGAGTTTGTATCTCTATCACTTTTAAGTTATGACAATGATCACTAATTCAGTACACTTTTAACCAATGACAAATACAAGATACAAGTAATTTTTTGATGTAATACAATTTCATTTCAAAAAACAAAATCAAAATAGCGAGTCCAGAAACAACAGAATCACTTGATAAGCAACCACTTCAACTGTCAACAGTGAAAATGGGATTTTTATCACAGCTCTAGGGTACAGAATCCCTTACCAAATAGCCATCCAGCATCTTTGAATGAATTCCCTTGAAATTTTAAGTTATAGATAAACTATAGTCTTCATACAATATCAAAAGCAACAACTATCATATATTGTTTCTTGAATGATATATTTGTACGTTCTCTCAAATCTTATGCATGTAAGTGCTTTATACCACTTCATACTCCATTAATACAAATTTTTTACCTTTACCTGTGAAGGAAAAAAATTAAAATAGGTTTTCTAATTTACCCTAACACACTCTCAGTTGGCAATATAATGTTGCAAATTCATAATTCTACAGCCAACCTCACAGACATCATAGACCAGAGACTTACAAGACTATTCAACATGATTCTCATTTTTGAGATGTTAGTAAAGACAGATTTATAACATTAGCATCAAAACTCAAATCTCCACCCAAATACTATAAAATCACCTAAACCACATGTTCAAGGAGGAACCAAAAGAAACCCAGTTATGTGGGTTTTTCAGTTGAGACACTGAAGATAAATTTCTGTAGGAAAGGAATCTGGCTAAGTGGTAGCAGATCGACCTTGGTTTTCTAAAAGAAACAGTAAGCCGTTTATTTATTAATGAAAAAGAGAACCAGGCAGGACAGATGATATTATACAAAGAATTCAGCAGAGAGCCAAGCATTCCACTTAGCTTCTTTAACCACTACTTTTTACATTGAATCACCATCCCCAGTTATCCTAACATAAGTTTCCTCTCATAACTCCTGCTCCTGATAGGGCATCTGCCAATCCATTTTCTGGTCTAGGAACTGACCTGATTGAGAAATTCAAGTTGTTCACTAAGGTGTTGTTTGGCAAGTCTTTCTAAGTAGATTTTTCAACAGCCCAGCAGACCAGAAGACACTGAGCTTTTGGGATCTTGTCTTCAAAGACCAAGACTGTTTGGTAGGCATCTTGGTTCACTGGGCTGTTAAAAACATATTGAAGGCTATTTAAAGCACAGAAAGACCAAAAGCTTCATTTGAAGCTTTCCTGATTTTTGGCTAATTTGATCTTACGACATGCTCATCTCTAGGTCTTCTCAGCTACAAGAAACCAAACGCTAAAAGACCATTTTTTATCTTTTCAGTTTCACAGACCAAAAGATCAACGGAAAAGACGTGCAAAACACCCTCTAAAGCTCCAGCATACCTTACAAAAATTCCCAGAGAAGGGACATCTTCCCTCAATTTCAAGCAATTTATACAACTTAGCATTTTCCCTCCACTTCTATTTTTGATGGATACTCCCTCCACTTGTATTCCTGTCTAGCATGTTGATGCAGCAAATTTGAGGCCCTTAAAGCCAATAGCTCCACTTTCAAGGAACCAAAACCAACCTGTCACCAAAAGCTTAGAATAATTTATCTATTGCCATTTCTTTAATTGCTCCCCCTATGAACAAAGTACCTGGGTTGCACAAGTAGAAACCATCAAACTTTAATTTTATTTTTCCCTACTCAGCTACTTACCAGTCAGCCAGCCACTTTGTAGATCAACCATAGAGATTACTTTGAATTCCTCACTATAACTATACAGTGCCAAACAAGAAATCCTAACCATGATAAGTTCTAGCAGCCTCTAGACATTCTGGTCCTTGTTTTCAAATTCTTGCAATTCCTAGCTCCCAGACCTCATAAAATTGCTGCTCAAGTACAATGGATCAACCACATAACAACAAAACAGTTCAATGGAAAGTACATCTAACCAACCGAATTTATGGTGGCCAGGCACCACTTGGACATTTTGGCCTGGAAAATCAGGTAGATGCTAGACAACAAAAAGAATGTACTACATATAATGTATAATCTATAAAAACTTACATATAGACATTATGTAATTATATGTTCCCTGTAAACCTTTTCTTTTTAGGGGGTATTACATATTACACATTACAGGGGATTAAGGGTGGTGACTGGGGACAGAACAGGGTATACATGAGGTCCACTGACCTTTCCACGGAGAGCCTAAAGTAACAAGGGTTTAATCCTGCACCTCCATACTCGGAGGGATGCTGAGTGACCATCTCAGCTACTGGGTTATCAATATGTGACCTGTAAACTATTATACTAGAAACTTAATCACCAAATGATTAAATGACAAGTATGGCATATCTATTTCTGGAGAAAAAGAAAGATTTTGAATTCCCTAGTACAAAGTAATGCAAACATAAACAAGGGTTTGGATCCCCAACTTAAGGTCTGCATACACACATATCAACACAAAAATCAACTACAGAATCACAGGCTCGTATCAATATATAAAAAGAAGCAAAAATACCTATTTGCCCCCAATAAAATGTGTATTTCAATACTGCCTGCCTAGTTATCTCCTAGGTGAGATGCATCCATAAACACCTAGTCAACAAACTCAACACCTAGATTGCTTTAACTACACTGATCTAACTCCATTGCAAAGACCAACTTAAATGATGCAAAGATTAACAATCTAAAAACATGCTTTGCTAGGCTATAGACCACAATGAGAGTTTCACTTTTTCCTCTGCCCTCCCCTCAAAAGATGTAAATAGAAGAGAAACTGTTCGATACTTTCTGTTGATGCTAGAACCTCCCCATAAATTGTATCAGCAAATTGGCAAAAGCACCACATTTTGAAGCAAAATCAATAAGGATACTTCAGAGGAAACCTATATTTTCACTGTATATGGAGCCTACTAGGGTAGTCAAGGTGGAGAACCAAATTTTGATAAATGTTTCAACTTTCTTATCAGAAAGACCAAAATACCCTTATCACAATGAACATGACTAATAATGCTTGATGATAGACCCAGATCCTATGTAGCATCCCCCAAAAACTAGAAGAAAATAAGTAAGTAAAATAAAAATGGTCATATAATTGTTAGAATAAGAGCTGATATGGTCCACTCTCCCCCCTATAAATTCAATGAAAGACATCTGATAACTTTTCCGATTGTAAAGGTCATGATTCATGAGCTCTCCAGCAAATTTACAAAGATGAAAACTTATATGCAAAAAAAAAAAAAAAAACTTCCAGTAGAATATAATAACAACATAAAGAAAAGCAAAGACCTCCCTTAAAGCAATGTGCAGAAGCAAGGAGTACAAACACAGTTAGACATTCTATTAGTGATGATTAAACCCTCTAGAAGAATGTTGTTCATACTCAAGAAGGGAAACAGTATTCATGTCTCATGATACAGTAAAAGAAATGCCTTCTTTTCTGTGATACATTAAATATGAAATTTAGCACATAAAGTATAAGATAATTACAGGATATCCAAAATAAATGATACTTTGTGCAGACTTACCATCAACAAAATTAATCTAATTACCATTTGATGAAAATTGAACATCAAAAGAAAAGGGCATACCTTTCAGAAAGCATTGCAGAACCTTCTTCAAACAGCTCCTCAACAACTCCAACCGAGGAAAGCTTGTTTGTCAATTTATTGATCGAGTTCTGAGATCTCTTTCCAAAAATAAATGAACTGATCACATTTTGTTTCTTCCTTGGGGTTGATGGCAACACAGAATGTTCAGGTGGAATGATGTCGACCACAAGGCAGGTTGTATCATCTTTCAGACCCCTTGACCTCAGGGCTTCCTGAATGAACAAGCAAATACATGTCATGAAAAATAGAACAAAAGAACAAATATTTGAACCACAAATCAAGAATGGAGAATGGGAAAGGAATTGGCATCACCTTTACAACCAGCTTTGCAGCAAGCTCTGCAGGTAATCCCCGGCAAGATTTAGCAGCCATTTCAGATGACAAGGCATCCCAGATTCCATCAGAAGCAATTATTAATCTTCCCCCAGCATTTGAAAGCTAAACCACCAAAAGATAGATTCCAAAATTAAGAATTTGACACCAATTATTGGAACAAACCATTTGAGGGGGAAAATAAAAAGATCACTATGCTTTACCCAAAGAGCTCACCTTCACTTGCTTAACATGCGGTATAGGGACGATGAACTCTCCAACATCCGTGTCACCAATGGATCTTGAAAGGCATAAACCACCAGGCCAGCACCGGAGAGGGCCCACCTATCAATGGTATAATAAGTTATAATACTCCTAGGGACGTAGAACAGATATATTATACTAATAAATCTTCCAACCATGAAAATTGTGAGTAAACATGTTAGAGTTTTCACTTTCTGTTCACCTCAGTTCCGCCATAAACATTAAGCCTTCCCACCTCACCCCCACTTTTGGTGACACGTTCCCTCTCTTCTGCGTTCTCTTCTAGCCTGTGATCAACTGTCAAAAGAGAAACTACACCTCCCTGCGTATCCAATATGCATCGAGAATCTCCGACAGAAGCAACTGTCACAGTCCACCCATCAATTACAACAAAGGTGACTGTTGTCCCTGATGTTTCTCCTGTTATCAAACGATACCAACATATTAATCACAAAAGCGCTAAATGTATAAAAGAAAATGACAATATCGCATAAAAAGAAGGAAAGCGATGCTTGCCTTTCCGCTGAAATTCTATGTCAGTCTTGACGAAACCTGCAACCAATGCCCGTGGGAGAGCTTGAAGCCACTCTTCCCTAGAAATGCCCTGAGGAATCGCACTCATGACATGATTCAATAGATTCTCCTTAGCAAATATAGCTGCCGATATGCCGTTGTGCCCATCAAAAATCTGCCAACGAGCCCTGAGTTAATTTCTTCCATACGGATACGTTTAGGACAATCACAAACTAAACGAAATTCCATAATGGCAAAAAAAAGGAATTACGAAGAGAGTACCGCAAAGACAGAAAAGGACGACGCCGGATTTCCCGGAATCCTCTGGCAATCGGGCTTTATTAGAAAATAGTCCTCCCCTTTCTTCGCCAAAGCAGCCTGCCCATATCTAATACTAGGTTTCTCAGTCTTGTCACTGTTCCTGAGCTCGCGACCGATAAGAGTTGCAAGAGGAACCAGGGGAGGCCTCATTCTCGAAATTTCCGTCCGGCTCATGTTTATCTACGTCTCGACATTCCTAAGAACTTCGTATCAAAGCCCTAGTGCATCCAAAATGCACCGTCCGTATCGAACCCCTATTCAATCCAAATGCACCGATCCGATAAGGCCTTTCACACGATTTCGCCATTATACTCCCAATAAAACTATACAGTCGAAATGTCTCTACCCATAATCTACATTCCACTACAACAACGATGCCCGAATAGCGAAAAGCACATAGAACCATTACAGAAAATGCACAATGACTAAAAAAAAATCAATGAATTCTAGAAACCCTAACCTTTCAGCATGGCATTTCTCTCCTACGCGACCTATGAATCGAAGCTGGAAAGAAAAGATGGTTTCGCCTCTGAAATCATTTGCATAGAAGACGAATTTCGGAATCAGAACACAAATCAAAACTCCCCCGAGTCTTCGAGCAAATGCTCTTCTGCTGAATGGACAAGTAAGTCTTCAACAACCAGATAAAAGAAAATTTATCAGAGTAGAAAACCCTAAGGAAGAGCTTAACTATCTATAAGCTTCACAGCTGTAGCAAGAAGCCAAGAAGAGAGAGAACTCTTTTTCAATTTGATTTGGTAGTAAAAATAGAAGGGGAGAAAGAGAGCGAGAGGAAAAAACGCGGGGAGAATGACGTCTTTGATATAATGACATTCATATCCTCTCTCTTTTTTTTTTTTTTCTCTTTTCGGTTACCGGCTGGAAATTTTCTTAATAACGGAAATGCCCTTAAGAGAAGAAGGAGGGTGAGTGGATGGATGATCAGGATTCAGCATCAATCAAAGGACACACGTGGGACGCATGCAACGGCCGACCTCTTCATAATGGGTTCCAGCTAGTGTTCTTGATCGGGAAGCAATTATATTCTAACGAAATGAGATCAGACGATTGGGATGGATCCATCTGTAATCCAATGGAAAAGCGATGGTGATGAGTTGGTGGGTTCGGATCAAACGTGGGAAATTGACGGACCATGAAAAAGCCCGTTAACCCTCCTGTCTTATTCATCAGTTGGCATTTTCCACCTTTGAATTGTTGGGTTGTAAACTGGTAATGGGTCCAAGTCCTACAAAACGGTATCCAATTGTCCGACTTCGATCTGTTTATAATTGGATCAAATATGAATCCATCTCTATCTTCTTATCCGATATAATCCCACTTGATCTGATTTATATGAATTCATCTTAAAATTTGTATTTTCATTATATAACAATTAAATTGTTATATGTTTAAGTTTCATACAAGTAAATTTCAATTCATTTTATTCATAAAAATATAATATTATTAAGGTTATTTTTAATTTATTATATATAACATTTTGATCATTTTTAATAAATTAACATCTGATTATAATCCGATCTAAATCCATAATATATGTTATGGATACAATTCAATTCAAATTTGAACATAAATGAATCAAATTTGGATCTACTTATATATGACTCGATTCAATATGTAGAGGGGCATTCATTTTAGAGCCCATATTTCTTCTTAATGTACATGCTCTCTGCTTTTTGTAATTTTGTTTTGATTAGGTCCTGTTTCTTCTTTTTTATGGTTATCGTGTGCATTATTTATTTAAGGTATTTTTAGTTTTTTATATTATTAATGAAAAGATGTGATAATTTCAAAAATAAAATAAAATGAAGGATAATAATATGAAAATTAGAAAGCAACAATTTATTTGTCTTGTTTCACAATAATCCATCAAGAATCAAATTCAATTTGAGACGTTATCTAAGCTAAAACCAGTTTCTATTTTTTCTCATATGGTAAATTTTACATTAATATATTTTAAATGGTCCAATTGTCTGGTCTAAATAGATGGCCCGTTCAGGCAAAAAATAATAAAAACAAAAAAGGCCAAAAACTGGTGTTCATATCAACGATTTGACTGCCTGAATCAAAGGTTTGCTGATTAAATCAACGTTTTTTTGGCCAAAAAGCGATTTTGGGGTGAAATGAAACCATTCAAGTGATCGGTTCCTAGTTTTTCTGGTCTAATTTTGAAAACATTAGGTAGAAAAATATAATTTTGCCATTCCCTATTATTTATTTATAAAGAAACCAATCAGCAAAGCATTAAACCATCATCCTCTTCAAAATTAGTAGAAGATTCACATTTGACCATTATCAACCACTTGGCCAATGGACCAAATAGTTTTAGTAGTATAATACTGCTTTTGTTTTAATAGTTATAGTATAATACCACTTGAAACACTATAAAATAGAAATTTGAGAGGTCAATAGGTCATGCAACCTATTTAATAAGCAACTAGTTGCAAACAGTGTGTTTAATGAAGAGCCTAAGGCTGAGTTTAGAAGGAGTACAAATGCAAATATGTAGAGTGCAAAACCTTATATTTTGTATTATTTTGTATGTATTTATAGAGCCCAGATTTTCTACAAACTTTTCCTACCCACTTTCTATCTGTCCTGAATTAGAGCCACAAATCTCTTAATTCATAATAAAGATGTGTGGCTCCAATTCATGATGGGTAGGAAAAGTGAGTAGAAAATCCTGAGTTGTATTTATGCTGTACATATTTGCATTTGTACTCTTTCCAAACTGAGTCTAAATGAAAATGCAACTACTAGAGATTTCTTGATAAAGAAATGACGGTTTCCTTCAATGAGACAAGTTAATTAAGGCTTTGCCCCAACCATACAATAAGGATAGATTATCAAAATATAAAAAAATGCTCTTTTCATATTATTTATATTATATAAATCAGCTTTTTGTCTCGATACCAGTGCAATTTATAAAAATTAAATCCAAATACCATATATTATTTATGATTAGTACTTACTTGTATAAAGGTGTGTTGTAACATTAATACAAACCAAATACATTCTTACATTTTTGCCCTTATAATAAAAATAGGAGCAAACTAACAATTAGGGGCATTTTGGGGATAAAAATTAGAAAACAACCAGGTCAGATCATATAAGCCGAGATATAAAATAACATTTGAACTTAACTATACCAACCGAACCAGCTGCGTGTGATAATACATGGCAGAGTTAAGCTGTGTTTGTTGTCTTAAGGGCCTGGTTTGGAGGGTGAGCTAAAGATATGTTTTAGACTTGGGTGTTGTTTGACGATCAAAAGACATAACAGGCTTTTACATAAAGATCTTGACAACTTATAGACCATTTAGTTAAAAGCATGCCTTTTTACATAAAAACAAGACGAATAAAGTGAAAAAATAATCTTCATTTGGAGTTTTCTGAAAATAGCCCAAAACAGACTTTTCACATTTTTTTAGAATAGAATCTTTCAACCATTAAATCTTCCTCCAGCCAAACAAAAAAATGAAAACATAAGCTATTGACAATTGGCTTAGCTGCTTCACAAAGTAAAAAAAAAAAAAAAAAAAAAGTGGCCATATAATATTGACAAGGTGCTCTGGATAAACTATTTAACCAGGTATTCAACTGGTTGATCAACAACTAATTTGGCTCTCCAAATGTTTTCATCAAAAATAAAAATAGCTTATAAGCCGTTTGTGTAGGCCCCACA
The DNA here is from genome assembly GCF_055504915.1 of Nelumbo nucifera. Classification (NCBI taxonomy): domain Eukaryota; kingdom Viridiplantae; phylum Streptophyta; class Magnoliopsida; order Proteales; family Nelumbonaceae; genus Nelumbo; species Nelumbo nucifera. The sequence goes on from NC_142651.1 coordinate 104,968,756, forward strand.
AATATGGACAGCTAACTAAAAGCCGCTGTACTTCTCGGGCTAATCAGGGTGGAGGCCAAGTAAGTCCAGTGTAGTCAAATTGAGGTATTAATTAACCCCATTAATTGTGGCATTAGTAGTCACGCCAACTAAACCAATTAACTAACACTAAGAGTCAAGGATCCAAGGAACAAGCAAATAAACAAACAACACTCTTTTGAGTGTTAATGTGATATGGTACCAGGAATAGTATGTGATTATAGATTAGGCATGTGCATCACTCACCATTTGTCAACGGTAGTTGTTCCTCTGTCTCTGTGTGTCTCCTTGGAAATTTGGGATTTTCTACCACACGCCCATCGTCTATATCGATCTTAAAATAAGATCTTCAAACGCTTTTCTTTTTGGAGATTGTTAATTTATCCTCTGATTCCATAATTTTTACTTATCATAGCTGGGTAATTAATGATATGAGAGAATAGGGGTGTCAATGGTATTCTAAAATTTAAATTTGAGATTCGACATAATTGAATTGAATTCAGATAATTCAAATATCTAATCGGTTAAATTCGGATATTTTAATCATATCGAATAGTTAATCGGATTCGAATTTGTATATGATCTTATTGGATTTGATAAATATCTGAATTCGATCGACTATCTTATATATAATATATTTAATATTTAAATATTTTATATAATTTATATATATGATAATTAAATAATATACGTAAGATATTTATTTTATATATTTATTAATCACTTAAGATAATTAATTAGTTGAATTTGAATTGAATCGAATATCCGAATATTTAATTGAATTTGAATTCAAATATTAATTTTTAATATCTGTCATATATTAAATCGAATTTTCTAATCGGATTTGAATTCAGATATTTCCTGATTCGATTCCAATCCGATCCATTTACACCCCTATAAGAGAGGATATGATATAATAAGTGAGTGTCTGAAAGTTTTATATTAAGGGTTTTAACCGTTCAGTCCATCCCTAGGGTGGAGCTAAGATTTCTAGGGATAGACTGAATCCTGATTATGAATTGATGCCAAATCCATGGACATGATGCGATTTATTAGAGGGCTACTAGTAGACTAGGAAAGGAATACAATTTCATATTTTTGAGGTAAATTACAGCCCACTCATCCCTTTATATTTTTGTGAGTGTAATAAAGTAAAAATTTGTAGAATGGATTTCAATGAAATACTCCTTTTTTTTCCCTTACGTTGAAGCGATGTTGATCGAGGTTGAGATGGTTCGCCAATCACTACTTTCTTTTATATATATACCTGATTGTGATTCTTGCAATATTAAACCTTTAAAACTTGCAAGTTTAATTTCCTGCAATTGCCTAATGTCTCCGTTATTGCTTTAATATTTTAATATTTCTCCTACTTCCTCCTCCCAATTTCAAATTTGGTAACAACATAATAAAAGTTATATTTCCATTCCTTGCCCGATTTGAAGCCTGGTTCAATTGGTTTTAATTAATTTATTTTATTTTCTTTTAATTTTTGGTAAATAAAATCTATAAGATATTTGCACAGGATTAAAATTGAGAATCATGGCCATAGATGTAATTGTTGTGGCCCAATAAAGGTTTGATTTTGTTGTTTGATAGTAATCATTGTTTTTAAAACCGGACCGGACCGGATGGTCAGACCAGAAAAACTGGGAACCGGTCACTTGACCGGTTTCGTTTTCCTCCAAAACCATTGATTTTGATCAGCAAATCGCTGAACCGGCCGATTAACCATTCAAACGGTTTTGACCGTTTTCCAAATTTTAAAATTTTTTTATTCTTTTGTCAGAACGGACTGGCCATTCAGGTTGAACAGTCAGACCGTTCAAACCAATAACTGAACCCCTGACCAATTCGGTCACCGGTTCATTTTTAAAAACCATGATAGTAATCCTTGTCTCCAAATTTGGCCAAAAATACAATACACAATAAAAAAATAAATAAACAAATGGTCATGATATCGCATGTTTCAGATTTGAATATTGTCAATGAAATAATATTCTTTTTGCTTGTGTGTGTGTATTTGGGGGAGAGGGGTTAGCAACCGGAATGAATCTGCTTCACATAAAATTTGGCCATTTGTACTACTAAAGCCAAATAATTTCATTCCACATATCCATCCAAACACCCCTTAATGGTATCCACATAATAAACATGAGATAGTAAAGTCTCTGCGAGGGAATGTCAATGGTCGGGCCTGGTTCGGCACAAGGTGTACCCGTTCTGAACCGATTTATTTAATTGGAACAAAATTATAGGCCCATAACCGTTCCAATTATTAATTGTGATAACGGGTCTGGTCCCTTAATAAAAATTGACAGTAAAATAGTAAATAAACGAAGTATTTTTGTCTAAAATGATCTTATATATCATCTATCATGTTTATCGTTTTAGACATAAAGTATAATAGAAATTAGAAAACTTTTATATATTATTAACTTAATAATCATCTCAAAACAGCAATAACTGGTTTTAATCGAATAAAATCGCCGAACCAGAACTAATATAATCAGTTTGACCGGCTAAAACCGGGGTAACCTCTGTTGTAGCCCCATGAAGGGAAACTAATTCTTCACCATTTTTCTTTAGTATAAAAGGTAAAGAACATGTTTGTGGAAATAAAAGTAAAATAGAGAAACAATAAAGCAGAACTCATTTTTATATATTTTTGGTGAAGGATTGGATAAACAAAGTGGATGAGTATATCTGACTGAGTGAGGGACGAATGCTTTTAATGACGTGGCCATGTGGATGTGGGACCCATGTTTATTTTGGCCAGTCATTCCGTAGCCTGGTGCTTCATAGCTGGCGAGGCAACCCCGAAAAGAAGGTCCCCATCAACCAACTCCATGTGGGTGTTGTTGGACAAAGAGCAAGAGAATCAATCAAATATATCTTCTCATCTATCTCTATCTATAGTCCATTCTTTATATATATATATGAAATGGCCCCAAATCTACTCTTTAGGGCTTAGAGTTGGGTGATCTGATGATGCCTCAGCCCCTGGGGTAAAGCTATTCTATTCTTCTCCCTCTTTGTAAAACCAGAATAAATGAATGCATGGGTCATGGTCAATTTAATGATTGACCATCTTATTCTACGGGTAAACAAGAAGGGGCTTAATATTATGGGAGGATGTTTCTGGTTTATTTTGCTGAAGATCATGTAGAACTCTTGTGTAGTCTTTTTATTTTATCCTTTAGAATGAAAAAACGGGATTGTTACTGATAAGGGCAACTTTTGGACATTAATATCAATAATAATAATAATAATAATAATAATATTTTTAGCATAATTATTAAAATGAATTAATACTTTTTAAAAAAAATATTAAATAGGGGCAAACCATGAAACAAATCTCCCTCGAGATTAATAAATATTGATCATAGATCTCTACTTTTTTTATTCACTCTTATAATTACTAGTTTGCTACAAGCAAAAATGACAAAGCCAACTCTTACATTTTTGCATTTCCTTGTATATCTCGTTTCTCCACTTAACAAATTCATAAATATCTTCCAATCCCGATTTCCAGACTTTAATAGCGTACAAAACTGCTTGAGATACTTGGGCTTAATATTTAAGATAGAAGGCTATCTACAGAATGAATGACAGGTCACAAGCTCAAGCTCAGTGTAAGGTGTAAGGATGTCTTAATTTCTGAACAGTAAAAGGCTTTAATCCATGGACAGGGATTCATCTTCAATTTTGTTTTCTCTCGTTCTAACTTGTAAGCCCCAATAGGCCATGTAATATGGATCGTCTCGAGTGGTCCAAGTGGACCCAACCCAACTGTAGGATGGTTCAATACAAGGACATGGCGAGCAATCAGAGCAGAGAGGGCGACAGAGCCTCAGAGCAGGGCATCGGGATGGATAAATCCGACACGTTATCGTTATTTGTCTTTTTCCCCTGTTCAGTGTGAGTTTTATTAATGAATACACCAACCATCTCCATCGTTATCAGTGGAAGCTTATGGTTTACTGAAAACTGATACATCGAACGTCAGCTCTGCTTGAATGTCAGAATGTATTAAAACTCGGAAATGGCCAATGGCGATGAGTGACCAACATTTTGTGTTGGTGCTGTTGCTGTAGACTCTAGACTCTAGACTGACAGTGATAAGTCATTTTGGTCTTCTGTTGTTCACATCCTCTGTCCTGGGTTTATCTGCGGTGTATGCGTTTGTTTTCCTATTAAACTCGGGAAAAAACCTAACCCAGTAACCTTTTCTTCCTGTTTAATCCAATTTCCACAACAAATTGCGTGGTTTTAGAGTGAATGCTGGAGATTATGAATTGATTTTGGATTATAAATCGACATCTTTTGCCCACTACTGCTTTAAACTCCAAATTTGCATGGATCAGAGAGGGAGAAATGATCTTGGGGAATGGGGATGTGCTGTTTGAAAATTGAGATTCCTTCTTTTCCCAAAGTGTATTCACAATTATAAAAGGCATATTTTAATTGTTGAAGGGAGAGGTAGACGAACACTTCATGAGAGAGAGAGCCTCCCTCTCAAGTTTTTCTTAGGTTTTTCTCTTAAGTTTTTTCAAGGTTTTGTTTTCTCTGTTCGTGGTTTGATGCTATTTGAGGTTCTCGCTCAAGTTCGTGTTCGCAGGCCAAGGCAGTCTTTGGTTTCCTCCTCTGTCAATTCATGGTTCCCCAGCAGTTGCTGTTGATGGTAAGTCTAGTTCGCGGTTATCTGGTTGATGCTGCTCATAGTGAGTTCCTGGTGATGACAGTCTTTTGGATTCCTCCTCTATTAGTTTCGTTCGTAGTCTGTGGTGGTTCGGTGGATTGGAGACGTGTTTATTTTCTTTTGTTGGTGATTTGTCCTCATCGTTTTCTCATTTGCAAAAGATCTTTAGATCCTCCTTCATCCATTGTCTTATTTTGTTCTCTTGAGAAATTGTTCCTGGGTTTTTTGATTGGCCTTATCGGCCTTTTTTGTATCAATTTCTTTATTGTGATGAAATATGATGCTTACGAGTGATTTCAAATCAGACAATTGGTTTTGGCCACCAAGTGGGTGTATCAGGGGTTGTTTGTGACAGTACTTTGTGGTGATACCACTACCCAAGGTTTTTAAAACCAAATCAAAGAATGAACTGGTCAGGGGTCTGGTTTCTGGGTCGAATAGTCTGAATGTTTGAATCGAACGAATGGCCCATTCTAACAAAAAAATATAAAATATAAAAAACGATCAAACTGTTGGACAGTTTGAATGATTCAACTGTCCGAGTCAACGATTTTCTAACAAAACAATGGTTTTTGGCAAAATAACGGTTCTAGGGTAAAACGGAACCGGTCACCTAACTAATTCTCGGTTTTTTGGTTCGACCATCCAATACGGTCCAGTTTTGAAAACCATGCCACTACCAATACAAAAAATTTTGGTCCATTATAGTTTATAGACGCCTTTCTCTCCCCCACTAATTCTACTCATCTCCACCAGAGCTAGTATCTTTTTAACTTAAGGGTTCGTTTGGAAGAACAAAGTTGATATATAAGATGTTCAGGTGCTTTGAAATGCTTCGGATAAGGATAACCAATCGAAAGAAGTTGAGGCGGACAATCCTTAAAATGACTGATAGAGTGAATGAGTGATGGATATCCAATTTGGGCTCTTCTAATTCTTTGCCAGACATAGCTTATAGGCTGTCCACCCTCATAAGCCATCAGTCGTTGCACTTCAGACCTCCCACTCCCATACGGGAACTAAATATATCTAAATTTAGGAATGTTTAAAGTTTTAACATTCATAATACATATTCACATATATAACTTTGAATTTTAAAATGCAATACCTGGCCATCACCTAGGCCTCATCATTGCTAGATGGTGTGATCCTTTCGGCTAATGTATTTAGGTTCCCTCAATCGGACTGAAAGGACCAGCCTTGGGGGTAATTAACAATGAAGAATTTCTTCTTTCAATTGTGAACAGACAACGAGTTGTCCACCACCTTCCCCTGTCGGCCTTGAAAATACCACAAGCCTTTCCCGTCAGGATGCTTCCTCAATGCTCATGGATGCTTCCCGACGGGTTGTCTACCACCTAGAATAAATCTTGGAGATAGGCCATCACCAACACCACCACAATCGTCATAACGGCATTGGAAGCGAGCTAATTAAGGGTGAGGTTATAATGATTCAGGATCTCAGAAATTAGGGGGGTGTAGGGGAAACCTCAATATGAAGTAAAGGTAATGCTCGTGGACACACACCTCCCCTTCAGGGGCGAGCCACGACCTGTCACCAATGCAAGGGACTCTAATCCTATAGTCCCCTAGAATGTAGTACTTCTCGGCCAAAGCCCTAACTTACTCCTTGTTGCGAATACTGTCTAGATCAGAGCGGGGATAACACCCTAGTGTCACACCTCGATGCTCAGCCTCGGCCTGCTCCTCGACGGTGGGTTCCTCAGCCTCTTCTGCACCCACCAATTCAGGGAGTGCAAAAACATTTCCCCGTGGCATCGGCCCTCAGCCACGTGAAACCAATACTCTCATTGGTAGTGTTCGCACTCTGCTGGTCGCGCTGGACCCCGCGAGACTCAACCCTCTCCTTCAATACTTGGACGCTAGACGTCCGAGAGGAGCTCTCGGAATCACTACTGTCGCTCCCATCACTACTAGAAGTGTTGTTAGGAGTACTCCAATCAAGAAGGTTGTAGGCTTCACAACCAGAGTCCAAGGACAACATGTAAAAGACTAAAGGTTCTTTACCTAAAGGTGTTAACAAAAGAGAGTCTAAGGAGTTGCTTGTGGAAAGCTGAGATGTCCTCAGTAGCTCCAAGACTCAAGGTTTCAAGCAAACGGTGAAGTCTCGCTTAGCCAGCCTCCCTATTTAAAGGAAAACATACGACCTAGATTCAATTGATCCAACGACTGCAAATCGATCGGCCTAACAACTCGAACCAATGGGCTCTACGTGGCACCAACCTCGGGAGACGAAACAACGCCAAGAGACGGGGCCGATTCGCCCGTCAACTCTAGCTCAAGGATGCGTCGAACCGGACCCCCCCCCCTCCTGTACCGTTTCGTGCATAGCCTCAACTAGTCAACCCCGATGTCCATCCTATATATAGACCTACGATAGATGATGTCAGCATCCGTGTGGGGCATAGGCGATGCACACAGGTAGCCTACATCCATCATCAACCACTACCAACCACAAGCACCTTCTTCCAACTACCCCTCTTCTAAGACAACTCTGGCTATAAAAGGAATTCCCACATTGATGTAAGAACACACAGACTTGAGCTCTAAATTTCTTGCTTAGTTCCACCCGTCATAGTCCTTGATTAATTTGGTAGTATATAATCTATCAATCATCACCTCTCCCATAATGAAAAGGGAAGAATCGAGGTCCAGAATGGTTCTTGTGAGTTGCAACATTGTTCAAAACCATGGCTCGGTGGTTCAGGGCACTTAGGCCCAGTATTATATTACAAGCTTTCTGAGTGCTGCAACTTTAATCTGTGTCCGCACATCACAGATCATATTCAAATGTGTTGGAAGGATTTACATTGGCAGGAGGTCCTGATTCCTGATTCATCCTTTTGTATCTAAAATTGAAAAATGTAAGTTTTAGGTTCCCCAATTACACGCTTAGTCGCCTAAGACCATTCCAGCTGATTCCAATTCAGATTCTAATTGCTGTCTGTAACAAATGGAAAGGAGGAATAGACCTTTCCAATTTTGATTCTGATGGATTTTAATTTTAATTCCAACCATAAACCAAACGGACCCTTGTATTATGATTGGGAAATTAATGTATAATATTTAGTAAAATACTCCATATAATAATTATGTTTTCAATCAAGAAATTATAGATGATATAAAATTTTGTCCAAAGCTTGCAGGAATTGTCAAGATAAGAGGCTGATTCTAAATCCATAACCGCCACATGTACACTTTTCCATTGAGCCAATTTAGGTGAATTGCTTTTCCTTTTAAATCTCCTGGTAAGGTATATAATCGGTGATTCAGAGCTAAAACAGTTGTACTTGCAACTTCAGACAATCCGTTCCACTCATGAATTAAGTTTTGGGCGAGAGTTAGAACTCACAACCAAAATATCAGGTGGGATAAAATACAAATAAATGGAACTGTAAAACTTTTTTCTACTTTCTTTCTTTTTTGGGTAAGAATAGAGCTAACCAACAAAGAATTTCAAATAAATGGATAACAAATGGAAATTACACAACACAGGTGGGAAACCACTCCTTTGGAGATCACCCCAAAATAAATCGAGCAACTGGAATCATTGCTGCCATGGACCATATTTAAAGATCTGACTATCAACCATCTCAAGCCTCAACAAGATTTAAAAAGAAAACCTGAAAAACCACCTCTAGTGAGAGTATCACTTCCCATTTCCTTTTCGGCGTTTTCCATCAGCAGAAACTGACTGCCTTCCACGCGGTGGGCCTGCACCATTGGATAGCTTCCGCGATGGCGAGGGACCAGGCATGGGTATTGAACTCCTACATACAACAAAAAGTTGGAAGGAAGAATGAGACAGATATTTAGCAGGAGTGAACCAAGATAACTAGTGCATCTTTTGCAAAAACTAAACAATGGTAAAGGTGGTGATTGTTTATTAGCTCCGAGAGTTAATCATGCCATTTCAATCACCTTGGTTCTGGGCTCTTTGCCAGCTTAGGAGATTTATTCATCTTTGACCCAGCATTGTTGATCATGCTGATTTTGGGAAGATTACTTTGCCAAAGCAAATCTGGTTCAGATGAGTAGTCACAAGCTGCAGCTTCCGGCTCATCAGAATCATCAGTTGTAGTTAGTCTATTACATGATTGTTCTGGGAATACTTTTGAATCTGGGGAGACTCTCTGGTGAAAAAGTTCAGGCAACTGTCCTAATGTATTTTCATTTTGATTTGCAGGTTCCTGTTTGCTAACCCAATCTTTATAACCTGCCTCTTTCTCATCATCTGTTGGGTAATTTGGTATAGGACTGTTGACAGCTTGCCAAGGAGCTGAATTACTTATGTCATGGAAATCAAAACTCGCCCTCTTTGATTTCATCACAAAGTTGTTCTGTACCTACACAAAACCAAAGCATTGGAGTTATAAGACTTGAACAGTAACTAATATGGGAATAATTTATAATGCAATCCTTAGTCAAGCCAAATTAACTAAGATAGGCACCAACAAGTTAGGGATGCATCAAATTGGATGATCCAAATTCGAATTCATAATATTCAGATTTGAATCAAATCTTATCCATTGGATTTGGAACACACTCGGATAAGATTTAGATATTGAATATACCATTTATAAATTAATATTATAACTATTGCTAAAATGAACTAAAAATAACTCTAATATGGTATTGTCACGAGTAAAATGATTCAAAAATAACTTGTGTTCAACTTCAGCTCTTGATGCAGTCAGGGTGGACCCATATTTGATCCAGTTATAAATGGATAGTATCTGCCTTCTCAAAATAAATAAACGGATAATATTATGGTTGCATTATTGTAATCGGATTCAAATTCAATTTTGAACAAACAAATACTGTTTGCAACCCTCTCACAAGCATGACATGAAATGGAGCATGTCAGATCTGAGTTCCACCTCTTTTTTACCGATAGCAGCAATGTAACTTTATTAATTGTGATTAAAGAATGTTATGTACAATAAGGATTGCATATGTTAGTGGGAAATTTAGTATAATTTCTCACATAACAAAATTCATCCAATTAGATTAATAATTGGCTCAATGATATTTAGGATATCATGTAGATATTCCTTTTAAGCTGTGTTTGGTTGCAGTGTAAATTTATTTGCACCAGCACAAATGCATGGGAGTGCAAATGTAAAAAAAATGCAAATTCTTGTTTAATTTTGTTTTGGATTTTACTTTACTCTGTTTCATGTCTTAATTTACTTTATTTGTACTGCAATCAAACAAAACAAGCTAAAATTTGAAACAAAAATAGGTCAGAATTTACACTCAAATCATTTGCACTGACATGGTTTTGCATCAGTGCAAATTTATTTGCATTGCAACCAAACACGGCCTTAATTACATTTTTGCTAGAGGCAAAGAATGTCTATTGATTACAGTTTGGAAGTGTAAATGAAGAAAATAAATTAAGTAAAACAAGGCTGTGAAAGGTTTTTTTCCCACACAAAGTTGTGATTTTATGAGTTAATATGGTATAAGGAACCATAATCAGCCAAGTTTCATTAACAAGGCTAAAGATGATTGCCTCCTTAAATATAATTAAATATGAGGCAAAGAGGAAAAGAAAAAATAGAAAAGAAAAAGAAAGGGTGGGAGAAGTAGAAGGAAAGGCCTAGTTCTCATCATAAAGGAGGCTGCAAAAATATCATAGTGAAGAAATGGAAGAGGAAACACTTCAACCCCCACTTTCCTCTTTCTCCTCTTGTTTGTCTCTTGTTGCTGGAAATTCTGTCAACAAAATAGTATAAGCTAATAGACCTCTCTCTTACAAGGAGAGGGATTTATATAGAAGCATGAGGTGGTTATGTAACTCTCCATCCCTCTCTTCTTAGGGAGCCATATGTCACCCAATTTAGAATGCCTTAAGGAGGGAAAAGAACCCTTTTTTCTTATGGTGACATGTGCCACCCCACTTAAAATGGTTTAAGGAGGGAAAAGAGCCCTCTTTTCTTAGGGTGTCATGTGTCACCTAACTTAAAATGGCTAAAGGAAAAGAATCATCTCTTCTTGGGGTGCCACCACACTTGAAATATCTGAAGGAGGGAAAAGAACCCTCTCTTTATGGTAGGAGAGGCAGCATCCCCTTTAAAGAAGTGGGACACCTCACAAGAGTAAGACTTTATTAAATAACACAAATTTAATTCTTTTAGAGTTTGCGACTCCTTTAAGCAGGCTGTACAGCAGGCCCAGTAAATCCCTAATGAATCATTATTAGGGCCCAAATAACTTTTTAAATTGATTTAGGGTCTTCTGATCACTTAAATATATTGCAGGCCCCTTTCTTTATTAAATAAACTAATTCAGCCCACCTATAGGATTGGACCTAAAAGACTAGCTTGGAAATAAAGACTTTATAAATTGTGACTGGGAGCAGTTCAATAACCTGCTCCTACCTCAGTAAATTTTAAGGATTTAATAGATATGTTAGGCTAGAGGTAACTACCTAACCCCTTCCCATAACAAATATTTACATACAATCACAATTCGTTACCCCCCAAATAGTTGTTCCCTATTAATTCCTTGTCATACGAGTGAATCAGCTAGAGTACTAGACTATCTTAGAACCCATTTAACTGTTGCTCCCATGGTCCTTACAAGGCTGTTAATCCCTCTTAAAGTATGTCTACAATACCATGTACCTCGACAATTATTCCTTAACCACCCAACCACAACTTAAGAATCACCCTCTACTGCTATATTTCTCAATTGTATCCTTTTGCACAACCTTAGTCCTTGTAGGACAGCCGTCGACTCAGATCTTGTAGAGCCCCTAAAGCTTATGGTACCTGAAAATAAGGACCAATACAGCCCCATAACCATCTCTAATTATAACTCCAATTCTCAAATTTCCAAGATTGCCCAAGGAGCAACAATCAAAATCAAGCTTCACTTGGCTTGCATTCGACGGCACCATTCCTTAAGATTCTGGTTCTAGCCAAAGATGAACACAACAACCTGTCAACCTCTTGTACTATCCTCCAATAGAGAATTGCTCAAAATTTTTCAAAGGCTTGACTCAATGTACTACTCTTATGGTGATGCTTTCAATAATGGCTCCCTTAGATAGCGACTTCTCATAAAATGTTTTTGTATTTCTCTCCTCCCAAATTGTCAAAAGAATAGCAGCCCTGGTGCATCTCCAAAGGATTTTTCCCTTTCTTTTACCTGGAAGGAGGTAAAAAAATAAATAAATAATACTCTTCATATCATTAGAAGGGGACAACCTGCTACCAAAAATGCAGCTGAAGTTACTTGTGACCCTCCAGCAGAAAGACTTTAACACCTTCGGGACGACTGGGCCCAGCCAAATGGATCTAACCGAGAAAGCTAACAGAGAGGAGAGGGAGATGCCCAGGACAGGAAAAGAAGCACAAGAGAAGATTTGTCCTGAAATGTAGATCTAAATAAAATTTGGGGTCACAGCAGAATTCTAAAGGGCCATAACCCAAGGTTGGTCCCAGCTGTCCAGGGTCTTAAGAGGGGTGGACTGGATACAGAACTAACCTTTGGCATTTTCTTGCATGAAGTGACTGCTCTTAGACTCAAACCTGCACTCTCATGCTTCTCAGCCTGAGATTTTACCCTTGAACAAAGCAAGGGTCCCAGCCCAGGATTTTCTTTAGGATGTATCCCATATCTGATCTGAATGTATATAAATCTCAGAATCTCAGATTGCTCTTTATTTGATCTGATATAGATCTAGATCAGATATGACAATGGCTTCCGTATCTGGATCAGGGCAAATCTGCTCCAGATCTCATCTAACCAGTATCAGCCCTACTCAGAATTAAATGATTTCCACCTAGAACCCATAACAGAATAACACCAATGAAATTATCTTAACCTTGCAACTTTTCTGAAGCACAACAATGTTTTGCACAAGTGGATTAGAGGTTACAGGATTCAGAATAAGATAATGTTACAAGCATAAAATAAACAAAGTGATCCTGTCCTTCATGTGCACTCTTTGTATAAAACCCATTTTTATCAATAGTGGATGGTCTTATCAATACATAAATGTGCAACTCCCCAAGAATTTCAATTTTTCTTATACTCATTGCTGTAGGAATTGGGTTCAAATATCAATCGACTCCCAAATAGGGATGCAAACGGATCAGATTGGATTCGAATCATGGTATATCTGAATTTGAATCCTATTGGTAAGTCAGATCTTCGGATCTGATATGATCCAACTTGTTTTCTTTAAGAAGTAATAAATTATTAAAAGAAAAATAAATATACCAATTTTTAAAAAAATACAAGTATTTTTTAATTATTTTCATCATATATATACATGTTTTTTATAAAAAAAAATAATATAACAAATTTATAAAAATACAATATAAATAATATATTTATAAATAAATAAATAACATATATATATATGTATTATATATATTTATATAAATAAATATATAACATATATCAGATCAGATAGGGGGTGTTCAAATCCAATCCATATGCACCCCTACTCCCAATGTATATAAAAGAGTGTGGTTTGTCCAATAAATTCCTACCTCTATATCCATCTCTGAGATGTTTGTTTTTTTCAAAACTCCGTGGACGTGTAAAAGAAAATGCTACCCTTGCTTGGACAATGACACAACTTTTACCAAAGTTCTATTTTTCTTCAATGGTTCATTTGTGTTTAAACATCTACTCCAGCTGCACTTAAGTTTTAATAGATGCCATTAGTTTGAAAACCATAGTAAAGATACATTTGCAAGGAAAGTTCAGTACAATTGCCCATGTTTTTTGTTCAAAAACTTAATTCATGCATTTCCCAAGTCTTTTAAAAAGGTGAACTTACCTCTATATTTCCTACATCCTCCATGGGCTGTCTACGGTTGTTATGGCCACCTGATGTATCTCCTACAGGTGATGATCCGCCAGCCTTTGTTCTCTGCCTCCCAGGGCTACTTGACATTGAACGTTGATGACGCCCTGGTTCCCCTGATTTCCTCGCTAAGGCAGCCTTAAGACCAGCAACCTGTAATAAAAGTTGAAATAGAACAAAACTCTGATTCAAGATGTATGAAATAAAAAAAGAGGTATTCTGGAAAGCATAATGCAAGAATAATCAAGAAAAGAGAGAATAAAACCTGTTGCTTGAGCTCATTGACATCTGCACCATCTTTGTTTACTCGTGCAGCACCGAGCTCAACCGTGGCAACCCGTTCAGCAAATTTAAGTGTGCTAATTGTTTCTCCGATGGCATCTGGCTCAGGACTTATATGAACAAACATTAACGTCTTGGCTTGCCCACCTAATTAGGGATAAGACCCAAGAATAAAATCAGAACAGATATAGAAAAGAAAACATAAAAGTAGGGAAGCCAGACAATACAGAATATCTGTTAAATTATACCAAGAGAATCTTGGAGAAGTTGTGTGAGTTTGCTATTCCTATAAGGAACATGCGAATTCTTCTGGGCAAGTGAAGCGATCACATCTCCTAGAGCAGAAAGAGATTTGTTGATATGTTGTGCCTCCTTTAGCCTATCTCCTATCACCTCAGCTTTGTCAACCCTCTCACTTCCTGCCAAATCAACTAAATGCATGCACCCTCGAATAGTAGTTCCAGATGTCAGTTCTGTCCCTTGAACATGAACTGTCAAGCAACTTCAAGTAATTTTGAAATAATAATCAGTATCTAAAAATAAACCTTGACCTTCAAGCAAACCAAGAGAGTTGCATACAATTAAACATACCTATGAGAGCGGCTACTACGATCATTGAGGGCTGTTGCACTCACTGCACGATTCCTATGTCCAAGATTCATCAGTTCAATAACATCAGTTGTTGATGCAACAGGCACAATATTTGCATCTGGTACACTGAGTCCATTTTGAGAACTTTTACGAATCTCTAATGTGTTCCAGGGTAAAGGAAATTCCAGCAATGGAGACGAGTCATTAAAGGAGAAAAGAAAATAATGAAATAATTAATGTTGTAAAGGATATTTTTTGTTAACACCATCAGTAGAAAGCAGGTCTCTGACTTGTTCATTGTAAATCTCCATCATTTGAACAGAAATAGCATAAGAGAAACTATCCTTTCTTTGTTCTGAGAGAAGAAATAAATCATTTAATGCTCTATAGTTTACACCTCTGCCTTCCTCTGTAAGCTCTTTGGGTCCAGTCTGGATAATACGTAATAGGTTGAAACAAATGTGATCAAACACTCCTCATAACCATGAAATCCATTGATAACACAAGGGAAAAAATAATTTATTATCCCAAGTAGAGATGCAAATTAGCTAGCTTATTGAAGATTTTTACTGCATTGGGCCCTAACTCAGGCCCTTTAAAAAAATTAACAAATGCTCAACCGAGGCCTGCCCAAGTGGCATCCTTAATTTGAAGGAGAGAACAGTCTACTAGACTAGTTTGGAAAATAGAGTTACACATGGGCAGTTGGAAACAAAAAAGTGCTTCACATTTCACAATATAACCAGCAATTAATATGGAAAGTTTAAAAAATAATGTCCTGTGCTACTCCCACATGACAATAGAAAGACATAATTCACAGGCAGTTGTTTTAAACAAAAAAAAAGTGGCACTTGAACATCTGGTGTTACATAGGAAGTGTTGTCAATCTGTAGGCTGTCAGATTGGATGGATGGTCTGGTATTGCCACATCATTCATCCATTTGGAAGAAAGATGGAGGTTTGTCAAGCAAAAAAAGATATGAAAGATGTGTTCACAAGAGCTTTGGATATGTGTGTGTGGTTACTTTGTGCATCCCTTTCCACAAATGCACATAGAGAGTGTCTGTGTGTGTGGAGAGAGAGAGAGAGAGAGAGAGAGAGAAAGAGAGAGAGAGATTAAAATGTGTTACCATAGTGTAAGTTTTCCCAGATCCTGTTTGACCATATGCGAATATACAAACATTGTAACCATCAAGGACAGAACGAATCAAAGGCTGGGTATCTGAAAAGACCTCCTCTGCAATAAAGCAAAAAAGAAGTAGTGATCAAGAGAAATTCCACCAACAGGATATTTTAAGAGAAATAAAAAGAATGAGAACCTTAGCGACCTTGGGATGCAAATGGACCAAAAACTTTGTTGAAATTGAATGATCTACGCCCTTCTTTCCCATATTTTGAAGGGGTGATGATTGTAATGTTCCCTTCTTCTATGTTATCCACCACGCTCATACTATTATTCTGACCGGGTAAGAAGGGTCTGACTCGGCAATAGACCCTAATGCTTCCTAATCATAAATGAAACAAGATTAGTAAATTTCAATACAAGATCAGTGTACATGTAAACAAATCAATAGACAATTACTAGGAGCAACATTACCTTTAAGATCTTGCAATTGATTATATAGCTTCCGGTTTTCTTCAAGAACTTTATGGTAACGAGAAGCTGCATGAGCTAAATTGTGTATGTACTTACCTATAATTGAAATCAATAGCTCGGGATGAGTAGAAAAAGGAAATCTATAGTTTCCAAGGCACTTAAACAAATCCTAAAAATATTCCTTGAGTTTCTTACCAAGATTGGTAAACTCCTCACTATATTTCACCTGCATAACCTGCATACCCACTCTTGTAGTTTCAAGTGTCTGCCTCAGTTCCTGTAGCAATTCAAACTATATGTTTTAATGCGCTTATCTTGTGTGTGTGTGTGTGTCTCTTTGATGAATTGCACTTATCTTGTATGTTACAGATTAATAACCAAATAAACAAAAACTAGATAAAATTAATTCCTGTCAAGCAATACCTTAATGTCTCTTTGTTGTTGGTCAAGGAGAACTTGTTGCTTCACAAGCCTACCTTTAGGTTTCTCATCATCTTGGTATTTTTCATTAGAGAACTTGTCTTTCTTCAAATTTACAATACTTTCATCTTCCACCTTCATCTTCTATTAATAAGAAAAGATGTCAAACAATTGTATTCAAGATCCATGTAGCAAGTTCTAAAATTATAAAAATTTAGTCAACTGCATCCAAACTGCAAAATGATTAATATGTGGGTCCTTTTTCTTGGATTTTAAACTTCAAGGATGGGTTTAAAAAATTAGGATCAAGGGTATACCTTCCCAGCTCCCATAGAAATTCAGAACTATATTCAGTGCACTTATCTTGCATGTTACAGATTAAATAACCAAATAAATTAAAATCTAGAGGAAATTAATTGCTGCTAAACAAATACCTCAATGTCTCTTTCTTTTTGGTCAAGGAGAACTTGTTGTTTCACAATACTACTTTCCGATTCCTTGTCATCTTCAGATTTTTCATCAGAAAACTCGTCTTTCATCATATTAATAATGCTTTCATCTTCCAGCTTCATCTTCTATCAATGAGAGAAGATGTCAAACAATTATATTCAAGATCTACACAGCAAGTTATAGAAATTATAAAATTCTAGCCAAATACATCCCAAATACAATACAATCAACATGTAGAAATACTGATTAAAAAAAAATCAACATGTAGAAATACTGATTAAAAAAAAATCAACATGTAGAAATCCTTTTTCTTGGATTTTAAACTTCAAGGATGAGTAAAATAAAGATTAAGGGTATACCTTCATTTCACCAGAAGAAGTTTTCAGAAGAGACCTGCTGTCATCAGAATTTGCCACATCCTTAAGAGTCGTTTTCATCTGTTGGATTATAAAATATAAAATCAGATAAGACAATGTAGGATTCTGAATATTCTGTCAAACCCATGGTTGTCAATGGTAGTCTAACCAAAAAAATACACAATAAAAACAGTCATGCTTTATCCTCTACAATTACAAATTTGAGAAAGAATAAAATTTTTCATGGGAATTTAATTCATTCAGCAAACTGGAATACCATGTGATGTAATACTGGACAAATAAACAGAAGTTTTGTCCTCTACAGTCATATATAGAAGATAGAGAAAAGGATTTTGAGGGATTTTACTTTATTCATCAAAATGAACTACCATGTCACATAATACCAGAAACCAGACAAATAAATGAAGCTTACCAGCTCATTTTGACTTGCAAGACGACATTCAAACTCCTCAACAACCTTGCTTAGCATGGACTCCACCAGCTTCAATGAACAAAATAGTATTATGTACTCTTCAAAACTAACCAAAACAACTAGAAAAAAGAATTAAACAAAATAATGTAATGATGACCAAAGAAACATCAAGCCTAAACAGAACAATAGGAAGCAGCCAACCTTACCTGCATTGTGAACTTGGGATCCACGTAGGAAGAGACTCCAGATCTGCTACAAACAAGGCATGTAAAATTAGGATACGTAACCCAATCAAGAGTGGACACAACAGTGATCCATACAACTGGTACCTCTACGGATCACTGGTATGTTCACACTTGATTTGGTTACATGGTCTATTGTACAGTTCTTGTTTATAGCAGATCCCACCCATAGAAAGATTGGGATTTGGGATACATGGCATGGCACCCAAAGAGGCAATCTAGTAGGCCCATGTTCTTTATATATTTTTTTTAAAACAAATTGATCTATACCCCAACCATCCAAAAGAATGTAATAAATTAGATGCTTATAATCATAATTTTCCAAATGTCCTATAACTTCTAAATGGGATGCACAGAATGTAGATATTGAATCCTACACATGTGTATAAATTTGCATTGTGTATCACATCAAAATCTGCCATGTGTTCATATTCCTAAATTTCCTAAAATCTCAAATCTCACAGTGCATATGACATAAGAATATCTGAAAAAACTTGGATGTGGTGCAAAGAATGTCAAATGCACAGAAAATGTTTGATTAAGACAAACACAAGTCTTACCATTGGAACTTCTTCAGGCTTCTTATCTGAAAAAACTGAACGTACAAGCATATTTAAAGAACGTGTTGTATTCTGTAACCAAGATTACAAATGGTGATTTACAATCAGTACTTTGATTTACATATAAAATCAAGCATTGAATGAACTTAGCTTACCAACCATTTCAGTATGATCATTTGCTGGATCACCATTTTGGTCAGTGGAGAGACCATCCAGAGACCTATCGTTAATTGATAGGTTCTTTGAAAATGAGTTAGTGAAAGGCTCTGAATTTTTCCTTAGAAAACTTTTTCCATAGGTGGTGGAATTTCCACCATATTTCCACTGACCATTTCCACCTGCTTCTTTCCAATCGCTGTAGGATTTGAGTGCTAGAATACAGTCTACAATCCTTGCAGATTTTCCCCCCTAAAGTTCAAAAGAACAATAATGAAAAAAATGAATGTCAAAACAAATATCTCACTTTCGTTCCATGTTGTAAAGATGTGATTTTGTTTATATAATGAAATAAATAGAAATTAAAAATTAAAAATAATGATATATCATTTATGTTTCCCCTCGTATTTTCAATTTTTACAACACTCACTTGATTGAGATCAGATGCCTCAAAGGTTGGAAGGCCCATCTCCTGCACAGCAACAAGGAAATTCCTCACATTTTCGAAGTATTGAAATGCTGATAAGGCTGCTCCATCAGGGATAAGAACTAAATCACAAGGACTTTCAACCACCTGAAAAAATACTTAGAAAACCAGAATGGATAAGAACATTACTCCAATCCATAAAGGATGGAACCAAAGACACCTTGTTATCAAATCCCCCACCTTCGACACCGCACCAGGTTGAACCTTATTGAGAGCATTGCAAAGTATTATTCCACTTCTCAATCCAAGTCTGAATTCTTCCTCCGATGGTTCAGCTGGCAAATCTTTACCCCCAACTGCTCCAACTGTCTTTTGCAGCCACCCAGCTGCCTCATACCTTCTCAATGCTGTAAAAGTATCCAAGTTTTCCATTTTCAGATTTTCTAATTTAATTCAAGGTTTGAAAAGGATAATAAGAGAATAGTTGAAGTGTAATGGCTCAGAAGGTGAAATATAAGCCTCAAAAAAAAATTTAAAATGACTAATTTGAAGTTTATAAATAATGAAAAGAATGTATGATAAAATAAGATAGAATGACGGAACTTACAAAGCATTCATAAAATAGAAGTCTATTGTGTAATAAATTCTAGGCTTTTAGCATTTAACAAAATAATAACTAATCAAATAACAATCATACACCTTTTATATTTCAAGTTTCAAAATCCAAATTTATCAATTTGTTCAAATTACCAAATAATATGTTTTAGGTTATCAAAAATCCCCACCAACAAAATTTCTATCACTAATTAGATCTTCCAATGAATCATCCATATAATTGATACTAGATTTTTGAGAGGCAAAAGTTGAGTACTAGAATGTAAATAGTATTTTCTTGTGGAGAAAATAAAAGAAAAATGACAAATTTATGATGCTATATTTCTAGTCACCCAAAAGCATAGAATATTAAAAAAAATTATTTAACCAAGAATGAAGAGAGAATGATGAAGGCTGTTTTTGGCCCACTTATAAAATCCAAATTTTTCAAGTTGTTCAAATTACCAATCATATGTTTTAGGTTATCAAAAATCACCACCAACAAAGTCTCTATCACTAACTAGATCTTCCAATGAATCATCCATATATTTGATACTAGATTTTTGAGAGGCAAAAGTTGAGTACTAGAATGTAAATAGTATTTTCTTGTGGAGAAAATAAAAAAAAAAAAAGACAAACTTATTATGTTATATTTCTAGTCACCCAAAAGCATAGAATATTAAAAAAAAAAACACTTTATTTGACCAAGAATGAAGAGAGAATAGTGAAGGCTTTTTTTTGGCCCACTCTTATAAAACCCTAAGAGAAACTAGGAATTCTATTTGCTCTATTAGCTTTTCATTTAGGGCATATTCGTTGTTCGGTAAGTCATTTACCTGGGTAAGTGTTCCAAACACGGGTAAATGCATTTATTTGGGTAAGTGATACCCAGTGGAAAATCAATTTACCATGGGACCTACAACTACCAATAAGTTGATCAATTTTCCTGTTGACCAACTTACCCCTTCCACTTACAAAAAAACGAGCATACCCTTAATCTTTTTATTTGGCTCATAATTACCAAAGTGTCCTTCCCATACATTTTAAACTTAAGAAAAAAAGGATAGGAGTATGATACCAGAAAAACTTGTAACTAATCAACTAGTATTGTAAGAGTGGTAACCAATCAAGTGGTATTTATCAAAATCGGCGAGAATATTTTGATTGGTCAAAACCTTTCCACTATCATGTCTTTCTAGCACCTAGATTTTTCCCATGAAAAAAAAACATGGGGTTCAACTAAGAAACTTGTAAAACTTGTAGCCAATGAAACCGGTATCATAAAAGTGGTAACAAATTAAGTGGTACTTATCAAAATTCATGACTACATAGACATCTGATAATAGATAAAGGGATTTTCTCTTAGACACTTGGCAACCTAATTTTTCAAGAAACAACATCTCAAAAGTGGTTCTTCCCACTTTCAAATAAAAGTCTATCCACTATCAAAAAAGTGAGGTGGGTAACTCCACTCTCAAAATAGTTATCTTTAAAGACACATGGCTTCATATATACATAAAAAAATCAAATAATATATTAACCTAAATTTAGAACATAGAAAATGGGTGTCAAATTTGTTAGAATACATAAATAAAAAAATCACAATATTAGCCTCGTACTTAGTACGGGGGTCATTCTCTATTAGATATAATTCTCAAAGTGATATAATTATCAAATAAAATTAAAAAAACAAAAGGGCATATACAGTGAATTTCCCTATACTCAGTAAGAGCTCATTCACTATTAATAATTTATATTAATAACTAACAATTGATATTCACAAAAATTAGTAAAATTTCATACATCACTGTGAATTTCCCGTACTTTTTGTTGAAGCCAATTTTCTCGTACTTAGTACGGGGTCATTTGAGTAGGGATCATTTGTAATTGTGCATTTGCATTTTCAATTTAAAAAACTTGAAATAGTTCATATTAGTGGCCCCGTATTCAATATGGGGGGTCATTCCTACTATATATATCTATATCTAATGTAATTTTTTATTTTGTTTTTATTGTTAATTGGATGCAAATTGTAAAATCAAAATCTAAATACATAAACACCTCATCAAAATATGTGATAATTGGACTGAGTTGTGAAGTTCCAAGTATCATTGATAGACCTACCTGCTTCGCTAGATTATTCTTTTTGTAATGTTTTATCTTTTTGGTGTTTTTTTTTGTTCATTTATCAAAAAAATGTAAGATTTAAATAGAGGGGAATGATGTGAACAGTAGTAATTCAATTTACAATTTAAATGTCACAATTAAATAGGGACTAAATCCAAAAATGAGTATTTTAGTCAAAAGAAAGTTCCACAATCTTTTTCATATTTTTAATAGTAGTGTAAATATAGAATTATAGATGTGTTCAATTTTTTCTTTCTTTTTTTGTATTTCTGTGTATAGAAATAATTTTGATATATCACACTTACATTTTGTTTAATATGATATTATACATGTGCCTGAATGTTGTTTCTTTTTGCAAAATTTATGTATTTTTATATTTTATTAATTTTTATTATTTATTTATGACATTAAATGTTAACACATTTGACCCAAAAATTGAATTAATGATTTTTACCAAACAATAAGATAATTTCATTTTTTGTCAGTTTTAAATTATGTATTTCATTTTCATTATCAATAAAAATAATTATTGTTTATTACACTTATTGTTTTAATTTGATTAATAAAAATGTCAAAAATGTGTAGTTTTTTCTACATTTTTGTAATTTTCTAAATTTATTCCTATTTAAAAAATTTTATTACCTAACTATGACTTTATAGGTTGATCAATTTGATTTAGATGATTGAATTTCTTAGCCACCACTTGGACAAAGAATGGTTTTGTTTTTTGAGTCAGTTTTAAAATAATTGGGTTTATGTTTTAAAAATATTGACATAGATCTAATTAGTAGCATTTATTAGTAAAAAATAACTTAAATATAGGATTTAATAAGAGAAAATGAGAGTTAATAATTTAAGTATAAGACTTAATGAGAGGGGATTAAATGAGGTCGGAAATAATAATTGAAGTTACATTTTCAAGGCATTTTAGTAGCCATAAGAGTTGACATTAAAGCTGTAATAAAATGAGTTTTATACCCTTTCTCAAACAAAGAGGGTAATTTTAGTCCAAAAAAAAAGTTTCACATTGCATTCCCAATTTTGTATATACGTTTTCGGGGCGCGCTCATGCATTTGAGGCTCGTGGCTTACGCCTCTATTTCACAAAGTCAGTCTTGAGCCTTGAGGCAAAGTAATCTCGATTTTAAACAAGTGAAGAAAATACACATTTAGCTGTAACTAGAAGTTCAAACCAGAAAAAAATCGTGGGATCCTTGTTGAGAAAAGCAACAAAAAAAAAAACAGACGAAGAAATTAGATAAATATCAAAACAATGCAAAAAAATTCCTCCACCGGAATAAAAATAAAAATATTTAATAAGCTTTGTATAACTTTAAACTTTCAAACAATAAACCTTTAAAAAAAACATAAAGAACATGAATTCATATTGAAAATCATGATCGTGTGAGTTTAAACGTAAAAAGCGCATGATACACGAAAATGAAAAAGAGAGTGAATCCTAGAAAACCAATACAAAAAGGTAAATTGATCAATAAGAAGAACGATGCTACCTGCTTCGTCAGCCTTCCTTGAAGCCAAATCAATGCCTCTCTTTCGAGTTCCATGTTGTCGGAGGACGTCCTCCACCACAGAATGCACAGAAAATGGAAAGATGCCCTCTGTCGCCATTGCAGTGCCAGAAGCAAGCTATACCTCTCACAACCAAATTCAAATGAATACCATTAACACTCCGATTTTACAGGAAAAATAAAAGGTCCAGCCAAACGCCAACTACTCTTGTTTCACTTTTACAATAATGCGACAAAATGCTTATGAATTAAAACTCCTCCCCAGAAATGGAGTGAGAAATCCAAGTCATTCAACAGAAAGAGGTCAAGAAAGCAGTTGCAGAGATAGAAAAGAGAAAGGCAGAGAGAGATAAGAAAGAGAAAGAAAAATGCATAGAAATGCCCGTTGTTGTTATTTCGATTCTTTCTTCCTTTCTTTCTATACTCCCTCCGCCATAAGTTCCACCCTTGCTCCCTCGGTCCCTCCCTCCCCCCTCTCTCTCTCTCTCCCTCTCTCTCTCTCTCTCTCTCCCTTTCGAAGCTCTCAGCTTTCTATCGTTCTAATTCTAATATGGCTCTCCAAAGAAACACCAAACCTCGTTCCGAGCCTCCCGGCTCGGCAACCTAATGGTTTCTATTCTCCGCCCGTGCGAAAAAAATTGAAACAAAGCCTAAATGGTTCCGCACTGCCTTCTTTTTTAGTTAAAACACGATTAATATTTTTTTTATTTTTAGCGGTTAAAGTTATATCTTATATGTTCAATCCATTTATAATTACATCAGATATAGATTTATGCTTATTCAAATTCGATATATGTTCAGTGTTCACATACACTAAAAATTTATATTTTATATATTAGTAAAGTTAGACTTGAACGTTGTATTTAAATTTTATATAAATAATTTTTAATTTATTTTATTCACAAAATATAATATTAAAATTATTTTTATTCATTTATTAATAATATATAATATTTAACTTTTTTATACTATCCAATATCCAATTGCAAACTAACGATGCAAAAATATGGTGTAGTCATATCAAATTAAATCATCCTTAGTTTATTTTGTACTCCTCATTTGAAAGTATAAAAGTATAAAATTACGAAAAATACGATATAGTATTTTTATTATATATTTTGTATTTCTGATTTTATGCTTTTTAAGAGTATAAAAACTCCAATAGCACAAAATCGGCTTTTTATACTTTTTTGGATTAATAACAGATAAGGGCAACTTTTTGTGCTTAATAAAAAAAATACTATTGTTATATAATAACCAAAATGGAGTATCTTTTTTTTGGGAAAATATTAGGGCAATGTCACTACCAACCCACCCTCTAATTGGGTGCTTGATCTCCTTCTACAAGAACTGTTATCGTCTCTTGGATTGGTACACGGACCTCTTCACGGAATCCTTGATGCAGACAATCGTGGTACGCCATTTCGATGCAAGATGGACAGTCGTCATGGCGAACCCTTCACCGACATCTTGAGAGACTTGCTCGGTTGCGGTATATTCAACTTTTTCATTTGGCGCACTCAGCGCAAGTTAGCAAGCCATGAGTTCAGTACCATGTCGCTGCGAGAATTCGTCGGGAGGACGTTGGAGGAAGTAGTGACAAATCGCTTGACGCCAGTACTTGCATCTGTAATGGAAACCAGCCAAGTAGTAGACCTACAGGACTTGTTAAGGAGGTTCGCCTTCAACATGGTGTGCATGGTGTCACTGGGAATTGAATCGATCCTGGTTGCTTGGATTCTTTGCTTCACGTATCAGTTCTGGTCGGAGCTTTCAACATAGCCTCTGAGATAAGCATCAGGCGTGCATCCGCTCCCGTCTTCGCTATTGAAGATTAAATGAGTATTGTGTCTTGGGTCTGAGCGGCGCCTCAAGTTCCCAGTGTTTCAAGCCGGACGCAAGGTGTGACTGAGGAAAGAGATGTCCTAGTACGTGATGGACTCGTTGCTGAAGCAGTTTGAGTTCAAACCGATTGGATTGGAGGAGCTTGCTTTTGTTCTACTCTTGATGGCACACATGGCCGATAGATTGAAGGTCCTAGTCCGGCTGAGAGGTCATCACTCGACTTAGAGTTATGGATGATAAACGTTAGCAGAAAAGTCACCCAAGACGAATGCCCTTAAATGATTTTTTTTCAGAAAAAGATATCTCATTTTGATTATTATATAAAAATTATTATTTTTATTGATATTAAGGGCAAAAATTTGCTCATAACGGTTAGAAACCCTACGTTTTTTTTCTCATCCCTAGTAGTGGATCCGAGAAGATCCAAATTGAACGCGAAAATTTAATTCTCTCCAAAGGGATCGATAAGAAAGTTGGATTAAGGATTTGATGTACAAAATTTGAAGAAAAAAAGCTTAGTGTACTTAATAAATAGAAGGAACGCTGGAAGATCTCGGAAATGCACCAATAGTGGAAAGGAAGGAATTAGAAGCCATTGTAACAGGAAGCGTTGATAATGAAGAAGATGAGGTGGAATCGGAGACAAATGTTGCAGATTTGTTGACTGAAGGGTCCCCGGACTTTGAAATATTCAGAAGAAAGCGACAAAGAGGTAAATGCACAAGTGGATTGCGATTTGAGAGTGGCAAAGACTTTGGGCCTATTCTTCCTAGGACTAGGAGGACAGGGCTTCGCGAGAGGAAGAAATCTGTGAGGAAAGGTTAAGGGCTGTGAATTCTCCTTCTGATGAAGAGAGGGAGAGTAATGTGTCCTTCCCTGGATGAAAATAGACGAAGGCTTTAATTTGGGTGGCTTGCCGGTAGAAAGTTAAGAAAATTGGCAGAGGGAGGTCAAGCAAAAGCAAGTAAAGTTAAAATTTCCGACCGCCTTCATGGTGATCATTCGGTTTATTTTTGTTAAAATCCAAATTGAATAAATCAAAATTTTAAAAATTAAACTAAAAAAACTAAAACTGAATTATATAAAACCGAAATAACCGAAATCAAAATTTTCAGTTTGTTTTTTTTTTTAATTTGATTAAAACCGAAATCTAATAACATATACTTTATTATATATATTATAACATATAATATATATTATATGTTATAAAATATATATATTATGAAATCAAATTTTATTATAGGGTAAATTACAAAGACCTCCTGTACTTTGTTTTGCGACAAAGACCCCCCCTGTACTATGACCGTGAGACAAAGACCCCCTTCCGTTAGCTTTCCGTTGAAATCCGCCGTTATAATATTTTTTAATCCCCATAATATCCTTGTAACTGTTCATCTTCCCCGACCTCACGACACGAACAACAGCGGTCGTAATCCCTTCTACCTTATATTCCTTCACATTTCTCTCTCTCCTACGATTTCTCTTCTTCTCCCTTCCCCTTTTTCTCCTCCCCTTTCTTCTTCTTGCTTTCCTCTCTTTCCATTCCTCTTGGCCATAACCGCTACAACTCGTTGGAAAGAAAAAAAAGAAACCAATTACATTCACCATGTAACCATGTTTCTAACATCTACCATAGGTTCGATAAGAAAATTTTAGTTTTTCCTCATGATGCTTGTTTTCGTTTCTCTTTCCTCCTTTATTTATTTATTTTATAAATTCTTCATCCTATCGGAGGCCAGCAAAGAGGAGAGGAGGAGGAGGGGAGAGAGAGAGAGAGAGAGAGTGAGAGAGGAAAATCTACTAATTATTCAAGAACCCAGATAGTTAAATCAGAGAATGAACAATTATAGAAAAACAGAAGATAATAAAGCAACCAAGTATCACTGGAACTCGTAACAGATGACGAGTTAACAAGAGCATGAAATTACACCTGCACTGCCTGGTCAAGAGGGGTTGCAGTCCCATGAAATTACACATGTACTTTGTCGCAAAACAAAGTACAGGGGGGTCTTTGTCACAAACCCCATAATACAGGGGTTCTTTGTAATTTACCCTTTATTATATTATATTAATATATAAATATATACTATATTATGTATTATATGTAACATATTATATACTATATCTTACATATTATATATTATATATTACATATAATAATAGAAAGTTCGATTAATCAAATTTTTAATTCTAAAAATCAAAACCGAAACCTGAATTAGTCAAAAACCGAATTAACCAAAAACTAGAAAGACCGAACTGAACAAATCGAAACCAAAATTTTCAATTCGATTTCTCAATTTTAACCGAATAGTGCTCACCCCACCCTCTCTCTCTCCCTCCCTTCCTTTTTCAACTTCAGCCACTTTCACAATTTCACCTTCATCGACCGCACAATTGCTTTCTCTCCAAGTGAACTACGTCAAATAGACATTTAGGTGGCATTTGGTAGCGTGTATATATCGTGGATGGGACCGTTTTGGTCCTGTCTACAGTAAGATATGGCATTCTGCTATGTGTGGACGGTCCCCGTCCAAAAAATAGTGTCAATAGGGACAAGCCACACCCCAATTTATCGTCCATAGTATTTTCTTGTGGATGGTCCACGCTATAGTGTGGACAGTTTGTGGAAATGTTTCAGTGTAACACACCTGTGTTACATTAGTCCAAGTACTCTCATTTTATTTAATCTTTTAATAATTTTTAATTTTTAATATTTTATAAATAAAATAAAAATTTTTAATGTTAATTTTAGCATAAGTCCAAAAGTTCTCCTTCTCAACTCTTTTTTCAATATTTAAATATTAATTTTTTAATATTTTTATCAATAAAATAATATTGTTTAATATTTAAAATAATATTTTTTCAATTATTTAAAAAAATGCAATTGTTGTCTACATATTGATGCATTTTTTTTTCAATTTATTTACCATATAAAATGCAAAAATTAGACATTTATGATCAACTATATAGACCTCTCATAAAATGTATATGAAATACATGGAATCAAAAAGTATGGTGTTGACCAGTCTACAGTCACCATAAGTGTGGACTGGTCCAATCCACATGATATATATAAAGTTCAAAACAACTATAGATTGGTTTCTACCACAAGATGTATTATAAACCACTTAACACCCACTAATTTCTAATTCACACTACAAAACAGCCTCGTGAAATTCCAAATGACTTGACATGAACTCGTCCGATTGTTATTTTTGGGACCTGTTTCTTTATCTAGTCATTCTATAGGATTGGGGCATTGGACTTTATTTCAGTTGGTTTTTGTTTGGGCAGTTGGGCTGGTGTTGCCTCGGTTATGGGTGCCTCGTGTCATTAGCATTAGAATCTGATATATAAGAAAAAGGAGAAATAGCGTCTCATGGAACATAAAACGTCAACGGGAAAGAAAAAGTAAAAACCGGTAACTCTCATATGTTGTAATTTCCTAATAAAAGGGATGGGGAAAAGGAGATAACAAAAAAAAAAAAAAAATTCTGAGGTGGCAATTTATGAGATTTAAGAAAGGAATGAAGATATAAAAGCCTAATAGATTGGAACAAAAATTCTACCGAATACCGATGGTGGAATGAGAGATTGGTTTTCAATGTGCATGGTGAGCCTTGACGTGGCTGTGTGCTTAAAACCTTATACGCGTTCAAGTATCTACTACTGAAACTTACCCACAAAGCCCAACTTTTGCCTATAAAAGGACTCGATCTTTGTATTCTTCAAGCATTGGAAGTTAGAATATGTGCAGTCTCCATGGCGGATAAGCTTGTGTTGGGTTTTGTGTGTATTTCTCTTGCTTTGGTCATTGGGGTGGTGAACTCTGAGACAATATCATCATCTTGTAGCCAAACCCCATATCCTGAAATATGTGAATCTTATTTTATGAGTTATTCTAATAAACCCCTTGCCACCTTTGATGAAACCCAATTCAGTTTTCGTGATATAAAACACAAATCAACCATGTTGATTGTTTTCATTCTTCAAAAGAGATATATACTGTTGGTGATTTTAAATTCATCTTTGTTTGATTGCAGAATTTCATTATTTTCTTCTTCATTTATTTATATATTTTGTTCTCTTTGAGAAATTGTATCTGGGTTTTAATTGTCCTTGTTAGCAATTCTCTGTATTTATATCAATTTTTTGAATGAATGAAATATGCTTTAAACCTTTTAAAAAACACAGAGATCATACTAGCGGTTACAAACCATCGACATAGATGTTTATTGATGGATGGCTTTTATGGCAATCCACTGTTACAAACCATCGACATAGATGTTTATTGATGGATGGCTTTTATGGCAATCCACTGATAAGTATCTATGCTGGCGGTTTTGCAGACTTAAACCGATGGTTTTGAGCATATCACAAAACTTTTTTGAAGAATGAAAATGAATAACATTGCCACCATTTTTGTACTATGAGCTGAATTTTCATGAGGCCCATGAAAAGAAATTTGTAATAAAAAACTCGGACATTTATCGTTATTGTTCAAAGATGAGTAAAATTTGAAAGAATGAACCGCATGATAGAAAACCAAACATGGCATTTGTTGCATAAGTGGGTGATTATAATCGATCCATCAATGAACAATATAAAAGGGTAAAATTGGAATCACATAAAAATAATGAACACGTAAACGGTTGTAAGGTATATTGAAGTAGTTTCCGAAAACGGGTAACTAATTAACCCAATTTAAGCATAGGGCTTTATTTGTCCTTTCAGCTACCTGGCCTCCAACATTCGAACTCATCAAGGTCGGAGGGTACTCAACGTGTCACATAAGTCTGTAGGACAAGAAACATCTTCACACCGTCAAGTATTAGTTAAAAGCCGCCGGTTTCAGATTTGGGCTACATCACGTTGGACCACTATCCCAGCTAAGAATAGGGATGACAATTTTTCCCATCCCCAACGGAGACCCGACTTCCCCAACCCCATCGGGTCAGGGATGGAGATTGTTCTGGCGGAGCAGGGATGGGGACGGGAATAATAGGAATCCCCGACCAGAGTTGGGGATGAGAATTGAGGTCTCTGCCCTGCCCCGACGAGAATTCATCCCCAACCCTTTCCTTTTAAATATTATTTATATTAAATATACTAATATATATATATATATATATATATATATATATATATATATGAAAGCATATTTAAAGCATTATTTATAATTCAAAATCTTTATTTATTTTAAAAAAAGACCGTTATCTAAAAACATTTCGATGATTTAGGTTTTCATGGAAAACCCATCCCCGATAGGAATCGAAAACGAAAATAGAGATTAATTTAAAAATAAAAGTCTAGGACGAAAAATATGATCCCCACCTCGTTGCCATTACTAGTTAAGAAAAGGACCCGCTAGTGCCCTAGCCTAAAGCAAGCCCAAGACAATCAGTGAGTGACTCAGGTCGTAACTCGTAATAAAATTAACGGTAAATTATGAATTATAATTCTGTATTTTGGATAATGGCAATTAGTCCCCTGAACTTTCATTTGTGAAAAAAATTGCCCTAAATTTCCAGATTTTGTCAAAGACCCCTTTCGTTAATCGTTAGTATTCCATTAATTTTGAAAAAGATTCTCATGTGACTTCAAATTTTTCAAAATATACGAATTATCCTTTTTTCCAAGGGTTTTTTAAAACAAGTGTTGGGGTTTAGTTTAGTTATTCTTTATTTTCATTTCGTTTGTTGTGTGTTGTGTTGGTTGCAATTTTGGGTTTTTATAGAAGTTGCTTTGTTGAAATTTTCATTTTATAGAATTTTTTTGAATGGGTGCTTTGATAAATCACTCAACTTAAAGGAGAGGGGGTCTTTATTGGAACCTAAAAATTCAGAGGGATAATTGTCACTACCCCTAAAGTACAGGATAGTATATGTAATTTATGTTAAAATTAAGTACGTAAAACCCCATTTTCTTATAAGAAATGTCACTCTCTATAAACATGATTATATTCATGAAAATCCATTTTTTAAATAACCCATATTATTTAATTATTGAAGCTTAACTACCAAGAAATGGGCAATTTAGCAAAATAATCATTTCATAATTGTGAATGATTTTATGCACTTGGGTCTCACTTGTTGATATGTAAATTTTGGCCCAATATGAAATGGAATTGAATAACAAAATTTGGGTCCAAGAAAGATTTGGGTGAGATCCAATGTGAAGTATAATTAGAAAACGGCCCCCCTAATGTATTCCCACAAAAAGAATTGGGTGGAGAGGGACCATTAAATCCAAACCCAATAGTGTATTGGGTAGGGCCTACTACAAGTCAAATTGAATAAGAACAATGAATACCTACCACGTAGATGTTTGAATTTTGAGACAAAGCCCACCATTAATGGCAATTAGAAAGATTTTCTTAAATAGATCTCAAATCAATTAGAGAGATTTTCTCTAATCAATTTTAGTGGGGCCCAATTGATTGACAACCATTAACAATTTGGTTAAAAGGAAAATTTTGTTGGCTGATTCAAGGAGGATTAGCTTAATTCAATTAATGGATTTTCTTCCTTATGTGGGCCCTAATTTCTTGACAAGTGGCAAACCTCTTCCAATCAACCTTATTTATACAAAGATCACCAATTTGGTAATTGGAGATCTCAAACTAACAAGCTTTCCAAAATAATACAAATTATAATTAAGAAAATCCCAATTAAATGGCAATCAAACTTGAATGAAAATCTATAGAAAAAGTAAAATGGCTGGCCATAGATATGAAGAGTGATAGCGGTCTTTCTCCAATTAGGCTCCCCCCTTTCAACCACCACTTCCGTTCATCTCCGACCATTTCCGTTCGTCTCCAACCGCTTCCTTTGTCTTTTAAAAAGAAAGAGAAGAAATGGGCTGCACTAAGATCAAGGAAGAAAGAAGAAAGGCTCCAACTATTCAACTGCCGAAGCACCGAAATTGCTACAACATCAACCCGTGAAGTTCCAATCTTCAAACTCCCATGATCCAAAAGACTTCCGTCAATTCTACAAGCGAGGACATCGCTTTTAGTTATTCACGTTCTAATCATTGATTGAGCATGAGTAAATCTTCGTTAACAATAGGTTGGGCATTACTTGCTTCTCATAATTGCAAGTTTTAGTCATGATTTCGGCTTTCATCCAAGACAAGAGAATTAGAGGGTTTGCATTGCAGAGAGAGAGAGAGAGAGAGTTTGTATCCCATTTAAATTTCTGCAAAAAAATTAAATTTCTTTGAATTTGTCCGCATTAATTTTTGTGCTCTAAATTTACACACGAAATTTGTGTCGACAAATTTCTGGCACGCCTGATGGGACATCTCTTTCCTCTCATCTCTTAAGTCAACACATCAAGTTTATTTTTGTAAGCGGTTTGGACACATGGCTCCAAAGAAAACCGTTTCAAGCTCCGTTGGGAACAAGAAAAGTGCCACATATAGCTCAATCTCGTCCGGCTCAAGTGCATTTTTAGCCTCCAACTACGAGAGACCAACCACCCACCTTATGACAAGGTCCGGGGATTCACAACTAATTGCACCTCTCACCTTCTATGGAACTCAAGGGCTTCCTTCAAAAGTTCGAAATGCCAAAGTGGGACCTTCAAGGTTGTCGACGGCAAATGACACTAATACGAAGCAGGGTAGCCCCGATGAAAGAGTTCATCATGACAAATCCACTAAAGCATCCAAGTGGAGGAATACCCATGTCGGACGCGGAATCAAGTACGGGCTCAAGGTCCGGCTCCCATCCCAACTCTCCTAAGACTAGAGAGTCTGATTACATGCAGACTCGCTCCTACACTTCAGTTGCACCCGCCATGATGGCAGGAGCTACTACAGTGGAAGAACAACTTGTTGAAATGGTTGCGGCCATCGCTAAGTTAACAAAGACGATGGAAGAGAAGGACTTTCAAATTACTTCTCTCGTAAACCGAATGGAACAAATACAAACAATGGCATCCTGCCAGGGGCCTTCACACCCGCCATGGTTCACCCCGCAAGTAGACCCTCCCCGAGAGGAGTTGCCAGAATGTACTAACATATGGGACGCCCAACATGCTTCGATTGCCTCCCTCTCAATACAACAACTCCAAAACATAATAGCTGACATGATGTGTGCTCAGTATGGAGTTGTTCCACAGCCATCCTCGGTGTATACTAAGCCATACACTGAGCACATTGATCGTATGCCTATGCCGTTAGGGTACCAACCCCTAAAGATTTTCATTCAAGTTTGGTTGCCATTTAATTGGGTTCTCTTAATTATAATTTGTATTATTTTGGAAAGTTTGTTGGTTTGAGATCTCCAATTACCAAATTGGTGATCTTTGTATAAATAAGGTTGATTGGAAGAGGTTTGCTACTTGTCAAGAAATTAGGGCCCACATTAGGAAGAAAATCCATTAATTGAATTAAGCCAATCCTCCTTGAATCAACCAACAAAAATTTCCTTTTAACCAAATTGTTAATGGTTGTCAATCAATTGGGCCCCACTAAAATTGATTAGAGAAAATCTCTCTAATTGATTTGAGATGTATTTAAGAAAATCTTTCTAATTGCCACATGAACGCTCGTGATGAGTTTATAACTCATCAGTCATTTGTGATGAGCTTATAACTCATCGAACATTAGCGATAAACTTGTACTTGATACAAGTTGGGATAAACTTTGCCTAATGTCAACCTGCGATGAAGTTTAGGCATGCCCAGTTCTGCAATAAACCTTGGATGCATGCGGTTCTGCGATAAACCTCAAATGCGCATAATTCCACGATGAACTTCGGTCACATGCAGATTTGCGATGAACCCAAGACTATTACAGAATCGCAAATCACTGTGAGCTGGACTTAACTATTGACTGCACGTGCAACTTAAGTTACATGCATGATGAAGTTCCACATAGGTTTAATGAAAATGTGCCTGCTAAATGATGATGTCACCAGTGCCACGTCGGTTAAGTAGGTAACAAAAGGAAGTAGCACACACGGATTATGAGAATCCTTGGATGAAAGGAAGTTAGTCCTTAAGAGATCTCATAAGACACGTGGCGAAACCCTAGTAGTGCTCCTTAATGACCAACAACGAATCTAATATTCCCTTTCCTAATGGGAATCAAATTCTTTCAGTGCCTTCCTTTCGGAACGTCAGGATCCCTCCTTATAAATGAGAGACCATCTCATAACGATTTCATTCATTCAATCATCCTATCCTGCTACTCTATCACTTCCATTTACCCTAATCCCCAAAACTTACCTTCGACACCTGATCTTCCTTCGTCCTTTAAGGAGACCCCAAACATAACCTAACCACCATACTTACACTCACTTTATAAAATTATTATGTGCATATAGAGTATTGTAAAGAAGGCACATATAGAGTATTGTAAAGAAGGCTTGATCTTTTGGTAAGAGTGTAGCCATTTGACTTATTATCTTTTTGTTTTACTTAGGGGTGGATTCAAGCCGAGTCAAGCCCAATAGTACGAGGCTCGAGCTCGGCTCACCAAGGTTGTATTTGTATAAGGCTCGAGTTCGAGCTAGAACATTGAGCTCGAGCTTGACTTGAGAAAAAATGTTTTATAAAAATAAAAAACTACATATAAAAATATTTTTTATTTGATATTTAAATAATTAAGAATTATAATATTTTTATTATATATATTATTTTCTATAATTTTATTATATATATATATATATATGTATGTATAGGCTCACGAGCCTCACGAGTCGAGCTCTATTAGGCTCGAGCTCGGCTCGAAGTTCGGTTGAAACTGATTCGAGCTGAGCTCGAGAAGCTTGTGAAAAGCTCGGCTCGTGGTCACCCCTAGTTTTAATGAATAAAATAATTAAATAAAAAATATTTAAAAGATATAGTAATCAACCCTATTTCAGCTTCAGCTAAGGAGATCATAGCTTCCTTGATAACTTGTTGATTCAGTTAAGTCACTTTAGCCATTATCCAGCAGTCCAGTTGCGCCCCCTTAACTAAATCAACTAATAATTTAACAAATTTATATAAAATAAAGGAAAATGGTATGGAAGATATTTAGGGTTGAGATCAAATAAAGGAAAATGGTATGGAAGACATTGCATTGCCACTGGAAGATCTAAGGGTCATGTAACTCAATATTTTAAAAACTGGTTCATAATTGAAACCGTTTTGACCACCGATTTCTGGATCAGTAGTTCAATCGTCCAATCTAAATGGATGGCCCGTTGTAATTTAAAAAATTAAAATTTAAAAATTAATAAAATTAAAATGGATAAAAACTATTGTTCAGGTTGAATGAGTCAATGATTCAACCACCTGAGTCTGTGAATTGCTGACCAAATCAACAGTTTTGATAAAATTCCAATTCATGGATGAAACAGAACCAGTTACCTGGATGGTTTTTTGGTCTGAATAGTCCAACCATTTGCATCAACGATAATTAAAGAACCATGATATAACTAAGAATGGGGGAAATTTCTTAATGCAATTTATCAACCAACAATCATTTTGCAGGTCTCAAACATCTTTGTCCCACAATTGGCTGGAGCTAACCAAATTTTTAGTTTCCAATTATAATTTGTGGATGGACTCTTACCAGCCTGTGCCTCTTTATATTTTTCACCTTTATAGGTTGTCACTGTAGGGCTTACCTCAGAAGGTCTGAAGCCACAACCCTCTCAAATGGTCACTTGGGAGGGCTTTCACACAATATCTGTCTTTATGAGATTTGGCCCAGCCAAAAAGCCTAAAAGTAGTGTTTGGTGAAAAATAAGGAAAGCCCAGTGAAATCAGTGAAGTGTGAAAACCCGGAAAGCCAAAATTATGCTTACATGAGCAGAGAAATCAATTTCTTGGTGAAGTTATTTTTGACAGTTTATCCAAAGCGGTTCAGTCAACGCAGATCAATCAACACTGAATCCGGCCCTCCCAAACGGGCCCTTAATTGGGTAGATTGGAAAGTTAGAGGCTTTCTTTTTCAAGTTTGGGTAGCCCAGGTTGTATCTGGAATGATTGGATTTTTGCTAAGGATTCTGTTATCATGGTTGACACATAAATTTGTTATTTAACATACTTCACATGGTTTATTTGACAGAGTCGAACAGAGGAACAGGAGGAATACAAAAGTTGGGAATTCTATTCCTTGCATTAAAAAAAAAAAAGTGTCTTTAGAGTTTATAGTTTGAACCAGGTGGCTTACTGTTTAAAGGTTTAGTTTCTGATCACTGATCCAATGAAATGTAGAAAAAGAAGAGAATCACAGACCACAATCATTAGTGTGTCTCAGTTGGCCCAGTTAAAGGCTCTCTAGCTTAATCTATTGATGAAAAAATAAAACTTTGATAAGTCTTATTCCTTTTAGTGGTTGGCTTTAATCTAACATTGAGAGGGAAACAAAGGGAGAGGATAATGGAGCTTTTGAGAGTTGAGAGGGGATGTCCTTCTTTTTAGGGCACAGGTCCTATTCTATGGAGGGAAGCAAACCGACATTATTCCATCCCTTCCTTAATATGGTCCCTTAGTTTGGCCATTATGCTATATAAACTACAGTAAAGTTTGAGAGTGGTCATCAGACGTGTGGTTGTCCAATTTACAACAAAACCATTGAATTAAACAACTCAACTCACTTGAAACTTGAAAGCCATATAGGGTCTAAAACTAAAAGAAGCTATTGATGAGTTGTCTTGCTTCTCAAACTCTAAAATTTTAGGGTCATCATGCCTGGCTGGTTCCTACATTGTGGAAATTGGAATAGATGTAAGAATAATACCTTGCTTCGGCAAATTATAATAGAAAGGCAAAAGGTTGTAGGGAAAGGGATAAAAAATGTATAATGTCATTAGTTCCTGTCCATCTTGGTTCTTGATAACCCACTCAAGTAGACCATGCTTTAATTAATAAACTAGTGAATGACCCCGTATTAAGTAGGGGAATTAGTAATGTTAAATTTATATTTATTAATATTTTAAATAATTATTAAAATTTTAAGAAATATTTATTTTAAAAAATAGATTTTCAATAATTATTAGAATATGGACACTTTTCTTTTGTTATAATATATAGAGAGATAATGATTAACTGAGATTGATAGAATGTAGGCAGAAGTGGTTGTGGATAATCACTTTTGCATTTTTTGCATTTTTTATGAATAGATTGAAAACGATGGTAGTGGGTTGTGGGCTTTAGTAGCAACTTTTCAGAAAATTCCACGTGTCTAGCTTTCCAGAAAAATGAGAATGCCATGTGTCTGAATCATGGTAGTGGGTTGTGAGTTTTAACAGCAACTTTTCAAAAAATGTCATGTGTTTAAATTTGAAAAAACCACGTGTCTGAATGATGGAGGGAGTTATAGCCCAAACCTTCATTTATATATATATATATATATATATATATATTAGATGTATATTTCCTCCAATCTAATTGTGTGTTTAAAAGCCCTTTATTGAGTAAACTTAGATAGAAGAAAAAAGTGAACCATTATTGCCATTCAAATCTTGTGATGCAGGGAAACAATTCCTGAATAGGTTCCAACAACCAGGGGTGTCAATTGGACTAGATTTGGTCCAATCCGATCCAGTCCAATATGAGTCCATTATAAATGGATCAGGTCCAATCCAATTCAATGAATTTTTTGGACAAATTTGGATTGGTCCAATTCAATGTCTGGACCGTCCAATCTGTTCAAATTCATTTTGATTTAGATTGGTTTTAACCCCAACTTGGTCCATTGACACATATATTCTTATCTTATATCAATGGACCAGATATTGGCTTAATCCAACTCAATTCAATATAAATTTGTTACAGACTGACCAGGTCCAATCCAATCTAATAAATATTTTAGACTGAATTAGTCCAATTCAATATGTCTTATTGGTCTGTCCAAATTGATTTTGGACTGAATGGGGTTCAATCTAAAACCGGTCCATTGACACCCTTACCAACAACCCAAGTCTGTAATTAATAACCAGACATACTAATAGTACCAGAAACCTTCCAAACCGATTCTTTTATTTATTTTTTTTTTCATTACAAATTACGGTTTCCTTTATGAATTGGCAAAAGGAATATGTTTCTTCCAAAGATCAATTTCTGGGTTCAGTATAAAACCCAGAACTCTGCTGCTTCTCTCGTCCAGCTCCAAAGGAATCTAATTATCAACATAAAAGGAGAGGGAATTTTTTGGATAAATTAATGAAACTTTATCTCTTAAAGTTTGGTAATTGCAATCATCTCTTCAGAACTTTCTGAAATAGTTGTAAGTAGACCCCCTTAGTTAGAATTCTCTAAAAAGAGGCGTGAATTTAGAGGCATGAAAATGCCCTAAATACTCATGCAATTATTTTGACCAAAATGTTTATTTTCTAAGTTTTTTCTCCATATGGATCCCTACCCAATTTTTTTGTTTTTTTGTTTTTTTTTTTTTCTGTAGAACCCAACCTCAATAATAATAGTATGGGTATTGATATTTTTATACCTCTTTTTAGAGGATTCTAATAGAGGGGATCTAATCGCAACTTCATAAAGGTCAGGGGAGGCGGGGAAAAATGGTCTAGAGGACATAGGAACAATTGCAACCATATGGTTTTAGGGTCACATGGGCAGCCATCATTGCATGCATGAACCTGTATATGTAGCAAGTAGGACCAGTTTTTCACAAACAGCATCCTACCAAAACCAACTTAAGGTAGCAAGCTGCCGCCTGTTGTTAGTATTTATTAGGAGTGTCAATTGGACTGGATTTAGTACAATCCAATTCAATCCAATATGAATCCATTATAGGTGGACCAGGTCTAGTCCAATCTGATGAATACTTCAAACCATTTTGGACCAGTTTAATTCATTGTTCAGACTGTTCAATCTGTTCAAATTGGTTTTAATTTAGATTGGTTCTAATGCAAGTCTGGTCCATTGATATCAGTATTTTTCTCTACTATTAATGGATCTGTTATTGGTTCAATCCAACCTAATTTAATATAAATTCATTACGGATGGACCAAGTCCAATCCAATAAATACTTTGTACCGTTAAGTTTGAACTGGTCCAATTCAATTTATCT
The DNA here is from genome assembly GCF_055504915.1 of Nelumbo nucifera. NCBI lineage: Eukaryota > Viridiplantae > Streptophyta > Magnoliopsida > Proteales > Nelumbonaceae > Nelumbo > Nelumbo nucifera. Next base: position 105,007,967 of record NC_142651.1, read on the forward strand.
TATTGGTCCGTTGTAATCCGTTTAAATTGATTTTGATTTGAATGGGTCTAACCCAATTAATGATGAGTTCAGACTGGTACACCCTGTCCTGAACCAAACAAATCCAGATTTCTCACAGAATCTTCCTCGCACCACCTTGTAGCCGCACAATGGGAGCATCTCCCCATGTAGGGGTGTTAATTGAACTGGTTTTGGTCCAATCCAATCCAGTCCAATGCGAGTCCATTATAAATGGACCAGGTCTAATTCAATTCAATGATTATTTTGGACCGGTCCAATTCAGTATCTGGACCGTTCAATCTGTTCAAATTTGTTTTAATTTAGATTGGTTTCAATTCAAACCCAGTTCATTGACACCTATATTCTTATCTTATAAGTTATATCAATGGACCAGATATTGGCTTAATCCAACCCAATCCAATATAAATTTATTATGGACGGACCAGATCCAATCCAATCTAATAAATATTTTGGACTGAATTGGTCCATCCAATCCGTCTAAATTGATTTTGGACTGGATGGTCCACTGACACTCTTAACCCCATGAATGAAAACATACAAGTTCAGGAGATGTTTCTAGTGTGTGGCTGCAACACATGTGAGGTGGGTGTGAGGAGAAAATCCTAACTCAAACCAGACCCTACTAATTGACAGTCCCATCCAAAATCAGTCATTGTCACAGAGAAGCCAACGATGTATGCTGACAGTATAACAAATCTCACTCTAAAGCATATGGATGAGACTGGATTTGTTCCTCACATCAACCACGCAGATGTTGCAGCCACACATTGAGAACATATCCAGTATTTGCATAATTGCATGTTGTCATTTATGGGAGATGTTTCTAATACAGGGCTGTAATGTCCTGTGAGGAGCAAATCAGGATTACATAGGGATAGGTTTAGGTTTCATCATGAATGGTTTCAATGTATACAGCCGGTTCCTTTTTGGATGATGTGTAGTGGACAGAATCTCTTAGTAGGGTTGTAACCGGATCAAATTCGGATTTAGGTGGTGTTCGGTAAACCTGGAGTCTGAAGTCTGAAAAAAAAAAAAAAAAAAAAAACTCCAAAAAAGCTCTGAAAGCATTTAGAGGAAATTTTGCTTTTTTGCTTTTGCAGACATCTAAATAATGAAAGCGATTAAAGTAATAGGATATTATAAAAATATTACAACAATAATACAAAATAGAAAATATGATAAAAATCAATAAATAGTATTAATAAAAAAGAAAAATAATGTAAAAATGATAAAAAGTAAAAACTATTATAAATACAATAAGATGTAAAAAATAAAACAATAATGGTAGTAAACATAAAAATCCAGCACTGATTTCTAAGAACAAGTGACAAAATCAAAATCAAAAGCCAAGATTGTACATGGAAGAACACACCTTTGTTCAATAAGGTTGAAGAAAATGTGTTTGTCTTCAAGGCTGTATTTGGATGTCATGTAAATCAAAAACCGATGTAAAATTTACATTGGTTCACTTTTGTACGCATTTGGTAAATAAGTGTAATCATTATCGATGTAAAACTATACTCTGGTTCAGTTTTGCGTGCGTTTGGATGGAGTGTAGTTTTATGTCGATGATAGATGTAAAATCTCATCACATTTAAAGTTTTATCTCGATAATCGATATAAAAACTACATCAATAAAATTGATGTTAAACTTAAACCACTTTTCACATCGATTTCAAAATACAATGGTCATATATATTTAAGGTTCAGTGTTGTATTTTTACACTGATGACGTTTTACACATCTTCCAAACGCAGCCCAATATCATTTGTAAAACAATAACCATGAGAAATAATGAAAAACAAAAACAAAAAAAAGGGGATGGGAGAATGAAGGAAGAACAGTGGTGTAAAAATAAACAAAAGAACCTCACCTCTGTGTGATGAAGATTGTCGGTGCTGCTGCTGTGGAGTGGGAGAACGGTCCATAGAAGAAAGATGGGTTTGTGCGTGTTTGGGATGATTTAAGGTGCAGGGTAATTTTGGGTTTTTTGAGTTCTTACATGGGCACCGCTAGAACAAAAATTTCGTGTGCTACCTCCAAATAAATTGGAGGAGTTTTCAGATTTTGGTTCCTCTATTCAGATGTGCAGCTGAACACCATCGAGCGCTACAAAAGAAGTTTTTCGGCGTTTGGTGGTGTATTGAGTGCTATCGAACACGACCTTAATCTGATTCTGCTTTAACTTTTTAAACTACAAAAAACTAAAAATCTCAATTACTTTTATATAATAAATTAATATAAATATACATACTGAATTTATTATATATATAATATATAATATTTTTATAATTTTAAATATAATTATATAAAATTATATATTTAAATCAATAAATATTATAGTATAATAGGATTGGGATTCTAATTGGATCAAATGGATTCAAATCTGAAACCAATTCGATTATTAATCAAATGAAAATTGCAAAATCCGAATCCAAGATAATCAGATTGGATGTCAGATTGGGCTGTGGACTTTTAGGTATCATTGACTCTCTTCAATAAGATCATACTTAGCTCTCTCTCTCTCACACACACACACACACACTTCTCAACCCCTTTTGCTCTCAATTAATTAGATGGATTGAATCAAGTTAAGGGCCAATCTATGACCAACTCTAAATATGAACCTTAGTCCAAACCCAAATTGATGCCAAAAACCTAATATGTGCCCAACTCTAGACCTTAGCCTAAAGCAAAATTCATGACAAAAAACTAAATTTGCCAACCAAAACGCAAAACCTAACTTTTGCCTAAATCCCCCATAGGGGCTATTTGAAATGTACAACACCATACTAATAGCCCATTCCCCAAAGTTGGTGGTAGCGGGAACCGAATTTGTATCCCTGTTGGAACAAACCGAAAAAACATACCAACTAAGACACCACTTAGCTGACGCCCAACCTTAAATATGGACTAAACCTAAATCGAAATTGATGCCAAAAATCTAAATTTGCCAACCAAAATCTAACTTTTACTCAACTCTAAATATGGACCATAGCCTAATCCTAAACTGACACACAAAAAACAAAACAAAACAAAAATTGTCAACCAAAACCTAATTTGTGCCCTACTCTAAATATGGACCTTACCTTTAATCCAAATTGACACCAAAAATTGTCATATCATGTTCATTCTTTTAAAGGGCATTTAGGGGTAATCTATCCAACAGATCCAAGAGACTCGATTCGAACACGTATATGGTCTTTGTTTGCATTATGTATCCCAATTACAGTAGATTAGGATTGGTTTTGATTATTCCTAACCAATAACCGACTGTGATTGGCAAGTAGGGACTTGACTAAAAGAGGGGTCTCTTGTTGGAGTATTGCAAAAGGGGATAAGGTTGATATTTGGGATGATCCTTGGATAGTGGGTCTCCCAAATTTCAAGCCTATAGGCCCATGACCTAGTCCTAGTCCTACTTCCTAGGTGGTGAAGACAAGCTGATTGGGACTCCGGGTTCAAATGACAAATTTTCTGTTAAAGCTCAGTTTGGAAGGAGTATAAATACAAATATGCACAGGACAAATACATATAAAATATAAGGATTTGCACTCTACATATTTATATTGTACTCTTTCCAAACTAAGCCTAAATCTACTTATCAGGTATCTGTAAAAAGGAAAAAGTGGCTCATCTGAACAAAGCTAGCCCATCCCTTCTGCCCTCCAATCTTTGGAAGAAACCTAGGCAATCAGGGTCCCTGCAAAGTTGAAGCTTTTCATATGAAAATGCTTCATAAAAAGCATAGCAGTGAATCAAAATCTGCAAAGGAGGGGATTTAAGGCAGATGCAAATTGTCCCATATGTGATAGTGATGATGAAAATATCATTGATGCCCTATGCCCTGTTCTCCTATGACCATGCAAGGGCAACTTTGTTTGGCTATAGCTCGAGTTTTACTTTTTCTAATATTGAATCCTTTGATTCCTTTGCAGATTGGTGGTCTTGGTGGTTAAGCCAAGATTTCTCCTTTGCTGATATGGCTGATTCAGTTTTTGAATTATATGCCTATGTTTTGTGGACTAATTGGAAAGGCAGAAATGGCTTTATTTTTTAGGGGGTGTTGCCTAATCCCATTGTCTCTGTGTTCTATGTGAACAAATGGATGAGAGAAGTGAGGAAAGCTTCCATACAAGAATCAACCGAATGTTCTCCGACCAATCCTTTAGCTATTAAGAATTCTGAGGAATTTCCTGCAAATGTAACTTTTTATAAAGCGAAAACATATGGTGGCTTTTGTAATTCATAGTGGTTATGTTTTTTGGATTACAAATTCCTATGGTCTTTTTTTGTTGGTAAAGTGTGGGCCTTGCAGGGCTGTCTGGTAACTATGCTGAAGTTACTGCTATTTTGGAGTGTTGTATTTATGCTTAAACTTGGGCTTCAAGTTCATTTCCTTGGATTGTGATTCTGCTAATATAGTGAATGCTATTAATCAGAGATCCTTTCCTTGTCCGCCTTCAATGTGGCCGTTGTTGCAAGATTTGTATAGCCTAGATGGTTTGTTTCTCAGGTTGTCCTTTTTTTAATAGAGCTGAAAATAGTGCAGCTCACGAATTAGCAGAAAAAGGAAGATCTAGTTTAGATGGTCGGCTTCGTTGCTGGTTGGAGGCAAATTTGTGGCCTCTAGTAGCAGTGGCAATTGGGTGGGTTCAGTTGGGTTTGGTTTGGGTTGAGCTTCAACCCAACCCATCTAACTCGCCAACCCATTAATGACTCAGTTATATAAAATTATCTGAGATCAACCCAAACCTGCTTTGACCCAACCCAACCAATTAACCTTGTATTTATGTAATTAAAACTAAAAATTAACTTCCTTTAAACAAATAAGTTGGTTATAGTTTGGTGGTAATAGTAATTGTTATTTATATAAGTGGTGAAGGTTCAAATCAAATTACATGCATATTATATTTACAAGGAGAATAAAAGGCAGTTAATCACTTGAAGTCATTTAACTATGTTAGGGTTTCGGGTTTGAATGAACCACTCAGGTTCAAATTGGTCAGACCAACTTGAACTATCTAACTGGTTCAATTTGTCTTTGAGCTAATCACTTCAAGAGTGGTTGAACCATTTGAAGTCGGATTAGTTCGGTCGAACCAAACCAAACTGGTTCAATCAAATGACTACGGATGGCAATTTTTACCCTCCCCGACAAGGTGGGTTTTTTTGCTTAAATGGCGGGTTTGGGGCGGGTATGGGTTTTGGGATTCTACAACCCTTGCGGGTACAGGTAAGGAATAGTATTAGGCAAACCAAACCCTCCATAACCCGCATATTATTGGAAAGCATATAAACTTTATGTACTAGGTGTTGAATTTAATAATATTTTGAATTTTATGTAAATGATAATTGATAGTTTATGTGTTTTTTACATGTCTTAATCAAATAATTAGAAATTTTGATGTTTATTTGTGTTTTACTAATTTATTACTTATATATGACAAGAAATAATAGAAAATTAGATGCAAGTTTTAAACCCAAACCGCCCTACCCTTGAATGTAGGGAGGGTAGGGTCGGGGAGGGTTTTGCACTTTCATGTGAAAGAAGGGTTTGAATTTTCAAAATCCAACCCGCTCATGTCAAGTTGGCTCATACCAACCTGGGTCGGGTTGAATGCCTAAAACCGAACTGAATTCGAGTCGGTTCAGAACGTGCTGAGTTCAAAGTGGGCTGAACTTATCCGAACTCAAGTTGGATTGATTTGATTTTATGTTGATTTAGGTGAAGTGTGTTGATTCGAAGTAAAACTAATTTTAGTTAATAATTAATAAAAAAATAATGCATTACTTATAAATTATTTTACTAAAATAAAGAAAATTAAAAAAAAAAAGGCTAAGAAATTCATACTTGTATATTTAATGGTTAACCCAATGGTTATCCACAACCCGACCCAACCCAACGGGTGATCAACCCATTTTCAACCCACAGCACCCACCAAATAAATGGGTGGGTTAGATGGATTCAGCGGGTTGAGTGAGATATTGCCACCCCTAGCCTCTAGCAATCAGCGAGGTTCCTAAACGGCTTAGGGTGGTTTTTCTGTAATTTATCTGTTTCTTTACCCCAAAAAAAAACAACGTTATACCAATCTAATACCTGTTTTCTTACGAGAAGAAAGTTTAATACCTACTTTTAAGAAATACAATATGATATATCTATTTTTTGGCCCCATGGAGGAAAAAAAGTTATCGTCAAATTAGAGGTTAAGCATAGATATGAATTATAATAACATCAGACCTCATAGTCCTGGTTCAAAACTGGTGTTGCACATTTTCTTTTCGTGGCAGGTCTGACTTACCTTTACCCAGACCCGACCCGACCCATTGACAGGACTGGCATCAAATATGCATTAACTGATATAGATATGATACATACCCAGCATATATGTCATTTTTTAGGGAAAATCTATGCTGTAGAGAAAACAAGATACCGAAAGAGCTTTGACGAATCAAACACCCCCTTCCCCCGGCGGTTACCACTCATATGATATTGGTTCGGTTTATTGGTTACAAGTTTTTTCCTGTATCATCCCCCCCACCCCACCAAGTTTTAACCTTCTAATGCCAAAAAACGAACCACTTTAAAGCCAGCTTTCCAGAACTTTTTCTCAATGATACCATATCAACCAGAAAATTAAGAAAAAAAAAAGTAAATAATAGAATTTGCAGCATCAGAACAGAAACCACGACGATATCATTTTATTCCATGGATCCCAAATTCCCAATAGGTTATGAATATACAGATGAAAAGAAAAGCTTGCACCACAGCTAGAATCTTTCCTGGTTTGCAAACAATGATTCCAATCTCTGAACAGACACTGCAGTAACTACAATGTTTATGACCAAAACTTTTACATAATACAACTTAGTCGTCGTCGTCATCATCATCATGAGTTACTTACTGACCCTCCCAAAAGCAAACGTTAGGACCATAGACGAATGAATGGTTTCATTAAGGAGCAAAATATTTTGTTCCCCAATCTTAAAAATGTTAAATAGGAACTTCTACTCCATAGTGCTGAACACCACACAAGGAATAATGTATACTACCTCATCATTCTCAATCATTAACGGAGTACGGAACAAAAAAACAGGCATGATTACCTTGCCTTTCTTATGAACGTATGGTGTTGTAAAGAGTTCCATCAACTCAAGCTTCATTGACTCAAGACCCCATAGTAGAGTCTGATATCAGTCATCATAGTGTATGAGGTTGTGGCTCGGGAGGGAACAGAGTGACTAGAAAGCGGTGTATCATTTCAAAGCTGGTGAATGTGATTACAGCAGCCGGGGTGGTCCTAAGCAGGTTGGTGGCACACCCACGGTAAAATCCAGGGATACCTTCTTTCTGAAATACTTTTTTGATGCAGTCAATAACACCAGAATATCGCTTCTCTGAGTGGTGGCCTTGTTCTTGAAGCCTTGAGCGCACCACCTGGTGAAGAGGGGTGTCAAGTAACATGTTAATGGCACTTGACACAATAAACACAGTTGATTAAATGATAAATTGCATGATTAAAAGAGTGCAAGCCAAAACCTTTTTGTGTGGCTGCTGCTCGACAGCTGCACATGTTACTCTATCATTTTAATTAATAATTTTTTTACGTTACCAATAAAAAAAAAACCTTCAGTAAATAGAATTTCTTCAAACAATAACAAAAAAAAAAATCTTCAGCAATCAAAGGGGGGATGGTATTGATTTTTTTAAAAAGTATTGTATATTAATAAACAAAATTTATTCAAAGGTCCTAATTTAAAATTTGGTAGAAGACATCAAAGGGAAAAAGAAAAACATAGAATTTGCCCAGGTTCGGTAGTGGAGTTCATGAAGAGTTGGATAGAAGGGCAGTCTAAAAGGGGGAAGGCTGGTCTGGAACCTGCTGTGGTTTTTTGGTGTGTGTGACAAGAAAAAAAGAAATGCAAGGATTTTTACGAGTAAAGCAGTTCTATAATCTCTAACTTCTACTAACTCTATATTTCAGAAGGCTTTGGAAATATGTTTTCATAGCTAGCTATACACAAGTAGTTTAAAAATACAAATTATGATTCCTTTTGTGTACATGGAAGCCTTTCTGTAAATCAGGATTTGGGATTGTAACGCTGCAGGGGTAGCTTTTGTAAGCCCTGGATACAGAAAACTTGTTGTACATGTTTTGTTTTGTTTTTAATATAATACCGTACTTTTCTTTCTTTCAAAAATCAAAAAGAAAAGAAAAACATAGAAAGGGTAGTTATTTTTGCATGTGTGCATGTGTTCGGGAGGAGGGAGATAAGAAAGTTTTACTGAGAAATTGGCCATATCATACCTCATGTGGATACGTCAATGTGGATGCAGCTATTTTGGAGACTGATGATGCAACAGCAACATCACGTGCACTGAGGGTATCTGTGGTAGTCTTATCTGATATTGTAAACATAAATCAACATGGATTTAAGAATCTCCTTAAATGGGTAAGTGGGTTGAGGAGTACCTCGCTTGGCCAAATATATTTTGATTTTCTCATATGTAGGGAACTGGATGGCAACATGGCTAATTCCTGCCAATGCTGGTACAAGACCACTGTTCACCACATACAAATAAGAAACGTCAGTTATTGGCAGTAAAGAGTTCATTCATCAACATCCATCTTTACGGGAAAATGATCAGCAACCTGTATAATCCTCGAATACCCTCCTCATGAGCTATTCTCCTCAATGCAGAGAGAGTACCCCGATATGGCACCACTCCTCCCCTCGTTCCTTGCGTCTACAAAAGAGATGAACAAAAAGGTAAACCCCTAAAACTTCAATAAGTTTGCTCATGAGCTATTTCCACATTAATCTTAACCACTGTTCTAAAAACTGGACCAACCTGGCTAGTTGAACCAGGTAAAATAGGAACTGGGCCTCTTTCCAGTTCAATGCCCAGTCCAGTTTTCAAAACATTGCTAGAAATAGCACGCACCACCAAAGAATTGAACTTTTAAGCATATGGATAAAGTAGCACAACAAGAGAGAGAGAGAGAGAGAGAGAGTATCTGCAACCGACATGGAGCAACAAGGGCACAAACAGTTATATGCCTTGTTTGTCAAGTTAACATGGTAACAAGTGTAATTTGCTTCAACAATGATGCTTCTCAAAATTCAAGTCAAATGCCATGGTGAGATTTCATGTACTCTATGGCACTTAAAAGGTTTTCATCCAAAACCACCTACAAATAAGCATTCCTCTTAGTTGACAAATCCCATCTGCTGTTGATCATGTGGACATTGTTGTAATGTTATCAAATAAGCTAGAATGGAATAAAATGGAGATGAATCATGAGTAGATCTGCTTAAAGAATCTGAACCTATACTGGATTCAGAAAATGGCCAATGAGTTTTTCCTTAATCTCAAAAGGGAAAAAAACATTGTGCTCCTAATCACAAAGGGGCAGGGTAAAAGCATTAAAAAAAGATGCTGATTTCCATTACCTAAAGGAGATGCATGGATATGAACCAAGGACAAAAAAAGGATCTTTTTTTGTAAACCAGGAATCAACTTACAATGTCACTTTTACCAAAAAAAATTACAATGTCATGGGCTCAGTTTAACTTGTAAGAAAAGAACTCCAAGAGAGGGTATATCTTTTATAAGCACTGAAATAAGTACATAAAATATATAAATTACATATGATTTCTTATATGCTATTATCATAATGCATCTTGTTCAGAGAGAAGGACTAGTATGTTGAAATTACTCATTTTTACCAATATAATATAAGCATGGTTCATGACATACCTGAAATCTTGTCTTGACAACCCAAAGAGGATTGGTAGCAATGGTTGTTGCAGCTCCAGCACCAGCAGCAGCTATCATATTTGCACCAACTGAGAGTTGATGGTTCCCATCTACACAAACATCATGGCTTAAAAAATGCATATTTTAAATTAAATGTTTTAAAAAGCCTATTAGCTCAAATTAAAACATACAAAACATATTGTGAGTGAAATGTAAAATTAAAATTAAGATAACATATAAAACATATTCAAGCACTCAACAATTCAAGTATGTAAAACTTTCGATCTCTTTATTTCTTTCTAATCGCATTACCCTAATTCTTCAAGCCACTTTATACCATACATAAAATATTGGTTTTTAATTGTAATTTTAGTTTATCTTCAGAAAAAAAAAAAGTGTTGTATTAAAGGATGAATAAATAACATTAGTAAAAAATACCATGCTTAAAAAGGGTAAAAAGCACAAATTTTAACTTAGGCGCACACCTGAGCTGAGGCGCAAAGCACACCAGGTGTGTGCCTTTTTCAAAGGAGCTGAGCCTGGGCCAAGGCAAGGCATAGACCTTGAAATATGCCTCACCTTTGCACCTTGGTATTCCTGAGGCACACTTCTTTTAAATAACTGGGGATTGGCTACCTCATGTACTACTGCTTGAAAAATAAATGATCTACTGTGTCTGTGGGCTAGATTTACTTCATGAAACTGGTTTTTGAATCTGGTACAAGGAATCTAATATGATGATTCAGGTACAACTTGAATGAATAGAGTTGGAATATACTCCAACCTTTGACACAATTCATTTTTTCCACACATAAACTGAAGAATCTTAAATAATGAGAGAAGAAGTGTTTTTGCTAATTTTGTCACTTGGGACCCAAGAAAAAAGTTTCAATTGCTCTGCAGTCCAGAAATCAACTGAATCACCTACTCCAACCATTTAAAAGACCTGCAACTCTGTGGTCACTATAGTCATCTTTCATTTATAAAAATATTGACTGCAGAAAGGAGCTTTTCTCTGTGGGGCTTGCTATCATAATTATGATGCACCATCAAGTTTCAAAGTATTAGTATTGCAAAGACTATTCAAAGTCTATTTAAAATACAAATATCAGAATACACATTGCATAGCTGTGGATACAGTAGAATGATTGTGCACTTGGGGAACTCATAAAAAATCCCACAAAAATACATCAACAATGCTAAATCTAAGGCTCAAATTACTATGATAAGGTTTATGGGAATGGTTCTTCTCTTTGTTTTGATGCAGGTGGACCCCGCCACCAGATGTGAAAAGTTTATTTGCTCCTACTTTCTTCAGATTGCAAAAGAAAAGGGGAAGACTAATGTTGGAAGGTGTAGGGGCTGCTGTTAGCTGGACCATTTGGGAAGAAAGAAATTCCAGAATATTTACAGGGAAGGAGAGAAGCAAGGAAGCCATCCAGGAGATGATTTTTATCAAGGTAGTACATTGGCTTAAATCTATGGAGCTATTCAACGTGTCAATGGATGATCTGTCAAGAAAGTGGAAAGAAGTTGCTGATTCAGCTCCAGGTCAGGAGGTATCAGTTCCAGTCCCCCCCGCCCCCCAAGTGGCTTTTACAAAATGAACTTCAACAGAAGCAGTACTGGTAACCTGGGGCCATCAGGTATTGGGGGCATTTTTAAGGGATGAGAAAGGGAAAATAATTGCCTTGTTCTCAGGCCCAATTGGAGCTGGTGACTCCCTTAGAGCTGAGCTTTTGGCGGCATCGGAAGGTGTTCAGAGCAGTGATTAAAAAGGTGCGCCTAGGCGCACAGGCAAGGCGCATTTCAGGGTATGCGCCTCGCCTAGGCGCACAGGCAAGGCGCATTTCAGGGTAGGCGCAGGTCCTAGGCGCAGTCCTTTCAAAAGGCGCACGCCTGGTGCACCTAGGCGTGCGCCTGATGCGCCTTGCACCTCAGCTCCGAGAACCCCCAATTTGGTAATGTTGTTCATTCATTCATCCTAATAAAATGCCTTCTTAAAAAGCAAATAAAACTACAAAATCATTATTTTTTGTGTGAAAACTAAGAATTTAAGATCTAACGTGGACTTGTTTAGGCTTGCCTCGAGGGGCGTGGCACAAAGGCGGCTCGTAGAATCAGGAATGTAATATGTTTTACATTACATTAGCTACGTGAAGTAATGGAATTGAATGAAAAAAGAGATTAGAGGTTTTAAATGATTGAAAATGTTTTATATGTTTGATTTTATTTTTAAATTCTCATTTGAATATGCTTTACATAATTACATTTTATGTTTATGTATCCTAATTTTAGATAATAGGTTTTTTAAAATTTAAGTTTATATTTTTTTATTAATATTATGTTTAGTATTTTTATTTTTTGGCATTTTTTTTAATTTTCTGACATTTTTTTATAATTTTGTGCCATGCTTCAAAAAGGCGCACGCCTCGCCTTGCGCCTTGCGCCTTGTGCCTCAGGTGCAAATTGACCCCTGCACCTTGCGCTTTTAAAACACTGGTTCAGAGAGCTATAGACATAAATATAAAGAAGCTGATCATTGAAGGAGACTCAAAGCTGGTGGCTGAAAAAAGACATGGAAGTAAAAGTAAATTGGGTTAAGAGATGTGCAAACTCCTTTGCTGATGGGTTAGCAAAACAAGGGGTAAATAGGGGTACTTTGTTTTGGGCTCAACTGTAATTTTTCCGTGTTGTTTGTTTCTTGCTGGGGGAGATAAGAGAGGTTTATCTCCTCCCTTTGTATCCATAATTTTCTCCAACGAAATTTTCGGTTGTTGATAAAAAAATACTATGATAAGGCACAAATTCATGAAAAACACATACTTAAATGGTTTATGCTAAGTGCAAACTACCATTTGCAATAGTAGACGAAATAATAATAAAATTTAATTGTATAGCTCAGGAAACCACCACAAATTTTATTAACACTTTGAAAATTAAAGCCCATATTATTTTTGGAATGTAGTGGTGGTGAAGTGTAGTGACGAGGATGCTTACAAGTCATATAGGAAACCTGTGTTCAAATCCAAGCCATAACATAAATCTTTATAATAGGAGAGCTTAGAGTATAATAAGGCCTTAAATAAGGAAATTGTTAGAGATTAATAAGGTATGCATATTACTAGGAGTTTCAAATTCAAAAAAACCCTATTAATAGGAGGTTTTGATAAGGAATATAGTGTCACTAGTGCTTTAAATATGACAGATTTGAATAGGAGAGTTTAATAAGGGAAAGGGTAATTGATGGATTAAATATGGAAGTAAATATAAGTATAATTAATGCAATTAAATATGGGGGATTTAGCACTATGTATCGGCTGATGCATTGGATGTAAGTGAATGGCATTGAAAATGAACCATTCCAACTGTTCGACGTCTCAGTCTCCTCAAAAACTTAAAAATACACTGTACTGGACATATTGTATCCATATTTTGAACCTTGCCCACCATGCCTAAATGCTTGGTGACCTACATTTCTGACAAGTTACAACAGCTTGCTCCTAATGAAGCCCCAGTTGACCCAATACAGATCAGAGTTTCATTACTGCAAATGAGCTGAGCTATGTTCTTGCTCCCCTTAATGGTAGTTTGTCATTGATGCCATGAATTACTCAACATGGATCTAGTTCACTTTCACTCTACTGGCCAGTGTTACCAGGAAACCTCAAGACCAATGGGTCCAGCCATGCAACACCTGTCCATTGGCACAATAAAATTCTTGAATATTGGTGATGCTCCAAACTGAAGCCAACAATCCCCCTCCCAATGTTTATATGAAATTATTTATTTGTTGGTTTGCCCCTGGACATTAGCTCTGAAGATTGACATGCTGGATGCCTGTGGGCACCTGAACACTTGGCACTCATGCCAAATACCAAGGTAACACTGCAGTCATGACAATCTCAAATGCAACATATGCAAGCGAGAGTTCCTTCCATTGCATTATTCTCATCAAATCAGATTGAAGAAGGAACTTATCAGGGAATATTTATCTCAAAGGGATGGGCTTTTGTGATGTACTAGGAATTGACCATATCAACTCCAACCACTTTCTGCAAAGCATCCCAGAAAAAAAAAAAAAAAAAAAAAAAAAAAAAAAAAAGATCCCATCATTTTGGAATAGAAATCTTTGAATTATAATTCCCAAAGCCAACAGAAATTTGGACGCAAAAACATCCTGAGGGGTAATGAAAAAGAAAGGCTATGCAGGTTGAGTGAACTAAAGGAGAAATTAACTGACCATCAGTGTAAAGCAAGCCTTTAAGCTGCTCATACATCGTGAAATATACCTGAAAAATCATATGGCAGCAGGTTACACAAAATAAATAATGCAATCTACACATAATTCTTTATCAAACCTTTTTAGATGTTAAATAGAAACAAAATCAATAAGGTGAATAACTTTGGAGGAAGATATAATAAAGAGCATAAAGATTCCACAAGGCATGCCATTATTGCAAACTCATCATTAACTCTATTCTCCAAAGTGAATAGATTAGAAACAGAGTTGACGCTATACTGCATCAAGTATGTACTATGTATACAACCACAATAAATACATAAATAGGTAGAACAAATAATATATGCTGTGATATGTATTTGTAAGAGTGCAAGGGTATACTTGTTATCCTCTTCTGTGTCATCCTAAATAGAGTGGGTGCCACCAGTCCCACTAAGATAAACTTTGCAGGTCTATGAATGCATTCTTTATCCATACAGTACTTCTAACATTTCCTCGTTAGACCACAGGATCGTATCAATTTGATGCAACACAGTTTAAGACAATTATAAAAGTTTCCAGCAGTAGATGGTTTACAATCTCAAATATGAAATATGAGATTAACAATATAACATATCCAAGCTTGCCTTGTGTTCCAAATTTCCTCTCAATACCCTATTTTCCCCTTATTTTCTTTTTCTTTTTGACTGTCTTCTAACAGCCTCCAGGGCCTCTAAGAACCTAAATTCAATGATTCTGCCAAGATTCCCCAAGAAGCATTTTTCCCAGTTAAGTACAAGCAGATAGCTGACACATAATAGAATGAGGCAGATCAACATGTTCCAGCAGTCCAAAAAAAAAAAACATTCATTAGAGTTTCAGGGGAATGTCCACCACATGATACAGAGATAACATTAGATGTAGAAACAAGTTAATGATGGATATAGCCCTTTCATCAAGACCTTTCACAATATGAAACCAACATCACAAGTGCTGTCCTAATTCTCTAAAAAACAAAAACAAAATAATAATCAGCATAATTAGTGAAGTGAATGATGGTTATTTTTGTCCTTATTTACGTAGCTTTGCCCCAATAGCACGAAGATATATTGGAGGAGGATGACTGACCGCCCAGTTTGGAAGTAAAGCCAATACAGTGGGAGAAAGCCCACGGTACATGCCACGCACTCCCTCTTTTTGAAATATTTGTTCCAAACTTCGTACTATGAGGCTACCTGGGTACATGTAGATCGCCACCCATTAACCACGCTTTAAGAAGCTAATGGAGAAGCAAAAGAAACAGCAGATACACTCGCGTAAAGAAAAGAAGATAAATACAGCTATGTAATAGTATCTACTTGCAAATTGAAATACTCCTTGGATGGGATCTTGAACTATCATGGGTTACCTGAAGTTTCTAAGCTACTGAATGTGGAGATCCATAACCTAAATTGTAATAAAGAGTATAAACATTTTACTTTCTAACTAGAACAGTATATACGATTATTTGAAAAATAAGAAATAAACATCATAACTAGATCATCTGATATCTATCCATGCGTGATCACCACGGCTGCAAAGGAGAGAATTAAGTGGGAACTTAGAAAATAATTTATATAACAATTTGAGTACGAGTCCCCAAATTACGTACCTTTAGTGGTTCCACCACCAAGATTAGGAATCCCATGGACCTGAAACCTTGTCTTGATGACATCCAGCGGACAAACAAATGTTGCAGCGATAGCACCTACATGGTTTTCCCAATCCAATAATAGGATAAGAATTAAAAGCAAAATAAGAATGAAATCAAACTCCTTCGTGTCCAACTTCAAAAAGGTGAAAAAAGAAGAAGAAGAATAAGAACAGGAGAAATTCAAGGTACCAGCAGCAGCGCCAGCGCCAGCATTGCATAGAAGGCCCTTTGTATTAGGGCCATGAGACTCGCCAGGCATCGCTGAAAACCGGATACAAAAATCGAGAAAAGTTGCGTTTGTAAGCGAAATCTTGGGAGTCCTCTCTCCAGAGGGTGATTTGAGTGAACCAGGGTCGCATGGCCAGAAGACAGAGCTGTGAATTCCTCCTGAAAAGCAATCGACAAGAACGACTTGGGGCCCGTCAAGGAACGAAAGAAGCTGTCACAGGAAACTAGGGTTTCGATGAGATATGAGGAGAGTACAAGCTAGCCACGGAAGCCCCATCTTCACAGTATGCAAAGACAAAGAAGATGGTCGCTTTTCCTTCCTACCTCCCTCTCTTTCTCTCTTGGACGGCTGGTTCCCCCGGAATCGCTCCCGTCGCTTCAAGTGTGAAACAGATACATTTTGTTATCGGAGAGTGGAGAATGATTCAGAGGAAAACTACAACAGTAACACCGAAGAGTTATAAGCTACCCATGAGGCCATGAGTCCCATGACCCATCCTCATCCTCAGAGTCTCAGACTTGAATCTATACAACATGATACCACCGTCTATGATGCTCATCTAACGGCATATATTAGATATCGTTATTTCGATGATGAAATGCCGATTTCTGTAATTAACGGTGATGAAGCTACGTGTATATCTAAGGCCCCGTTCGTTTGTAACGGTGCAGCTTACCAAGTGTTCTTTTTACCCATGTTTTTTTCATTTTAGGATTTTCAGATAAATAATAAAATAACATTTCTATCCATTAAAGTAACTCTTAAAATGGATAAGTTTTATGTAAGAAAGTTGATGGGAAAAAGTTACTCATTGACCAATTTTTTATACTACGAGGGCTATGACAAAACCCCTCTTTACTATAACCGTGAAACAAAAACCTCATTCTGTTAGCTTTTGGTTGAAATCCGCTTTTATAATTTTTTTAATCCTCATACTATCCTTTCAATAACAAAAACACTATTACGATATATGAACAGCAGCGAAGATAAGAGGAGAAAAAGGGGGGAAATCGGGGATTACCGCCGCTGCTGTGATGGTTGGTGTGAAAAACTGGGCTGGGGGTAGCGACGATGATGGATTCGCCCCACTGTCTGAGGACATAAAAAAAATAATGAACAGGAAAGTGGAGCGAATGGTTGGTTTGAGAAACTCAAGAAAAAAATCTCCAATTATTTCAGACAATTGTTGTAGTTGTTTGCTTGAATTCAATTGAAGTTTTATGTACTATAGTACTGAAGCTGTAAGTTGAAGTACTTTTGGGGTTGGGGCCATTTCAAAGTAAATTGCAGTCAAATTATTTTTCTGTTTTTAACTTTTTATCGAATGGAAAATTGCATTTGACAAGAAGAGAGGCAACGAAACCACTGCCCCCAACGACCTAGGCCATCCTTTTTGACACCATCTCTAGTTGCGTGGCCATGTTTCTACGATGGACGCAACATCTGCAGTGGCAACAGCGACAACGTTCAAAATCGTCAGGGTACTTGCTTCTTCTACCACCTGCAGAACAGCGAAGCCAACAACTTTGATTCCTCCAGGGGCCTCCACCAGGCCAGGTGTGCTCGCTCTCTGTGCCTGTGGCATCACCGGCACTGGTACTGTGGCATCACCGGGAGTGCCCAAGTCCTATATCTAGAAATGGTTTTCCCTATCTCACTCGTTGCTCAACAAAATCAGACATTGGCAGCGATAACACAACTAACAAGAACCCAACTGTCGATACATGTTCCACTTCGACTACCCAACAACCCTCGGCCCCCACGTAGATCCAAACACCTACTTCCTCTTCATCCTCTACTGGGTTGATGTTTGATTTGGGTTCTAACAACTGTTGGGACAGCCGCGAGGTTGGATATCCTGTCGTGAAAAGATATCTCAGTGACGATGCAGAGCGGTGGTATAGAGAACTTGCCGATCTCCCTTTCTCTCCTCCCCTATAGCCGTCGGAAGAGCAACCCCTCCTCCTCCACTTCCACCGCCACCTCTGCCTTCAAACCCATCACCGACTTCCACCGCTACAACTGCAATGGCGGATTCGAACTCAGCAACGGCGAATCCACCACCAGCCTCTCTCCATCTTTTATTATACATTTTCTTTTTCTATTTCTGCTCTTCCCACAGTTATCGCGCCCTCTGTCACTGCCGAACAAGTTGCTATCCCCCCTCTGTACTTCCGCCGAATCAGTCGCTACCCCCAGCCCAGTTCCTCTTCATCATCTTCGCACATTCTTCATCAGTCCAGTGGAAAATAGAACAGGACTCTGTAGAATCTGCAGCATTTGGGTTTTGGAGCACTTCTTATAGAGGAAGAAGAAAGATCGGGGGGGGGGGGAGAGAGAGAAAAATGTGAATCTGTTGTTGATGTATCGTGAGTTGGGGAAGATAAACAGTGTTCGGCAGATTTAAACGAAAAGCTAACAGAAGGGGGTTTTTGTCTTACGGTCATAGTACAGGGTGTCTTTGTAGTAAAATAAAATACACGGGTCTTTGTCACAGACCATAGTATAGGGGAGTCTTTCTAATGATCGAAATTCATCTTGAAATCATCAATTCACACTTTTTTTTTACTTTTTAGGATAAATTGCATATTATTACCAGTTTTGCACTCTTTATGGAACTTTTAAAAGTGCCACATTATTAGGTATATGTTTGGCATCAATGCCGCAAATGTTGAACCGTTTTGATGTGTGGGTTGGAACGGTGCCTTTTTTTCTGTTTAGAAATGTTGCTATCAGGTAAGACATTTCCTGGAGCAACAACAATATTTTTTGTTTGGTACCAATGCTTTAGGAAACGTTTTCAGCACTAGTACCCATTATCTAGTGTCACGTCACTACAACCTCACGTCCATGTTGGCAGCAACGAGTTGCAGCTTTAGGAAACGCCAAATTCGGCATTGTTCCAAGCCATGCCTTCATGATTTCCAAGGCGTGGCTTGGAGCACCGTTTTTTTTGACATGGCACCGTTTTTTTTTGACGTGGCACCAATGTGGTGTCGTTTTTTGGAGCAACGGCAATGATGCCAAACAAATGCTAGGTATATGTTTGGCATCATAATGTGGCATTGTTTCCTAGAGCAACAACAACGTTTTCTGTTTGGCACCATTGCTCTAGGAAACGTTTTCAGCACTGGTACCCATTATCCAATGCCACGTCACTGCCACCTCATGTCCATGTTGGCAACAACAAGCTGCAGCTCTAGGAAATGCCAAATTTGGTGTTGCTCCAAACCATGCCTTCACGATCTCCAAGGCATGGCTTGGAGCACTGTTTTTTATGGAAAAATGGTTCCAAACAAACGCCCATTTCCTAGAGCATCATTTTTTTTCAACATGACACTAATGTGGTGTCATTTTCTGGAGCAATGGCAACGATGCCAAACAGACGCTAGGTATATGTTTGGCATCAATGTTGTAGATACAACACCATTTTCAGCATGTGTGGGTTGGAAGCACTGTTTTCTGAGAAAATTGTCTTTTTTCTGTTTGGAAACGTTGTTGTCAGTTAGGGCGTTTCCTAGAACAACAACAACACTTCCTGTTTGGTACTAGTGCTCCATGCATGTTTTCAGTGCTAGTACCCATTATAGGAAGTCCACGTCACTGCCACATCACGTCCTCGTTGGTAGCAAATAGTTGTAATCTAAGAAAATGTCAAATTCATCATTGCTCCAAACCACGCCTTCTCGATTTCCAAGGCATGGCTTGGAGCACCATTTTTTATGAAAAAACGGTACCAAACAAACATGTGTTTCTTAGAGCACCGTTTTTTTCTAACGTGGCACTGATGTGTCACTGTTTTCTAGAGCAACGTCATAAATGCCAAACACACTAGGTAAGGTGATGTTTGGCATCAATGTTGATTCTTTTTTATCAATATTTAAAAAAAATGGTAATATTTGAAATTAATATTTTTTAAAAAAATCGATAAATTTTGTTATTTGGTATTGTAAGCCAATTTTTGAGAAATCAGCTTTGAGTCTATTTGGTAATGATTTACAAGGCCCAATTAATTTTGCATTGGAGTTATTTTTCAATGACACATAGGATGCCATGTCATCCTTAAAAAATCAAAAACAGTTGAAAATCAGGAAATCACCAAAAAAAGGTGAATATGTGATCCCTGAAAAAGGGTCAATTTCAAGAATCGGTTTTAGGTCGATTTTCTGAAAATCGGCCAACCAAACAAAAAATTTCAATGTTGATTCCTCTTTGATTATATTGAAAACAATAGTTATTTATTCAAATAATAACTTAAAATAATACTATATTTTTTTATCTTAATAAGTTAAACATTTTTAACTAATATTATCTATCAAATTTACTATTTCAAACATAAAACATGATAAAAAATTACAAGAAAGTTAAAAATTTTAAATATTTCCATAAAATAATTGATTCTGGATCTAAATCAGTTTTGGATAGGTAAGAACAAAAACCACCCAATTATTAATCAAGACAAAATCATGGAACCATAACTGTTATAATTATGTTCAATCAATTTAGCTCCATCGAGTAGATATAACCCATTGGTTCAGCCCTAGTTTTTCTTAAACAAATTAATGTTTATATAATAATTTATTAAATAAAATAAAATAAATAAATGATTAAATAAAAATTTATTGTGATGGGACTGGTATAGGCTATCTCGAACCAGACCCGATCCATTGACAACCCTAAATATTGGGCTAAGGGGAGAGAATAATTCATTAGTAAATTGTTTTAAAATAAATAAATAAATGAATAAATATTTATTAAAATATTTCTCTCAATGACAAATGAATAATAATAATAATAATAATAATAATAAAACAAATGAATAAATAAAAGTTGAGATAGAGTCTCAGATGAGAGAGAATTAGGCGAGAGAACAGGGATGACATTTTATTTTATAGGATGGCATAATCATAAATAATTATATGTGACAATCCTATAATTTTTGAATGACATAGAGTCAATTACATTATGTGGCAGTCTTGTAATTTTCTAATATCATAGAGGCAATTACATATGAGGTAAAAAGAGTAAATCTGCCTTATATGTGATAATTCTGTAATTTTTGAATATCATAAAGTCAATTATATAGGAAGGTTTGTCTTTATGTGGCATTTATGTAATCTTTTAGGCCATCTTTGTACATTTCATGGTCTTTGTTTGTGGGATACTATTTCTTGGAAGGAGAATGCATGACCTAACAGCTAAAAGATGATTTGAGCTTTTGCATTAAGATGTTAGCAACTTGAAGACCGTTTGGTTAAATGTGAAGACGAGTTGAAAAAAGACGAAGAACTCCATTTGAAGCATATCGAAAATAGTTCAAAACGGGCTTCCCGCATCTTTTCAAGGCTGCAGCTTTTGGCGATTAGATCTTTTCCCAACCAAACAGGAAAGATCCAAACACAAACTGCCAGACTTTTAAAAAACCAATAGCTCGTACAAAAAGACATGCCAAACAGAACTTTAATAAAACTCTTATCTTCACTTTTTTCTCATATGAAGTGGGGACCACTTGCACTCCCATGCATTTACACCTATTTGCACTCTCCTCATTTGCATCTTAAATAAAAAAAAATAAAAGCAAAGTAAAACCTGAAGCAAAATTAAAAAAGAATTTGTAGGCTTCCCAATTCACTCTCATGCATTTGCACCGGTGCAAATAAAAGTTGCACTGCAAGCAAAAGGAGCTTCATATAAATTGATTCAAATTTTTATTGACAACCATTTTATTGATTAGTTCCTAATTTCACAAGTTCAGTTTACAACCACTCTCAGACTAATGTATTTTTTCTACAAGTGAATTATAGCATGGTATAGTGGCTATCTTATGGGAAATGGATCCTTCGAATGATAAATCTGCAGGAATAGAGATAGAAACAACATGGTTTTAGAGGACCAATGCAACTAGTGGACTCCATTACAAAGATAATATTCACTCTTGAACTCATTTAATTATTCAGATAAATAACTGGCCTGCCAAAAATGTGCGGAACTGCAGTATCCAACTTCTAAGTTGTTTTTCCTATTTTCTTTTATTCTTTCTTGTTTTTATTTTTTTTAATGTGCAACCGTTTGCACTGGGGCTCGGTCCCTTATTCAATGTATAATTAGCTAGCTATAATTCCAAAAGTAAACTCCTGAATGATCCATTGAACCGAGTGAGAGCTTTTACTGTTACATGCATGTACACTTTTGAAGCAATAAGAGAAACAGCAATCAGCAACTTACCTGAAATCTAATCTTGATAACATCAAGTGGCGATATAGATGTTATCGTCCGAGAAATGCCACCGGATATAGCTCCCGCCGTTGAATCTATCAACGCCCGTTTCAGCTGGCTCGGCTCTTCCTCTTCCATCAACCGAAAACCAGAGCCGTGGAACAAAAAGTCTCAACTCAAATCAACAACTTAACTTAACAAATCAAACACCTATAAAACTTTTGAACAAAACAACAATATAACGAAATTCAGGCCCTGGATATATAGACATGAAATGATGAATTAATGTGTAGAATACATATTTGTTAAAGTGAGAGACTGAACGTATAAAATTCATACACGGAATATTGCATCGCCGAGATATTGTCATATTGAGAAAAAAAGAAGGAAGACATTACCCTAAACGCGCGAGGGGCAAAAGAAATATATATATATATATATATATATATATAATATATATGAGACGCCATTGACGAAGGCGAGAAAATCTCTACTTGCCGCCTTCAACCGTTCAACGCAAGGAAATGGGAACTGTGTGAACTCAATGAGTTCAAGACTTGTAAAAGAATTGGGAAAAATATATGAACGAAAACGAACAACTCTTTTTTTTTTTTTTTTTTCTTTTCATTTTTTTCTGGTAGACACGAAGATCTTGAGAAAAACACATGTATCTTCTCTGTGTTTGACGTCTTCATGTTTTCTATACATTTCTAACGTCTTCCGTTTCTCACCCGCCAGAAGTTTACACGTGGCTGCCCTATGGAATTTAATATTTAAATATGATCGCTTGATCAAGCGTTCGCCACTCTTCCACATGGGCATGCGAAGTCCGGGAATCCGGATCTCCTGCCCACAAGAATCCTGAATTGGGATCTGCTCCACCGCGCCTCACACCGACCCCACAACCACATCCCCATTCCCCACCTGGAACTATGAGTGGATTCGAGCCGAGCCGAGTTGAGTCGAGCCGAACTGAATAGTACCAGGCTTTAGCTCAAGTTCGAGTTCGATTCGAGCCAGAATTTTGAAGTCGAATTTGGCTCGAGTTAAGAGTTCATAAGCTCGAGCTCGGCTCAACTCAGTTCATTTTATATTTTATAAAAACATTTTATTATAAAAATAAAAATTATATATATTTTTTTATTTCATATTTAAAAAATTAAGAATTATAATAATTAATAATTATAATATTTTTATTATATATTATTTTCTATAATCTTAATATATATATATATATATATATTCGAGCCGGTTCGCAAGCCTCATGAACCAAGTTCTACTAGGCTCGAGTTCGGCTCAATTAGCAATCAAGCCACTGAATTGAGCTCAAGCTCGAGTTTGGCTCATTGTCACCCCTACTTGGAACATCTCCACATGAGAATAATAAATACGAGTAGAAGATATTCTCAATGTATGGCCAGGATATGCTGTGAGGTCGTGTGAGGCACATTCTATGAGGAGAAGATCTAGACTCAAGAATCCTACTAGCTACTACATCTACCCACACAACACAGTTCAACACATGGTTTTCAAAACTGGACCAGACCAAATGGTTAGACTAGAAAAATCGGGAACCGATCAGATGAGAACATCTCCCATGAATAACATGTAAATATGAAATATATTCTCAATTGAATTCCCCGTCAACAAAATACGTTCCAACAAATTTTCAACCGTGTATTTGGAACTTATCCCGCTTAGATGTGCATGTAGGGCACACTCTGTGAGTCGCCACTCGCCAATGAAAATTCCATTCCAACATCCTTCCAACTTGATTTGACACCATATCTCTCATATATGACGTGTATCTCAGATTTGACACCAGTTTGGATCTGCTCCTAGAGAATGTTCCTCGCATTGACCTTGTAAGTAGTAAAACGTTTCAAATAAGTTTTGATCATGGAAATGGGTTGATTAGCCATTGGGTCAATTTAAATGGGTTGGATTGTGGATAATCATTGGGTTAACCACTAAAGATACAAGTAGGGATGTTCATATTAAATGTCAAATTGACCAAACCGGTCCAACCCAATCCGAGTTGGTCGATTTTTCAAAGTCACTGGTCGGTTTTGGTTTGTATTAAAAAATAAACCTACAACTCGATTTGGTTTCATTTTTCATGTATAAAAACCGAAGCCAAACCAAACTAAACCGATGTTTTGTTTTAGCTTTCGGGTTGATTAGACAAGTCGTTGAGCTTTATTTTTTGAGATGGAATGTGATGATGCGCAATCCGGTCTGCCCTAGCTGCCGGTCACCTTGCCTTTGACAGAACTGGAGATGCCTGAAACAAGGAAGAAAATGGAGACTTCCGGGGAGGAACCCGGTAGGAACACTCCGAAGCTCAAGTTAATGCTCTTGAGAGGGCAAGGAAAATGATGGATTGCAAGACCAAAAAGCACAAAATATCACATACATATTTCTCTTGGGGAAGGAAGGCCTCTTATAGCCACCTAGTGCACTTACTCCCAAATTTCTGCTAAGTCAGGCATAACCGCCTCTGTGAGGAGGGGGGGGCAGGTATAACCGCCACTGCCCTCTCTGTCAGGGCCGCCTCTGTCATGACTGAGATGGCGGTGGAAGGTGGCCGTTACGGCATGATTGTTGTCTGCTGGACCCAGATCAGTCAGGTGTGTTGTCTCAGAGTACGGATGTCAGATATATTTTCAGAGTCGCGCGACTTGAAGCTGAGGTGCCGGAGTGGTGCGCAAGATGAAGTCTTGAGCTTGGATGAGCAGATCCTACTGTCCCGAAGTGCTGACACATGATCCGAACTGGCTCGGGGTGGGCTGGCCCCGACCATGCCCCTCGCAGGCTTTGCTATTACCCTCGGGTTTCCTTTTGGGGAGCTCGGGAACTCGGGCCTCCCTTCGGGATATGGTCGTGCTAAGTCATCGTGTCGAGCTGGCGTTCCTGCCAGGTCATCTTGTCTTCTTCCACGTGTCGCACAACCGAGGGGTCGGACTAAATCTACCTCCATCAATTGCCCCCCACTCCCCATGCCCGGGGTCCTGACCCGAAGTGGGGAGTTTACTGACTGACGGGTGGATTTGCTCCGTGGCATGCTTAGTCCAGTTTGGAGATTCCCCGATCTGACCCGCTTATGTTCTTGGTTCAACCAGGGTCAGCGTGGCTCGACCGGAGTCAGATTGGGTCGCGTACAGCTCACGCGCGGACGTCAAACGTTTTATCAACTATCGGACGTAAAAAATTCGCGCTAAACTGATTTCACCTCGGGGGTCGTGCAACCGGTTTTTCTGAGAGCCGTTGGATGGCTTTGATCTCGACCTTTGATGCGCGGGTACAACGGCTATAAATAGTGGGGTCCCTGGCCACTTTTCCTTTGCCAAGTTTCAACGATCGTTCCTTGAGCTCACATCCAAAGTCCCCAGCTCGCGTCATTCTCCTTAGTTCGGTAGCGTTCTCCTTGGTGAGTCCCCTTAGCCTTTTCAATTTCCTCTCCTTTTCCTTTCGCGATGTCTAGTTCCAGTAGTTCGGGTAGTTTAGATAACCTTCTAGAAGGGCCTAAGGCGGGGACCTCGGGCCGGGCTGACTCCTTTGACAGTCTTCTTGTTGAGCCCGAGGTGGGGCATTCAACCCGGGCTACCCCGGGTAGCCTAGAGTCCACCTCGCGTCAGGTTCGGATGCCGGACACGTTCGGACCTTCTATTATGACGTCTGAGAGACTTCGGTTTCTTGTTCATCAATTCAACATGCCCGAGGAGTATGCATATAGCTTACCTTTGGGCAACTTCCCTTGGGAGCACGGTCCAGATGAGATCGTGGTTTTCCGAGAGCAGCTCAACGTCAGGCTGCGCCTTCCTCTTCACCCTTTAATAGTCGAAGTCTTGAACCACTTCGGCGTCTCGGTAGGTCAACTTCACCCGAACTCTATTCGCAACCTTGTCGGGACCATATCCCTCTGTTGCGAGTTCGTCATCCCTTTAGACTTGGGAATTTTTTCTGCCCTTCTTGTGCTTAAGAAACAAGCGAGTTACCTTCTCGAGCACAGGCGGGCTTACTACCTGTCACCTCGCCTAGGGTTCAAACTCCTTCACAAACTCCTGAACAAAGTCCCGGCGTGGAAGCGGGACTACTTCGTGGTCCAAAGTGTTACGGGGTGGCCGTTTCCTACCCATTGGAGGGCGGTCGTCCCTGATCTCGACGTCATGTTAGACAAAGACATGGCGGAGACCTTTCGATCCTGGGCCCAGGTCGGGCTCGAGTGCGAAGAATACCTCACGGAGGCCAAGCTTATTCAAGCCGGTCTGAGTCCAGGTAGTCTTCTTTATTTAGTTTTTTTTTTGGTACTGATGCCGAGGTCCTTTTTGCAGGTATTATGGAAGCAGAGAAGACTCGCGGCACCAACGTACTCGCCAGAATGAAGAGAAGGAAGCGGGTCACCAAGTGAGCTCGGGTGGAGTCTCCTCGAGCCATGGAGCCTGATGTCCCGAGTCAGCCTCCGGTTATCAACCTGGACTCCCCAAGGAAACCAAGGCAGCGGGGCCCATCCCCGAGATGGCAGCGGAACCCGGCACTACAGAGGCTCAGGAGGTTGAGACTACAGAGGCCTCTCGAACTCCGACTGTTTTCTCCAGCTCGGGGAGCCAGGAGGGGGTTGGCAGTGTGCTAACTCCGAGCTGCACTCTTTGCAAGAGCCAGAAGGCCGTGTACTCGAGCGAGGTCGCGGCCTGGTCCGAGCTCCCTCTCAGCCACATCGCCGCACGTGTAGCATCTCACGTCATGGTGGTAGGTTGTCGAAGTCTTCCCTCTGTGCCTTCTCTTTTTTTTTGTGTTCTTATCGAACTGACTCTTTGCTTGGTAGGCGAACTCCTCTTTTCACACCCTGACGATTCAGGCAGAGAGGAACTTAAAGCGGGCACAAGATGCCGAAGAAGCTTTGGGGTCGGGTCAGGAGCGGGCGCGGACTGCCGAAGAGGCTCTAGGGTCAGTTCGGGAGCGGGTCCACCACCTTGAAGGTGAAGCTTCAGTTCAGATGAGCGAACTGGAGAGACTTCGGAGGGAGAACGGCGCTATGAGGCTGGTCGTGAAGCACCTCACGACCTCAAAGGGCGTCCTGGAGCACGAGGTGGAATACCTCAAGGCCGATATCAAGGAGAAATCCGAGATATTCTTCCAGGCCCTTGAGAATGCAAAGGTGATGGCCATTGATGATTACATCGCGTCGGAGCGCTTTGACGACCTGATGGTGGGCTCATACCGGAGGGGCTTCAAGCTGAGCTGGTGGATGATAAGGAACGCCTACCCCGAGCTCGATATTCGTGGCATCACCACCTTGCGCATTACTCCGGAGATAGCTGCTGCGGCCGATGAAGATCCGGATTCTGACAATGAAGCCGATTCCCCGAGTGCTACCAAGGTCCCTTCTGAGGGTAAAGGGAATGTAGCCCCGTAGTGATGTGTACCGGGCCTGTGAGCCCGAAGTGATGTATCGAGCCTGCGAGCTCATTTCTTCTTTCTTTTCTTGTGAACATTGTAAAGCAAATATTGGTAATGAAATACCTTTCTGTGTTGCGTAGCTATTTCTTTTTTGCCAAAGTGATTATGTTGCCGAACTGCATAAGGTTTGGTCCTCGACACGGGGGGGGGGGGGGGGTTCCTTGAGGCAAGCTGACATAGTAAGGCTATATGCCCGAGCTGTTCTCTACCTGTTGGAGTAAGCTTTACACCCTGGGTTTTGTATTCGTGCTGCCTGCTCCTTTGGTGCTAACACTTAGCTTGCGCTGATGAGTTCCCAAGGTCATCCTTAGCTTGGCGCTTTAACTCAGGATATCTTCCTAGGTTTCTTGCCCATGCCGGAGAGGTGGCCGGGTCCGCTCAGTTCAGCAATTTATAGGTAATATCGCCTTAGGTTGACGATGTTCCAAGCTCGGGGTATTTCTACCCTCCAGGGTCTTGAGCTCGTATGCTCCTCCGAGTGCTCTCTTTATTCGGTAGGGTCCTTCCCAGTTCGGCCCGAGTTTGCCGACGCCGGGCTCAGGTACCATGACCTTGCGGAGAACCAGGTCGCCGACGCGGAAGTTTCACCTCTTGACTCTGGCGTTGTAGTACCGAGCTACCCTTTGCTGGTACACTGCGGTCCTGATGTACGCGAGGTCCCTCACCTTGTCAAGCAGGTCGAGGTTGGTACGTAGCTCGTCGTTATTAGTATTGTTGCAGTTTGCTTCCAACTGAAGTGAGGGGATTTCGATTTCGACTAGGATGATTGCCTCCATGCCATAGGTGAGGTTGAAGGGGGTTTCTCCAGTGGTGGTTTTCTTTGTAGTTCGGTATGCCCATAGGATGCTGGGCAGCTCATCTGCCCATAACCCTTTAGCTCGGTTTAGCCTGGCCTTTAATCTGCGGAGGATAGCCCTGTTCGTGACTTCTGCCTGACCATTTGCTTGTGGGTGCGCCACCAACGTGAAGTTTTGCCGGATCCCCATGTCTTGGCACCACTCTTGGAATTTGATGTCCTCGAACTGCTTGCCATTGTCAGAGATTAGTACCCGAGGTAGCTCGAAGCGACACACTATGTTCTTCCAGACGAAGTTCTGGACGTTTCGAGTTGTGATGGTTACGAGAGTTTCAGCTTCAACCCACTTGGTGAAGTAATCTACTGCCACTACTAGGAACTTCATTCCTCCCGTTGCTGGCGGGAATGACCCGAGTAGGTCGATACCCCATTGTGCGAAGGGCCATGGATTGGTGAAATACTTGAGGTCGGCGGCGGGCTGGTGGTGAATATTGGCATGCTTTTGGCACTTATCGCACTTCCTGACTAGCTCGACGGCGTCTGCTTTCATTGTTGGCCAATAGTACCCTTGTCGTAGTGCTTTCTGAGCGAGGGCCCTGCCCCCCAGGTGTCCGCCACGCAGGCCTTCGTGAATGTCGCGGAATACGATATCGGCTTCGGGAGGCTGCAAGCAGCATAGGTAGGGGAGCGTATAGGATCTTCGGTATAGCCATCCGTCTATCATGACGTATTTGGCTGCCTGGCGCTCTACCCTCCTGGCGGTGTTGCGGTCTGCGGAGAGGGTTCCGTGTAGCAGGAAGCTCGCGAGTGGATCAATCCAACTCGGCTCTGCTTAGGCGACAGGAGCGACCTCCTCTGCCCCCCGGAGAATGCTAGGCCGAGGTAGGTCCTCTATGTACACAATTCTCATGGTGTTGTCACTAGTGCTGGCTAACTGGGACAGGGCATCGGTCTCAGCGTTCTCCGACCTCGGGATTTGCTTGATGAAGTGTGACTGGAAGTTAAGCAGAGCCTCTTTTACCTTTACAAAGTAGGGGATCATAGTTGGCTCGCGGGCTTCGTATTCGCTTGTAACTTGGTTGACCACAAGCTGGGAATCAATGCAGATGACTATGTGTTTTGCTTTTACCTCTCATGCCAGGGCTAGCTCGGCTATCAACGCCTTGTACTCTGCCTCATTGTTGGATGTCGCGAACTCGAAGCGTAGCGCGTACTCCAGTTTCGTGCCACTCGGACCGTGAAGAACTACACCGGCTCCGCTGCCCTGTTGATTTGAGGAGCCATCTACGTGAAGGATCCAGGGCTCTTCATCCCAGTTCGCGCTCGGCCTAACCAGGAGAGATACCAAACTGTGTGCAACCTCACGGAGATCGGACTTAACCGGCCCGGGAGCATTGAGCTGACCCGAACTGGGAGCCTCGTGCTTAACCGGGCTAAGGACCTCGAAGCTGAACGTGCATTCTGCAACAAAATCCGCTAAGGCTTGGGCTTTGATAGCGGTTCATGGCTTGTACTGGAGGTCGTACTCACTGAGTTCGATGACCCACTTCGTCAATCGACCAGAGACCTCGGGCCTCGGTGAGGACGATGATGGTATGAGCTTGGAAATACGGGCGGAGTTTGCAGGCCACAATGACCAACGCATATGCTAGCTTTTCTATCTCTGGATATCTCGTTTCTGCACCCTGCAATATTTTACTAATATAGTAGATGGGTCATTGGACCTGATCTGCTTCCTTTATCAATACCGAACTGACCACCTCGTCCCTTGCTGAGAGGTACAGTTCTAAAACATCGCCCTCTTTGGGTCGGGTCAAAACTGGGATACTAGCGAAGTATCTTTTGAGCTCGTCAAACGCGAGCTGACATTCCAGGTTCCACTTGAACCCTTTGCCTTTTATTTCCTTGAAGAAGAGTAGGCAACAGTTTGCTGATTTAGACATGAAACGACTCAGAGCGGCTATTCTGTCGTTTAGCCTCTAAATCTCTTTCACTTTTCGGGGTGGTCTCATATCTAGGATGGCCTTTATTTTGTCTGGGTTGGCCTCAATACTGCGTCAGTTGACGATGTACCCTAGGAACTTACCCGAGATGACACCGAAGACACACTTATTTGGGTTTAGTTTCATGCTAAATTTACGCAGAATTTGGAAGACATAAAGCAAATCTTGTATTAATTCATGCGAAAACTGCGTCTTGACGACCATGTCGTCTATATAACATTCTATCTTTGTGCCGATTAAGGGTTGAAACAGCTTATTCACAAGCCTTTGAAAGGTTGCCTAGCATTTTTTAGTCCGAAGGGCGTAACCTTGTAGCAGTACAGGCCGAACTCGGTTATGAATGCGGTTTTTTCCTCGTTGGATGGGTCCATCCTGATTTGGTTGTAGCCCGAGTAGGCATCCAGGAAGCTTAGTAACTCGTGTCCCGAGGTCGCGTCCACTAGGCGGTCAATTTTGGGGAGGGGGAAGCAATCTTTTGGGCAAGCTCGGTTTAGGTCGGTGTAGTCGACGCACATGCGCCACTTGTCGTTTGCCTTTTTCACCAGAATTGGGTTGGCCACCCAGCTCGGGTAGTGAACTTCCCTTATGAAGTCTGCTGCGAGGAGCTTCTCGACCTCCTCATCGACCGCCCTCCAGCGCTCTGGGGCTAGGTTGCGTTTCTTCTATCTAATGGGCCTAACTACAGGGTCAGTATTCAACTTGTGATTTATAAGGTCGGGGTTTATACCGGGCATCTTTGCTGCGAACCATGCAAAAACGTCTAAATTTTGGAGTAAGAAACTTACCAGTTCGGTTTGTAGGGATTCTTGGACGGAAGCACTGATCTAAAGCATCCGAGCTAGGTCTGCGACTGAGGTTGGAACAGCGACTGTTTCTTCCGTGGGCGCAGCTCGCTCTTCACCTTGCTCTGTAGGCCGCTCCAGTTCGAGGTCGCCGGCCACCTTGGTCTTTCCCTTTAGGGCGGCAACATAGCATTTGCGAGACTTGAGCTGGTTGCCCCACGCAACTCCCACACCGAAGTTTGTAGGGAACTTCATTGCCAAATGATAAGTGGAGACAACTGCTCGTAGGATATGGGTGATCGATTGACCTATTATGGCATTGTATGGGGAGGGGGTTGCGACCACTAGGAAGTCGTGGTTGAGTCTGACTACGCAGGGCCATGTGCCGACTTCCACAGATACTATCACTTTTCCGAGGGGTGTTTGCGGGTTTCAAGTCACTTCCCTACAACTGAAGCTGGTCGAACGTTGCTTTGAAGAGAATATCTGCCGAGCTGCCCGAGTCAACCAATACGTGCCTAACTTCGAAGTCGTTGATCTTTACCTTTATGACGAGGGCGTCGTCATGGGGGTAGTGAACCCGCGCGCATCGTCCTCGGTGAAGAATATGGGGTCTTCTGTCCTTGGCCGCTTTGAGGGATTTCGTTCTTCTCTAGCGGCCTCACGAGTTGATGCCCGAGCTGCTGCCGAGGTGCACCCTGCTACAAACGATCCTCCAACGATCACATGAATTGTTCCCCGAACTGGCCTTTCCTCCGGGGGCTGTTTCTGTGACTGTTCTGCTGGCCGGTTGCTGGACTCGGGGGCATCTCTGTTGTGTTCCCCCTACCGACCTATCTTATTATTGTTATTATTATTATTATTATTATTATTATTATTATTATTATTATTATTATTATTATTATTATTATTATTATTATTATTATTATGTTTTACAAAATTTTTTAGGTACCCGCGACGGATAAGTTCTTCTATCTCGTCACGGAGATTATTACAATGCTCGGTGCTATGACCGTGGTCTCTATGAAAGTTGCAATACAAATTTTTGTTCCTCTCGTTCGGGTTCCCTTTCAGACGAGGGGGCCACTTCACGTACGAGGTGTCCTTGATCGTCATCAGTATCTCAGCCCGCTTCGCGTTCAAGGGCGTGTAGTCTACTCGATCCACCATGGGAGCTTGGAACAGCTGACTTGGCTTCGCAACCCGAGTGGGGTCTTTCTTCCTCCTGTCATCCTAGTTGGGGAGTTCGGTTTCCCTCTTCCTTTTTTCAAACCTGCCCTCAGTCCTCTAGTTGATCTCCTCCTCTGTCCTTTTGAATCTGTCCGCAAGCTTGAGGAATTCAGCTATGGTCTCGGGCTGGCTGACCACCATGTGCCATTTGAATTCCTTGTGCGTCACTCCCCTCTTGGCTGCCGCGAGCTGTACTGCGGGGTCTAGACGCGGTATCTGCAATCATGCATCATTGAACCGTTTGATATAGCCTCAGATGGATTCTCCTTTCCTCTGGACTATCCCGAGGAGGCTCTCCTCGGTTCGGGGACACCGCTTGTTGGTAACAAAGTGCGCGGTGAAGACTTGCACAAACTGGGTCCAGCTCCTTATCGACCCGGGGGCCAGGTTCCTATACCAGGTGTCGGCAACTCCCCTGAAGGTGGTGGTGAAGGCCACGCACATGCAGGACTCGCTGGCCCTCGCCAGGTGCATCTGGGACTAGAAGGCATCAACGTGATCACTGGGGTCAAAGGACCCATCATATTTGTCTAGTGGGGGGGAGTTTGAAGTCCTTGGGCATGGGAACGACGAGGAGTTCCGATGACAGGGGGAAGGGACTGAAAGAATAGGAGCTACCTTTACCTCGTCCGAGCTTGCTTCTTCTTTACCTCGGAGCTCGGGCAGGACGCGGGTGGTAGTTCGGCGACTCCGTCGGTGCCTCCGCTGCTGTTTGGAAGGCCCGGTATTGGCGTTGGTAGCCTCGGTGTTGCCGAGCTCAATGGGCCCGGACTGCTGGTGGTAGTCCGTGGCCAGGACGCCGAATTGGTTCTCCGCGAGCGGGAGCTCGAACTTAGAGTGCCGAGGTGTTGACTTGATTGGTTGGGAGGTTCCTGATCCGCCAGCAAGCTGCGAGGCGGGGGTGGTTAGTCTTTTCCTCCTGCTCGGGGACGAGGCCTGGCTTCTGGAGGGGTTTTGCGGCTGAGAAGCTTCCCCTCGGCGAAGGCGCCCGCCTTGAGGAGAGGGCTTGACCGGCTTAACGGTAGGGTGCCGAGGTGGAAGCTGTGGTAGGTTTAGAGGCAGTTGGGGGAACTGCTGTTGGTAGTGATACTGAGAAATGTGGTGTAGTACTTCTACTGATGGAGTTGATGTTGCTGAAACTGTTGCATTTGGGCTTGCATGGCCCGCATGCATTGCATCAAGTCGTCAAGCCGATTTTGGTTGATCGCCAGAGGGACAATGGTCAGTTCGGCGAAGCTTGTTTCAATAGGGAGGTGAAGAGGAACATTCACAGGTGCTACCGTGCTTGGTGCATTGATGCTAGGGATTTCGTCCGCCGAGAGGGGGATGGTGAACTGTCCGATGCATAAAGTGGCGGGTTGAGGGTGTTCCCCTACAACATTTAAGTCGGCGTTGTGCATGTTACTGCTGGAGGAAGCCATGGATACTAAAGGTTTCTTTGAGAGAGAGTTAAAAGTTAGGGGAGGCCTTTCGAAGTCTTCCCACAGACAGCGCCAAATGATGATGCACAATCCGGTCGGTCCTAGCTGCCGGTCACCTTGCCTTTGACAGAGCTGGAGATGCTTGAAACAAGGAAGAAAATGGAAACTTCCAGGGAGGAACCCGGTAGGAACACTCTGAAGCTCAAGTTAATGCTCTTGAGAGGGCAAGGAAAATGATGGATTGCAAGACCAGAAAGCACAAAATATCACATACCTCTTTCTCTTGGGGGGGGAAGGCCTTTTATAGACACTTGGTGCACTTGCTCCCAAATTTCTGCTAAATCAGGCATAACCGCCTCTGTGGGGGGGGGGGGGGGGGGCAGGTATAACCGCCACTGTCCTCTCTGTCAGGACCGCCTCTGTCATGACTGAGATGGCGGTGGCAAGTGGCCGGGCTCGGGATTTGTCAAAAAAGCCTGGCCCGAGCCCGGCCCGGCCCGACTCAGTATTATATATTTTATAAAATATATAATATGTATTTTATATATTATATAAATAATATAATATTTATTAAAATATATACTTATAATTTAATATATATATATATATTATTCTTTTCTTTATAATTTCAATCTATCTCTCTCTTTATTCAGCTGGTTCAACATTAATAATAATAATAATATAGGCTAAATTTCGGGCCCGGGCCCAGGCTTGGGCTTCGGGCTTTTTATGAGGGCTGGGCTCGGGCCCAAATTGTAGGCCCGATGGTCGGGCCGGGCTCGGGCTCGGGCCTTAAAAAAATTTGTTAATACACAGTAAAAGCCCAGCCCGAGCCCAGCCCGGCCCGACCCATGAACAAGTCTAGCTGCGTATAGTTAATGGCATTGAGAGACCATTAAAATTATTATGTGACAATAAATCTATAGTTCTGTATCCCAACAACAACAGAAGCTCTGTAAAGTCAAAACACATTGACATCAAGTTTCTATCTGTTAAGGAGAGAGTTCAGAGTGGTCAGATTAATATAGAACATATAGGGACAAACTCCATGATATCGGATCCGTTGACCAAGGGATTGCCACCTAAGGTCTTTCATGAGCGCACTGTTTGTATGGGTATAAACATGTTTGTGATACCTTGATTTAGTGGGAGTTTTTGTTGTTTTACTTTTGGATGTTCTATGGAATAAGGCATGTTTAACATGTCTACATTTATGCATAATAAAGTTTTATGATTCTTTTCATCATCCACATCTCTGAATATGTTTGTGAATTTTCGAATGATCTCTATAAAGAATAAAGTAGAACTAGTTGGAAATAGGCATGTTTTGATATCACATTGCATGTAATTTCCATGCCACTCATCCATACTTGATCTACGTCGAATGTATTGATATGGTGAGCATGCTTGTATGTGACAAAAGCCGTCATGAGCTCATATTGGTATAGGAGATGGACCAGATTGAAACTAAGGCAAAGTGTAAAGGAAAATAGCATGAAAGGTGTACACATAAGGAATTTGTTAAATATGATTGTTTCAAATTTAATATGTAGCCCAAGTGGGAGATTGTTAGGTTTTAATCTCTATTATGTGGGCTTACATATTAAATGAAACAATTGCATTGATGGGCTATTTTTATAAGTGGGCTTAATTAAGTGATTCATTCATGTGAAGTCCATAAACTTTGATAAGTGGGTATGGGGGTTATGGGTGGATACCACATTTTGACCCATATAGGCTTAATGGGATCCTATTAGGTCAAAATATAAAGACTACTAGGTTATGGTTCCCAATATGTTAAATCATTCAGCCGCCCTCCTTGCTCTACCCATTAGAGTCAAAGAGTTGAGAAAACCTAAGGAAGAAGGAAAGATTTAACTGAGGAAAACCACACCTATCGACCAAAAGGGCATTCGTTCATCACTCATTCCACAAAGGTTCAACTGTTGCGATGGATATAAGTATTTACATTGAAATATCCTTGATAACTGCATCATGATGTATCTTGGGTGCAACGTGGCTTCTTGTTCTTCGTATATTGTTTGGTATTGGTATGTTTCTACAAGAGTATGATTCAACAAGTTTAGTATTGGTATGTTACAACAGGTTAAAGATGCAACGAGCGACTCTTAAAGCATAGTTGAAGACAATGGATAATTCTTTTATATTTAAAATTTCTCTATTTTTTTTAAGTCATGTAGACTTTAATATGTATTGAAGGAAATTTGACATTTGTAATACATTGTTTAAACAATGGATGTATTTTTTTTGGTAGAACAATGGAGATATTCAAATTATGTGGCATGCATTGAATTATTACAATAATATAAGTATTTGGTAGAAGTTATTATATAATTTTTATGCGATGTATGAATGAAATAGGTGTTGCTTTAAGGCGGCAGTCCTAATTGTTATTGGTTTACTATTTTATTTGGAATATAGCCATATTTTTTCTATAAATTGAAATAATTAGCTATGTTTTTCAAGAAATTATGGACATATATAGCCTCTTTTAGCTACGGTTGACAAACCGTAGCTATAGGTTAGAGTAACTTCAGTTTTAGAAAAAAAAACGTGGTTATAGGTTAGTACATTTAGCTACGGTTTTGTAGCAAATCGTAGCTATAAATAGAATAATTATAGTTGCGATTTTATAAAAATCCGTGGTTATAGATTTGGGTATATAACTACGGACAATTTAAAAACCGTAGTTATGTGCATCTTTTAACTACGGTTCAGCCTGTGGCTAAAGGTTCATATGGTTTGTGTTCGCCCTTTAGCTACGGATAGATACCGTAGCTATAGATGGGTTATAGCCATGGATTAATTGAGTCGTAGCCATAGGCTATAGCCACGCGAACATAGACTACGATTTTCTATCCGTAGTTAAACCGTAGCTATAGACCTATAGCTTTGTTTTTTTTTTTTTTACCTTTAGCCACGGTTTTGTTCGTAGCTAAAGGTCATTTCTTGTATTGGGAAAGAAAAGTTCACCAATACCAATATACCTCTTAATGTAATTATTGCACTTTTAGATGTCAGACGTCAGAGCAAATGAACCGACCTTTATAGTAAAGAAGTAGGTTCCGATTTAGTAACCAACACTGTAAGCTTTTCTTTTGTATTGTTTTTATTTGCTAGACAATCAATGATTGGTACCTAACATCCCCAATACAATTTTTGTAACTTAAGGGGTATTTTATAATGTGGATGAGAAATTGGTGGTGCACACCACACCATGTGATAGGGACCAATCCACACCACACCATTGTTTACAACTATTCTGAACTGTGGACAAAAAGAGTCTACACCTATAAGGGTGTTCTATAGGTAGACCTGACAATCAGGTTGGGTTAATGTATTTCGGATTGATTTCGGGTTGGGTTGTCAAATGCTAGACCCTAACCCTAAATGTTCGGGTTAGGGTTGACCCATGGGTCAATTCAAGTCATCCCAAAAAATAATTGAATTTAAAAAAATAAAGAAAAATTACATGAAAAATGTCAAAATTAAAAGAATTAACTTTAAAATTCCAAATATAAAATAAAAACTTGAACATTTAACAATTTAAAGAGTAAACAATAAAAAGTAAAGACTAAATAGAAAAAATTAAAGAGTGGAAACTTCTAACAATGCATAAATAATCCCAATTAGACTTGACAATCGGGTCAGCGGGTTGACCCATGACCCAACCCAGTTTTTCGGGTTGGGTTGGGTCGGGTCATTTTCACAAATCGGGTTGCTAAATATGAAACCCTAACCCTATTTTTTCGGGTTGGGTTGGGTTGGGTCGGGTTCGCGGGTTGGATCAACTTTTTGCCAGGTTTATAGGTGTAGTGTGAACAATTTGTGGGATAATTTACACAATTGATCATGAATGAAAAAGAACCATAGTTTAAAGCCAAAAATAAATTGGAGTGATAATATAAAAATAATAATGGATAAAATAAAACACCAATACATAATTACTAATAAATATAAAATAAATACATTTGTCATTATAATATCATCTTTAGTAATAAATAATTTAAAAAATAATTTCAACATAAATTGAAATATATTAAAAGATTAAATAAAATGAGCGTAACTGATCCAATATATCACAAGTACATTACACCAAATCTTTCCCACAAATTGTCTACCTCATAATGTGGCCCATCCACGATAAAGTACAATGGATGATAGATAAATTGAGGTATACGTTATCCCTATCCACGTTATTTTGTGAATGGGGACCGGACCGTCCATACAAAATAGAACCCTACATTCTATCGTGGACATGACCCAAAATGGTCCCGATTCACACTACCCAAGACCCTCCTCTTAGGTAACGACATTAATGAAGACTTGACACGTTGAATTTGTCATTGGGGATTAAGGGGAGCACTTCTTCCATCTTTCTCTAGCTATGGGATCAATATCTATCACATTTATAGTTATTTGCACATCGTGCTTTAGTTTTGAGTAATAACTGATAAATCCCTTTGATTTTCCATATTTCATTTATTGGAAAGGTAACGAGGTGGCTCATGTTATGATAAGGAAGGTGAGTATATTTTCCCATTAATTCCAATAGTTTTGATATTTTGCCTTCTTTCCTATATCCTATTCTTGTATAAGATATGGGCCTTGTTTGAAATCATTGCCATTTAAGGGCATTTCTTAAGAAAATAGTGATGCATTGGCATATCGTGTTCTCATAAAACATTTTTCTTTTTTTTTTTATTTTGGATCATTGTTGGTTATCGCCACATAGGCATTTTTTTCAATTCCACATCAATATATTATTGTACTCAACAGTAAAAAAAAACTGACATTTTCTCAAACCACATATTTCCCCTTTTCTGAGAAAATATTTTTTTTGAAAAAATATATAATCAATTAATAGGACTTGTCGTGGCACCATATCCAAGACAACGACGTCAGTATAATGAACTGCCTTTTAGGCTTCAAAAACCAAAAAAGAAAAAAAACGATTAAAACCAAATTATGCACATGGCATTAGTAATTATTAAATCATTCCTACATCGATGGGCGGTGTTGAATGGATAACATGTTTGGATTCATGGTTTTCGAATTGCCGTTGATTCGGCCTATAAATTGTTCAGTCAATTAGTTTTGTTTTATTTTAAATTTGATCTAAATGATTAAACCATTAACCCACCAACCTATTTAACAGTTTACTCATTTTTTATTTTTAATTTTATTATCAGAACGAATCATCATTCGAATCAGATGATTAAACCATTAGCCCAAAAACCATTGGCCAGAATGACTCCATTTTTGGGCCGTTCTAACCATCATTCACCACTATATTCTTGCATTGTGCTGCATCTAGTTTTTTTTTTTTTTATTTTGCAATTATTTGTCCAACTGACCTACCCCATTATGCGCAAGAGACAATCTAATTACTGCATTAATTGAACTAGTTGAATGGCACATGCATTTGCGTGTACAAATGGGGAGGTGAGAGAAAAGATAATTCACACGTTTCATAACTCAGATCGGATAGAAAAAATGATGGCCAAGAGTGAAAACTTGCCAGATGGAAAAAGAAGGAATAAATTTATTGTATGCTAATGAAAAGTTTGGGTATTGGGAATGGACAGTTAAACAATCACTTACTATACATTAATACTGGCCTAATAAATATTAACAGCCATTGTTAAAGTAGGGGAAAATTCTGGAGTGGTATCATGTATCTTGGGCCTATTGTCACTTTGGTCTTCAAATTTTAAAACATGATAATTTAGTATCCAAACTTTTAAAACATGCATGCCAATCTAATAACTTTTGTTAACCAATTCAATAACCAAATGCCCTTTGAGTGTTATTTAAGTGGTATTTGGAAAAACATAAATGTCCTTCAAGTGTTATTTAATTTTTTTTTAATCAATCATCCAAACATTGACAAAAAATGAATAGTCCCAAATCCTTGCCTCTTCTTTCAAGAAAGTTGGAGTCATGTCTTAGTGGGCATTATGGTGACTCCAACTTTCTTGAATAGAAGAGGCAATGATTTGGGACTTCATTTTTGTCAATACTTGGATGGTTGATAAAGAAAATTAGTTGACACACTCAAAAGGTATTTGTATCTTTTCAAATGCCACTTAATGATTAATTAACAGTAGGTACTAGATTGGCACGTTTTAAAAATTCGAATACTGAATTATCGTGTTTTAAAGTTCAGGGACCAAAATGGCACACTAACACTAAGCCCAAAGTACGGGAAATTTTTCCTTAAAGTTAAAACAATATAACTATATTCTAACATTTTACATATATATTGAATGTTTTTTGTTTCATGTATTAGGTTGTCATTTATTGCTTGTTAGATCAACATGTCACGCTACTTAAAATGTACGAGTATACAACTTAAATTGCTGAATTCTTTGAACCCTATGACTTTGACTTTTATGCTTTATTCATACCATCCATTGATCCTATTCACTACCAACAAATATCTTATGGCTAGAATTAGGGTGCAATTCAAGGTCAACCTTGTTGAAGCTCCAAATCCTAACCCTTATCGATCCTCCCCCCCCCCCCCCTTTTGCTTATTTACTTTCGAAAAAAACCCTCATTTAATACAACTGAGATCCGGTTAATTAGGGTTGATCAGCTCTAACATTGGAATGTACATGGAAGCAAAGTCACAATGCTTTGCTATATACTAATGTCACACTAAAATATCTTAGCGACAGATTACATCTTCGCCCCACAGCTAGCATATCCCCGCCGTGTATTGGGAACATCTCCTGATGATGACATCATCGAGATTGATACCATCATCGGGAGATGTTTGCAATACATGGCGAGGATGTGCTGAGGCATTGTGGGGCAGAGATGCAAACTCCTTAGCGACATGAATAAACATGTTGAGTTTGGGTTGGAGTGTAGCCTCCCTTCTGGGGTAAGGCTGTGTATCCATCCTTCCCTAGACCCTACATTAGCGGGAGCCTCGTGCAATGAACTACCCTTTTTAGTCCAATGCTCATCTTGATCCAACCCAAGTTGCACTCTTAGGTTAGATGATGATGATGCCATCATCATAAAGCCTTCTTCCAACTATATGGGACCGGTTGGGGATGGTTTCATGAACCATTGAATCTTATTTCACCATTATGTTATGTTCAATGCCATACCATTAAATTATGGGTACTTAAGTTGTTTCTTCTTATTTCCATGCAAGCCCTTCTTAATCGCTCCCTAACTCTTCTAACCCCTTTCAACTTGTATGTGTATGTTTATATACATACAAACATACACATTTTACATGAATATGAATAGACATGTTGAGTGTGGATTGGGGTGTAAAGTCTCAACCCTAACTGGTCCTACATTCAATCTAATCCAAACCAAGTTGCAGTCATAGGCTAGATTATGACCATCACCAGTCTTGTCCCAACTATATGGAGTCATTTACATTAATCTTGATTCATCATCCCTTCAGTGCCATATCCATTGTTAAATCATAAGCACTTGAGCCTTTCTTTTTTAGTACCCGTGGGCACTTAAATAATTTCTTATTATTTCATTGAAGTTTGAGCCCCTATTCTTCTAATCTCTTCAACTTGTAACAACCCATTCTTCTAAAAGCTATAGGCGTTGTATTCTTTTTTTCTTTTTATATTATAAGGATAACAAAGCAACACATAACACAACAAGAATAAAACAAACAAGCAAACAGTTCAACCTAGATAGGTTTGTTCAAGTCTTGCCTTGCTAAGGATTCAAGCCGTTTTGGGCAGTTCCTGACAAGGAGGCCAGACTCTGTTAGACCCTTTCTAGCTAACAAATGAGCTACCTTCTTTACAAAACAAAAGCTGATATGTAAGTTTTTACACAACTCCACAATCTCTTGACATGCAGATAAAAAAAGGCATCCTTGGCCAACTCCAGATTTCCACTTGAGATCGCATTTACCAGACTAAAATAGTCAGATTCCAAAAAAA
Organism: Nelumbo nucifera; assembly: GCF_055504915.1. NCBI lineage: Eukaryota > Viridiplantae > Streptophyta > Magnoliopsida > Proteales > Nelumbonaceae > Nelumbo > Nelumbo nucifera. Next base: position 105,049,761 of record NC_142651.1, read on the forward strand.
CTTGAGAGAAAAGAAATCTCTTCACCAACTCCACACCCATTGAGTTAGACACCAGATGGCCAAACTAAGCAGCTTACACCCTCCCACTATGATCTCTAACACAACACCACACCTTGCTTTACCTATAACAAAAAACTAGATTCCTTTTATTTTACTGAATACTCTTATTTAGGGGGGGTGTTTGTTTTTTGGATTTTGAGGGGGGAGTTAGTCAATGAGATTTGACCAAGAATTCCATGTTTTTATTCAGATTTATGTGAGTATCAAAGAAAATTTATTTTTTTAAGTATCACTTACCCCTATCTTCTAATTGGAGAAAATAAATAGCTTTCCCACTTAAGGGGAAAGTCATCAAACATTTTAACAGAACAAAAATGCCATTCTTAATAATGGATTTTTATAAATAAAATGACTTATTTCTTAATAATTGAGATGATATTTTCATTTTATTATTATCAAATTTTTAGAGGCAAAATTGTTAGACGAGAGCTAGCAAAGGAAAGGTAATATAAAAAGGGTATTTAGATAGAACGAATCATGTGGTATATACTGTTAGGACACATGCGTAATTTTGAAAAAAGTAAGACTTATTTCTGAAATTTCGAGAGGAAATGGCTGTACTTCTCTCCCACACGGTTCACACACCTTTGATCACTACAAAGGTCTCACTCATATCCTTCTCTCGACTCTTCGTTTCTTTTATTCTAATCTCACCGGCCTTTCGAAGAAGGAAGAGAAGAGAAAATACAAAGACGAAGAAGATAATCAGTCGTTTCCTTCATTCGTTTTTTTTCGCCATTATCGGATCTCGGGTGCTACCAAACCCTAGAGAATAATTATGGAACAATTTCTGTAATTAATCTTTGATCTTGAAAGGCTTTCAATCGGAGCCATTATCTCTGATAAATCATCCATCTGCCCTAGTGAATCATCTGTAATTCCCAATAATGTCTGGTTCGGGAGGGTTTGCTTTCGCGCGTAGTCACGACGGAGACCGCTTTTATAATCCGCCTCCAATGCGAAGACATCAACAGCAATTGTTGCAACAGCAGCTTCAGAGGCCGACAAAGCCGAAGGCCCCAGTCAAGGCTGAGAACAAAATGGAGTCTGACGACTCCACATCGTCGAAACGTTCAGTTCGTTCGTCGTCTCCGACGAGACAGACAAGTTCTACCAACTTGGATCGCTTCTTGGAGTCAACTACTCCTGTCGTTCCGGCGCAGTATTTCTCCAAGGTATTGGTTTTTTTCATCGGACGTGGTATTTTCTAAGAGTTTCCTTTCGACGTCCCCGACTCTTTGCTTCTTTAACCCCATTAAAAAAATTTGGGTTTGAATTAGTGACTTTTGGAATTTACAGACTAGCATAAGGGGATGGAGAACCTGCGAGACCGATTTTCACCCGTACTTCAGCCTGGGGGATCTATGGGAGTCTTTCAAGGAGTGGAGCGCGTACGGTGCAGGTGTGCCTCTTCTGTTGAACGGGAGTGACTCTGTTGTGCAGTACTACGTGCCATACTTGTCGGGCATTCAGTTGTACATAGACCCATCCAAACCCTCCTCGAGGTCGAGGTAAGAGTGCCAGATTTTATCTTGTTTAGTTAGGTTATGATATCCTATTTTTTGAAGTCCCATACTGTTATTTCTTGGTTAGCTTTTCTTTACTTAGAAATTCTCCACGCTGCTATTTCTTTTGTGAGTTGTAATGTTCTATTCAATCCCTTTTTTGGATTCTTCATGTGTCTATTTAATGTTTAGCTGTCATTTCCTCAATAATGCCCGATCCCACAATTTGTTCTATACATTTTATTATCAGTAGCATTGGTAACTTCGGCATTTTTTAGTTATATTATTTCTTTGATTATTTTCAGCGTTTCTCAAATATTTGATTCTTGGGTTATTCAGAGGAAAATTCAGTGTTGGATTTTGTATTTAAACTGAACTTCTAACTTTTAGACAAATATTGAGGGTACAAGGATTAATTGGGCTGCATTATTGGTAATTTAAGTGGGTTAGGTGAATGCAACTTTAATATTTATTTCTTTAGATGGGATCTCTGAATAGGCTTGAATTGGGGCATTTGGTTAATGCACCTAAGAAGTAATAAACTGATAAAAAAGAATTACTTTAATAAATTAAAATCTGTGTTTTTTCACATTTGTTTGCCACCTTTTATGTAATTTAATTGCTTTATTTCTTTACTTTTCCTCCCGTGGGGTGGGGGTAACAGGGCAGAGAGATGTATTTCCTTAATTGTTTTGGCCAACATCCATTTATTAAGTTTCGACTGAACCTATCTACATGACCTTCAGTCAATTTTACATTCCTAACATAATTTTTAAGTAATATTATTACTGCATCATCTTATAGGGAAGATGATAATAATGAGCTTTCTTCTGCTTATAAGGTTGTGTTGGTGGGATCTTTAATTTTTTATTGCAAGAACAACTTTTTTTCTTTATACGAACAAAGAATTGTTGTCATCCGGGAGAACAATGCCATTCTTGTAATCAGGGTGTTGACATAGTACTCACTATGTCATGTTTGTAATTTGTATTTGCCCTGATAATTTGAAGTTGTGTATGCCATCCAAAGTTTAACTGAAGGAAAATGCATTATATGTACTATGCAGTAATCATATTGGCATTTTTTTTCCAAACAGTTATTCTCCATGTGATTGTGTGCAACAGATTGACTTCTGTGTTTTTCAATTGAGCACCCCCCCTCCAAAAAAAAAAAAAAACTGTTTGAAGTCTTGAACTTGGAATTGTCAAGAAAACCATGTATATACGACTTACCATCACAAGCAGGGCGTTTTCCACTGTGAAGTATGGAAAAATATTAAATGGAGCTTTTGCATCAACGAGTCTATGTCTGTCTCATGAGTAAAGAGCTCAACTTTAGTTACCATGAGAGAAATTACCCCTGCCCCCACCCCACCCCCTCTTACATGGATTTCAGGTTGGTTAATTGTATTGGCTCAACTTAACTCTTCTGTTTCAACTATATGGGGTCAGCTACAGAATCCTGTTCTGCCATTCCACCCTGTTCAGCACCATATATTGTTAAATCATGTGTCCTCAAATCATTTGTCACTACTTCAACCCACTTTTTAACAAGATCCAGGTTGGCTAGTTCTTTATATGATGATTTGGCTAGGAATAGCATGGATAGAGAGCTGAGTTATATTATTGTTCTTCTATTTTGTGCTAGATTTAGTCTTTGTGTTCTTTTAATCAATGGTGTCAACCTTTTATGCTTTCAATTTTTAGTTTCCTTTGAGCTTTCACTTCGCTATTGTTGTTTTTTCTTGTATCCATTTTGATCTTTTAATTCCATTTGCCTTTCTTTCTACCTCTCTCTCTTTCATTATTAGTAGATTCTAATAAAAGATGTTAGTAATAACACAAATAAAGTCTGTTGTTGTTAAGCGACATAACTTTTTGTTTCCTTTTCTTTTTTCTATGTTGATGCTTGATAAAATTTGATTACCTACAATGTTGAAGCTTAGGTTATAAGAAATGAAAGAGCTTCAATGGAAGAGAAAGCATGGAGGTGGTTGTAGACAAGGTTCAAAGTATCGATATGATATGCTCCGTATCGGGCATATCGTATCATATCATTAGTTTTCTGTTACACCTGTTTTAAAGTGTTTTCAGGATACCACTTCTTTTATTTATTAGATAATATAAAAACATATATGTAATCAAAATTTGAAAAAAACTAAAAAAATAAAATTCGTGCGGTAAAAAGTATCGATACACCCCTACCGATAGGCCCAATACATTTGGGTACATTGATACTTTAATCCATGGTTGTAGGAAGAGTTTTATTCTTAGAAATTTACTTTTCTTAACAATTGGATATTTGTAATAACTTTTGGACTTATTATAATAATTTCTGTACTCACTATTTATAGTAAAATTACAATTTGCTATATTCAGTAACTTATGATTTCTTTATAACAAGTTAAACTTAGTAGGATTCGTGGAGTTACTTTAGAGTCTTAAACCTTATGAATAGCACATGGACATGCCTTAGTTGTGAACTGGAAGTTGTTTTAGATCGTTTTTTTACTCCAAGTTGAAGTCTATAAAGGGAGATCTGAGTCCTTATGTTTAGTCTATTAATAGAGCATTGTAGATTTGTAATTGGAATTTTAGAGTTGAACTATTTTTTGGTCTAAATTGGAATCTAGGAGGGGAAACCCAAGCCCTTATGTTTAGTCTATAAATAGAGTCATTGTAATTGGAATTTTAAAGTTGAATTCATGGAATGAAAAATTTGCTGTATTTCTTCTTTTTCCTCTCTTTTCCTTTCATTTCTTCCCCTTCTTTATGCACCGTGTTCACCCTAGTAGGACTTTTCTCCTTGTCTTATCATTAAGATGTCAAAGCTTGTAACTAGGAGTTGGTAACTGGAAGCAATAGTATTGGTTTTAGAATCATAACTAAGATAATTTGCACAATGTTTGGCACCATGTTGTTTTAATTTAGAACATTTCAACTTAAATCAAGAAATCGATAATAGACAAAGTGAGATTTTTTGGAACAAAATACACTGTACAATATTTTGCCATTAGATGGCATATAGGACAACTGAAGTGGGAATGCCTCCACATACAAGCAGCGTCTTTTTGATGGTTCCCAACTTCCCCATGCAAAGTGTATTATCTTTGTTTTCAAGTTAAATCTGCCAAACAAAATATGTTTTTTACACGTTAAAGCAAAATTGCTTATGTGGCATTTACATGGAGTCAAAATGGGAGAACAATACCATGGCTTGGAAAATCTCCTTGGGTTTTAATATCATTTGATATATATGGGGAAGTATCTTCAGCTTGTGGACAGAAGAGCAGTAGGTGGATTTGGGATGCCCACAACTTGCAACCTATTCTATCTGTTCTGTTGAGAATCAAAATCCTTCCATCCTATTCCAAAAATAGCTTTGTCAGATGATATTTTGATCTTCTGATTCAGCACAGTCCTCTCTCTGCAACAGATCAAGTCAAGGAGGAAAGGGACCAAATAGCAGTCCGGTTTTCCTACTAACTTCATTTTACATCCTCTCTACTAACCCAGTTAAACAATGCCACCTGTCCCTTAATGTCTTTGGAGTCTTAACTTGCGTAGATAACACGGAAGGTGTTATTGGCCCTCCAATAGACATTTTTTCCTAAAAAAATGTGCATGACTCTGCTTGATGTTACCTTCTGTCTTCATATGGCCACAAGGCTAAAACCAAAGTGAAGATGGGTGTCCTTGACCTAACTGTGAGCTCAGTGGAATGACAATGGTGTCCCTAGAATTAATGCAAATACAGGTCACCGCCAAAGATCAATTAAGGGAAGTTCAGGTCATAGTGACCAGAACGAATCTCATAATAGAGATGTTACGGTTTGGATTCTAGGCTTGGAATTAGCCGTCCAATAGCCTCCATATACAGAGGTAGACTGCAATTCAAAGGAGGTATGGGATTTGTATTGAGCCTTCTGTTACATGCACTTACAGAGAAGCTTAGGAATGACATATAGGATGATGAGAATTCTGTCTTGGAATGTTTGGGGTTTGAGGGAAGATCAGAGGAGGATGGTGATGAGAGAGTTCATTAGAAAACTCAAGCCAGACGTGGTTTGTCTACAAGAAACAAAGCTGGAGAGGTCCAGTGTAAGGGAGAAGTCTGAAATTTGAGGATCAAGTTGTGGGGAATGGCTGGAACTTAATGCAGTTGGTCTTTCAGGGGTTTGATCATAATGTGGGATCCTAGTGCACTGTTCAAATTAGGGGAGAAGGTGGGGGAGTTATCAGTGTCTGTTTACTTTAAGGCAGCTGGGGTGGGGGCGGAGTTTGAAGATAAACAGTGGGAGTTAGGAAAAATTGTGGTATCTATTGGAAGCGCTGTCACTGAGTGGGTGCTCATTTTACCTGAATTTGCTCAAGTGAATGTCTCAGATTTAGGATCTAATTTCTGGATTGTTATTGAGGTTCAGAAATGTAATCTTGGCAATATGCTGTAATTGGTCTTTGGTGTTATCTCATCACCGGCCTGTCTGTATTGTTATTTTATTTTAATGAAAGTTTTTTTTTATCAATATTTTAATGAAAGTTTTCTGTTATTATCAAAAAAAAAAAGAGGGGAGAAGAGGAGGAAGGGGGATGACTGGCAATGAGCTAGTTTGTCCCTGTTTCAGTTGCAGAAGACAGAGTAGTAATGGTTTGTGCTCCCCATTTGAGTTGCAATGGCAAAGAGGATGAAAACAGAAGTAAATGTAAGAGAATAAAAGAAAATAATGTAAGAAGATTGAAATGGGGATTAGAGTGAGAGGATGACTAGGAAGTCTTATGTATTAAATTAGACAAAACTCGACTGAACTTCATTGTTTTTTAGTAGAGATGCTTGTCTTTTATAACCAGTTCAAAACTAGCTGCAAACACAGTTGCTGCAGATTTGAACATGGATTAGAACTTGTACTGGTTTCCATACATCTTGAATCAGTGATTGACTCATATTTTAGGGGTTTTGGAGAACTTGAGAGGGCATCTAACATGGGATTGTCCTAACGTACATATAAATGGATGATTATAATGAGAAAGATTATGACCTTAGGTGCCAAAAATTTGTTGTCCGGTGAATATAGCAATTTCCGGCAGCACTGTAGGTTTCCGTGAACGAATAGAGAGGAGAGAAGGGGAGAGGAATTAGAAAAGGATTCATGCAAAAAAAGGATTTTTTTAGGAAAAGATGTCTAATGGAAAGGCAATAATGGCATCCACTAATCATATGCACACATAGGATTCTAAACTCGTTTAGGGACAGGTGTCAATGTTTAACTGGGTTTGGTGAAGAGGGTGGTAGAATCGAGTCAGTAGGAAATCCAGACCAACTAAATAGGGGCATTACAGAACGAAAATACTCATCCTTGAGGATCTCCATTCTCCAAGAGGGAACTGGAAAGTGATTTCTTCCAGTTCAGGCCACCAGATAGAGTTCCAGGACAGACCATGATCTCTACTTGTTAGAATAGAGGTCATTACAGTCCCTTTGTCAAGGCAGAACTAGGATTTATGGGGAATACAATCTCTTGATGATGATTGCCTCACCAGAGATCAGACCAATATTTGACATGGTTTCTATTACTAAGTCATACCAGACTGTCCAGAACAGTGGGACGAAGGAATTCAAGGTTTTTATAATACCCTTCCATGGGTTGGATGAAGATAATCTGTCCAAAAGAAGGTTGCTGTCCCACATTCATCTTGTATTTTCTGCCCATAATAACGGCCTATAAATTGCTTGCTGTCCCACCATTTCTTTAGAAGTGCTGAGTCTTTTAGAGATGCATTCGAAGCAAATCCCAACTTCTTTCAATCCATCTTGGGTTTGTACACTACTTTCCCATGCACCAACTGGTTCCACTTTTCCTTCCATCATCGTAAAGGAAGTTCCTTTATAGTTAAATGCTAGCTGGAATCTGGAAGAGAGCTATTTATGTAGGTTAGTAGGCCATTCTTTTCTCCCATGGAATATCCTCCTGAATTCAAAACATCCTTAATAAAGAGGCAAATGCCCAATAAGCTGCTTTTAGTGCAGTTCATACAAGGACCTTGATTTGCTTTATAACATGGGATTATTTCCTTGAGGTGAGGGTGGGCCTTGGCAGTCGGCACAACTGTTGGTTGCTCCATTTCCACCTGGGTGACCAGGGTTCAAATCTTGGAAACAGCCTCTCTGTATGTGCAGGGGTAAGGCTGTGTGCATCTGTCCCTCCCCACACCCTGCACTGGTGGGAGCCTCGTGCACTGGTATGCCCTTTTTATTATTTCTTTGAGGTGGATAAGGGACTCTGGGCAGGCATAAAGGGCTGCGTCACCAGCAAACTGCAAATGACTTGTTTGTTCAGCAAGGTAACTCAGAATGTCTAGCAATTGCTATTAACCAGCAACCTTTCGTTATCATATCTGCCAACCTATTCCTTCTAGAGTTGCCAGACCTCTTATTGGATGTCAGGGATCCTTCTTTCTGCATCTGGTAGAAATTTTTCCTTCGTATGTAATGGTAGGGTTTTAGCTGTTTGGTTTTGTTGGGTTTGATTTGGATGAATATGACATTTCAAGTTGAACAAATTCTGTTTCTTAAGTATCTATCAAAAATGTATCTTTTGGGTAAAATACAAAAACATTCCCTGAAGTTTCTGACAATCATAAAGACCTCCCCTATAGTTTCATTTTAACAAATACCTCCCCTGAACTTTTGAAAAACTCAACAAAAACCTCCCTTCCGTCACCTTTCCAGATGGAAAACGTTAGACTGATGCACCAGTTTTTTCCATATACCCATTCTACCCTTTTATAAATTATTTTACATGAAAAATTATTAAAATAACCCTGTTTTAACTTGATAAAAATGTTAGAAGATGATCATTAAAGGAGGTTTTTGTTAAATTAAAATAGGGTTATTTCAGTAATTTTGCATGTAAAATAATTTATAAAAGGGTAGAATTGGTATTTGTAAAAAACTGGTGCATCAGTTTAACGTTTTCCGTCTGGAAAAGTGACCGAAGGGAGGTTTTTGTTGAATTTCTCAAAAGTTCAGGGGAGGTATTTGTTAAAATGAAACTATGGGGGGAGGTTTTTATGATTGTCAAAAACTTTAGGGGAGGTTTTTGTATTTTACCCATATCTTTTTCTTAAGTTCTTTCTCAAGGGCATTCTCCCATTTGAGTTGGTACTATGTCCAGTTTTCAACATCTAAGCTTAATTGATATTGTCTGATGCATTTTATATATGTTCATGGTGATCTAAAAGTGGGACAGTGTTAATGTAGTCAAGATTTTTATCATGTATCAAGAAGTGCAAAAGGCTCTTTTTTTTTTTTTTAATTAAGGAGAACTACTTTGATTAACCATATTGAGCAATGCTATCAAGTCTCTATAGTCATCGTGTACTTTAAATGGCAAAGTTACAAAATATAAAAATGGTTTTTTTTCTGCATATACATGGGGTTAATGATTCTCACATTTTAGTTTTTATGATTGAAGGCTATCTATAGTTTATACTAAAAGTGTAGGACACTGTTAATGTAATCAAGATTTTTTTAACTTGTATTAAGAAGTGGAAAAGGTTCTTTTTAAAAAAAAAAAACTTGAGAACTACTGACAGTTGTTTAACCATAGAGCAATGCTATCACAGGCTCTATAGTCATGGAGTACTTTAATTGGCAAAGTTAACATGGGTTTTTCTGCATATACATGGGATTAATGATTCTCACATTTTAGATTTTATGATTGAAGGCATCTAAGGTGTTCATTCCAATGTTGCTAGAAAAACCTTTATGATATTTTTGGAAGAAGGTAAAGTATATTGTATTAAATGAAAAAGTACAAGTCCTCTGTACAAATTAGATTGACCACCCCTGCGTCAGATCTAGATAGATTTCTTCTCAAAAATTCTATTACTTCTCTCATACCACATATATAGCCCACAGGATCGCCATAGGGATAGTTGACCAGCGTACTTTCCCATTCTCATTCCTGAGATCTACCACTCTTCCAAGAGTGCTTTCACTGTCCCCAGAAGGCACCAAATTCGAAACAGAAATCCTTTATGATAGTGTTACTCTAGTTCAATCTCATTAAGACTTGAAATCTTAATTGTTGCATTTTAACTTTCTTATTGTTCTTATTTTTAAAAGAGAAACAAAAAGAAAACTTAGTACTGGTCCATTCTGATCAGACATGAGCAAGCGCAACGTTCTTGCTACCTGTATAGGATATCAATATGCCAGTATGTTGTTTCAAATCATAGGGTTAAGTGTGTTCGTGTTGTACATAAGATGAGTAACTTTTATTTTAAATCTTCAAAATATGGTAGTATGTTGTTTCAAAACATAGAAAATGGTTGGTGAAAACATCGGTTTAAGTGTGTTCGTGTTGTACATAAGATGAGTAAGATGAGTAACTTTTATTTTGAATCTTCAAAACATGGTAGACGAATGATTGGTTAATAATTCAGGAGCAGTTGTTATGTTCTACAGTACACTGTTTGAACCATCTTGTGTATAGCAGTTTTATTATGGAGCATTTGAAAGTAACTTTTGTAGTATTTGAAAATATTTGTTGTGCTAACCTAAATGGTGGAGCTTGTATGACAACAGAAACATGAGTGGCACTTTTAGTGCTACATCTTGGGCTAGGTTATATTGTTTTGGGACCAATCCAACCCCAGCCCTAGAGACCCAACTGGGGAACCTGTAAGTTGACGGGGCCCACAGCTCTGTGTGTGTGTGTGTGCGTGCACTCTCAATGGTATAGACATAGATGGTGAGGAACACTGTTTTAGCTCTTTGAGCTGTATGGTTTGAAACAACAGTATTTTTCTTTCTTGAAAGTTGGTCTCATTCTGACCTTGTGATTCTTCCCATGGATAAAAAATGCAATTCATTTCATTGCAGAGTTCCCACCCTCTCTTGAAAACTGTCGCATTAATATCACATGTCAAATTCAATGCATCATATCATATGGGGATGCATGTGACCATTGCTCTTGGTTCCATTCTTGTGACAGGTGGCCTGGTGATGAGAGTGATGCTGAGTCCTCTAGAGGAAGTAGTGAGGGAAGCAGTGATTGTGAGCTAGAACGGAGAGGCAAGCACATCTCAGAGGGTTTGTGGGGTCACCATAACTTGATGGACTTGAACACAAAAAGAATGAACAGGATATTTTTGAGAGATGAACCTCTTGCTGGTTCATCAAGTGATGAAGGTGAAGTTGGCAATCCACCAGGGCTGTTAATATTTGAATATTTGGAGCAGGATCCCCCATACAGCCGAGAACCTCTGGCAGATAAGGTGAGCTTATACTGCTCTGTGAATAAAATGGATAAACAGATTTGTTGCTTAAGAACGTAATAGATAAAAGAGATACATTCATTTCGTCCTATCTGAAGGTGGATGGTTAAGAAAGACTCTGGCAAGCATATCATGAATCCAGAAAAACACTGCTGAGTTTAAAACTTCTGAATACACTTCATCCCTTCCTCTCCCCCTTCTCTTGCTGGTCCATTTTCTATTACATGAACTGTTCATTTACTGCTGACCAGGTTTAAAGCCCCCCAATACACTGAATACAGCTCTTTTTCTTCTCTTGTTAGGGCATGAGTTGATGACTTTCCCCATCCAAGAATCCTTCTGAACGAGTTGTCCATTCTAGGTGCAGTTGACCTTGCTCGTTTTATATTGTGTTGGAGGGTTCATAGGCCATCTGAAAATAAGAGAATCCAACAACTATTGATCACGTTGAGTTGCCTTCCACCATAAGGTTTAGGACCCAAGGGAGAAGCCAATCTTGAGCCATTATTACAGTGAGAGAATTCTTTGCTCTTAAAGTGTCTTAAAAGTTCCCTTGTTGGTAAATCCCCAGGAAACTAAGAATATTTTCTCCCGAGTGACCTCTAAAATCCCTGGTTACTAATAGAGCATCAACAAAAATTCAGTTTGATTCTGCCTGTCAATAGTTGTTCCCAGTATTGCCCTCGAGGTTGCCTTTGTTGGGCAAGATCTGCTATCCTTTGCCATCCTCTAATGATAAGTCTATTGGGACTTATAATATCTATTGCTCTAGGATCCAACCTATAACCGATAGTATGGTTTTGAGGGCACTCTTGTTTCTTTCTTCCTAAACACTCCAAATGGTTATTACTGTCTGGCGTGCGTTTTAAAAGATAATCTTCCCCTTTTTGTAACTGGAGAGATCTTTTTGCCTGCATGGTAACACATTTTGAATTTTGGGCTATGTTTGGTTCAGAGTGCAAAAAGTGAATGCGCAGATGTCACATTTGTTAAAATAGAAGGATACAAACCCGGTTTGATTTTGTACTCATAACTTTACAGTGCCTTGTACTTTGAGTCAAGTGCAAAACAACTGAAAAAACTAATTTGCTTTCATTTTCATTTAAAAAACGTACTTACCAAATGCCTGCAAAACTGAAACAAAAGTGCAAATTTGCTTCAGTTCTGCATTTGCACTCTTACCAAAAGCAGCCTTGGAAATGCACATCAGGCTGTGTTTGGTTGCAGTGCAAATAAATTTGCACTGATGCAAAACTATGGCAGTGCAAATGGTTTGAGTGTAAATTCTGACCTATTTTTGTTTCAAATTTTAGCTTGTTTTGTTTGATTGCAGTAAAATGAAGTAAATTAAGACATGAAGTAGAATAAAGTAAAATTGAAAACAAAATTAAACGGGAATTTGCATTTTCTTCATTTGCACTCCCATGCATTTGTACTAGTGCAAATAAAATTGTACTGCAACCAAACACAGCAGTAAGCCAGTAACCCTTTGGGGTAGAGCTGTTTTTTGCCTACTGACACGTGGTAACAAATTTCAAATGTTTTGCCTACATTGGTGTAATGATTATTTTAAGAGCTGTTTCCCATCAGAAGGCTTTCATCATGGGATGGGATTCTCAGTTGCATTAATACTTGCTTTTAGAAGCCCAGAAAATTATATTTAGTGTATTTGTATGTTTGATTGCTGATGCTGCCATGTCATCTCAGTTTGACTTGCAGAACTAGGCATGATATTTGCTGTCCTAATGACACCTTGTATCTCGTTGTCTTTTACAGATTTCAGTTCTTGCCTCTCAATTTCCAGAACTTCGGACATATAGGAGTTGTGATCTACTTCCAGCAAGTTGGATTTCTGTGGCGTGGTATATGTTTCTTCCATTTTTTTAATTATAATAAATACTTTGCAATATTGTTTTACAATTAATTTCTTTACATTTGAAGTTACTGTGACTTAACATTCATAAATTGGAACTTTGGTTCAGGTATCCAATATATAGGATACCGACAGGTCCAACACTCCGAGATCTGGATGCATGCTTTTTAACATTCCACTCTCTGTCTACTCCATTTAAGAGTATTCCTCTCTCTCTCTCTCTCTCGTGTGTTATGTTGTGTGTGTGTACGTGTCGCCTCCCTCTCCCTCCCCCCAACATGTGTTCTGAATTTATGTAGATGCCATGGTTTTGTGACAGGTACAGATGGTCAATTTCAACAGAGCTTTGTTAGAAAAATCAACAGAGAAATTCGTGGGAATGAGAAACTATCACTTCCGACATTTGGGCTTGCATCTTACAAATTTAAGGCTTCAGTTTGGACCCCAAATGGAGTCTATGAACGCCAGCAAGCAAGCTCATTGTTACAAGCAGCTGACAACTGGCTCCGGCTCTTACAAGTTGATCACCCTGATTACCGATTCTTTGTATCTCATAATACTTACCGGAGATGAGGGAAGGGTTTTCACTGTAGTGCCTCTATTAAGAGAAATGGCAAAGTTGTGAGTTTTGGAATGAAGCTTGGCAAAAGCCAGAATACCTGCCACGCAATTCTCCTACAGACGGTTATGAATCTTGTGCCCTGTTGCTTCAGCAATGTCATCCTTTGGTTTTACAAGTCATCATTGCCAAAGTCAGACTTCGAATGAAAAAGGGATTCTGTTGATGCAACGTGACCCGGTTTTTTTAAGGTGAGTGAGTGCACAGGATGTTTAAGGCAGACCGCAATGTGATTGCTTACTTTTCTGGTAGGGTTGCGAGAACAATAACTGGTAGATTTGGGACCTAATGAGTAATGACCTTGTTTTTTTCTTGTGTGGGTTCTGAAGGTGTTAGTGATATCAAAAATGTTAGCGAAACTATGACTGTAACTTTGTGAAACAATGTTCGATTATTTCATATGGATGGATGGGTTAAAGATTAAACTGGCTGCCTACCCTCCAATACTCCAAGTGGCTAATGAGTTTGGAGCCCCTAAATAGTCAATGTTGGTGACCAGATTCTCCCGTATATTTAATGTAAACCTTTGCATGGGTTAAGTACTTTGAATCACGAATATTAATTTGCAATGCCACCAATACAAGGTGGGGAATAGGGCTACTGTGGATTAAACGAATGAACTTATTCTCCGTGTGGTGAATAATTTGGATTTGCTCCGTACGGATTAAGTCTTCTGATTTTTGGTTTGATAGAAAAATTAAGATAGAAAAACAAAGTTGAGGGAAGGTTTTATTTTCTGTCAAACCAAATACGGCCTTAAAATGATTTTGTTATGAATTTTAAGAAATCCGAATAGTTGAAATCCCTGGTTGATGGGTCCTCCTCGTGGACAGCGGTGGTTTTGAAGGAGAGATGCTTAGGACAATAGGACCTTAGGTAGAAGGTTTCATTATCTGCATACACTATACAGCAGTCATGTTAGGTTTTATTTATTTATTTACTTATTGATGATAGCATATGCTGGACTTAAAAACGTTCCAATACAAGCATAGAAATAAAAATGGTATGGCCGCGTGACTAAGCAAAACTCTTGCTGATGTCTGATGAATGACATACAAAATGAAATATAGGGATCATCTATCCCCATGCTCTTATGAATTATGAATGAAGAATTTGTTGACTAGGGAAAAAAGAATCCATAGTAATTCTCTCTTTTTCTTTTTTGATGAACTTGGTAATTCTCTCTTTTCAATTCTGAAAGATGACTTCTATTGAATATATACCGTTATTTGAAGGAATGAAAACTTAACTATTTCATCACCGACTCTGTTTTTAATTTGGCGTTTCGTCTGATAGGATAGGAGTAAACCTGTTCATAGGCCGGGCCGGGCTTTCACTCTGTATTAACAGATTTTTCTAAGGCCCAAGCTCGAGCCCGGCCCGACAATCGGGCCTACAACTTGGGCCCAAGCCCGAAATTTAGCCCATGCTGTTACTACTGCTGAAGCGGCTGAATAGAGAGAGAGAGAAATCCCCTTTGGGCCTTTCCCCTTGTTAAAAACCTAAACCAGTAAACCTTATAGGCTAATACCCTTTCTCACTCTCTCTTCGTCTTCCCCAATCCCCAGTTGCCAGTTCCCCTTGCTTTCCTTTGGTGCTGGTCGTCCTCCGACTAATGGCCTCTCCCCTAGTGGCTAGTTTTTCCCTTATGATTGCAAGACTTCCCTGAATCCTTATGTCTTTGTTTCTTACTCATGGCTCACCTATCATCTCCGTCGCGCCAAGTAGGGGTGGTTATGAGTCGAGCTCTTCACGAGCTATTCAAGCTTGGCTCGGTTTCAACTGAGCTTCGAGCCGAGCTCAAGCCTAATAAAGCTCGGCTTGTGAGCCAAGCTCGAATAGCTATATAACAATAACAACAACAACAACATATAATAATAACTAATTATTGTAATACTTAATTTTTAAATATAAAATAAAAAATATTTTTATATATAATTTTTTTATTTTTATAAAAATTTTTCTCAAGTTAAGCTTGAGCCGAGCTTAGCTCGATCTTACAAGCTTTTGACTCAAGCCAAATTTGAGCTCAAGGTTCTAACTCGAACTGAGCTTGAGCTTGAGCTCAAGCTCGAGTCTTATACTGCCTTGGCGAGCTTGAATCCACCCCTACAACCAAGCAACCATCAAGCGGGTAAGCAGCAATGCTGGTCGTCGTCTCGCCGCTCTCCCTTTCCCTTACTCTCTCTCTCTCTCTCTCTCTCCCTCTCTCTCTCTGCTACCTCTCAATCTCTCACTTCAAGCGACAGCAATCACCAACCAATCTAGCACCGGCAAACCAGCCACCACTTCACCCTCACCCCTCTGCTGTGTTTCTTCTTTCTTTTAGGTATTTCTTTTATTTTTTTGCATTTTTATAATGAATAAATGTATTTTTCATTGTTTGAGACTGTTAGAATTAATGAATGAATGAATGCTTATATTTGTTTTTTGCCTAAACAGTAGTATATTTTTCGTTGTTTATTTATTTTAATTTGTAAATTGATACAGGTATACAAGTTTGTTATTAAATTGAAGTAGGGATGCAAGAGAGATGTTTTTTTCCTTTTTTTTTTTTAATTTTAAGTGTATAAAAAACTAAAAAACTGAACCGCAATTAACCTGTTGCATCGGTTCAGATTTTTAAAAAACCAATCAGGTTGTTTCGATTAAAAAAAAACCACGGTTCAATTAACCGACACGTGAACACCCCTACCGATGAATGCTTAATTTCAGCTGACATTATGTTTTTATTTACCAAAAGTGGTTATTTCTTTCAAATTCTAATAATCATAAGCAAGACTTCACTTTTGAGTTTTAATTTATTGGCACGGGGCTGACAACTCATGTTTTCGCTTATAGAAATCGTGTAGAATCCAACCAGTTGATGGGAGGAAATGCTGCAACCAGAAGTTTCCTTTATCATCTCCCCAACGGGTGGGGCAGCTGCTTATAGATAAATATCCAAGCTTTTTTAGCCCGACTCAAAGGAGTTGCTACCGATTAACCTATCGTGCCAACTGCCAAGATCAAGCTAGAAATAATTTTTGTGTTGGGTCCTTTGGGGATGGGTTTGGGTGTTTTGCAGCAACTGTTGCTCCCTCCTCCCCAACCCAAGCTACCCTAACATGGAGAAAAAGGTCTCCCAGCGACAGGAGAGCATAGATCTCATGAAGCAAAGTAACCATCTACCTATGACGTTTATGGGATGGATGGAATCGATGGATGACAATAAGCATAAAATTCATCATCTTTCCATTATGCACAATAAGATGAAACAGGGGATCACATTAGACTATTTTGGACTAGCTACATACTTCCATCTGTAAAAGGACATTATATTCAATGCTCTCTCTTCACAATTTGTCAACAAGAATTGTGGACAACAGCAGCCCCTGTACAAACTCGCATCTCCGAGCCTTCTCCTCTTGGTCTTTAATGGATACAGGAGATGATGGTTGGACGCTTCTGTCACCACACAATAATGCCAAATTCAATTCAAGTAGAGCAAAATGTATGAATTACGCATGATTCTAACACAATATTTCAACAGCAGTAGCAAAATAGAACTCAAATTGATTATTGGTCTAGGAACATAACCAAATGACAGAAACGAATGATCAAACACTCCACATGAAATGTGGCACCTCCTAGCAAATGGTAAATGGTCTCCAATGCAAAAGTTGTGTTCCACGCCTACATACTATTCTACTATGCAGTGTGTTTGGTATGAGGCAATATTAAGTACAACATGATGAGGGTTCCAAAAAATGCCACATTACAATGATGAGTAGGTTACTATCAATGAAGCAGTTCATCTTTCTTAGATATATGCAAACCCATGTATCTTGGCTACTCCAAAAGAAACACTACTCACCCTAGGAGTGCTATTTCATGTTGTACTACTGAAAATACTACTGGAGAATAAATAGAGAGAGAGAGAGGTGAAATACTACCAGAAAATTAGCGTCATCATCTATGGTCCAATGTGGCCCAAGAGATAGCACTATTTTGCAATTAGAATCAGTGACCTGGAAAACCGAGTCCCCAGTATATCCTTTCAATTTCCAGAATATCAATCATATTAGACAGTCAATTAATTAAACCTTGGTAAAATCATACTTATCAAATGTTGGTTGTTGTACCAACCTCTGATTTGCACCAAAGCTTATCGGTGGCCTTCTCAGAGAACAAGCCTTGGTATAAGTTATTATGATCTGCCACGTCGACAATGTTGGATTATGTTCCAATCTATGATTGGTACCAAATTTTACAGGTTCTGCTCTGCCATGTGGCCACATCGAACTATAGGTGACTCGGTCACTACTCAATTCTACTCTTCTTTCTCGAGTTATACTTAAGGAGTAAGGGCAATTCATTACCTAGTACATGGAAAAAATCTGTGTGAAGTTCAGTAGCTAAGCTCCACAATGACCACCTATGCACGGGTCTCGTTTTAGTGACATGAAATTGACAACAGAAACTGATTCAAGATATACCCAAAGTTTTAAAAACCGACCCAGAAATGGAACCATTCTAGCTACTGGTTTCCAGGTCAGTGGTTCAATCATCTGGGTCGAACGGTTCAGACGGATTGCATATTAGGGCAAATGTTTATATGAGATTTGCCCTAATATGCAAACCTCATATAAGAAAGAAGAGATGTTGGCTGAGAAAGAATAAAAAAAAGAAAGAAGAAGGAAGGAGAGGAGGGAAGAAGAAGGAAGAGGAGGATTCGAAGCTCACCGGCGACGATAGCGGCGGCGACGACGACGAGGCAGCGGCAACAGATGCAGATCTGAGATCTGAGTTCTTGGATCTTAGATCCAAATTTATACCCGCTATGTAACCCCAAATGCACACAACCCACTAAAACATGAAAAAAATAGAAATTCCCTCAAGAGTCTACTACTTTACTATGGAAATTTAGAAATATCAAGGCAGGCTAACATGTTAAGTGATTTGTCCAAACAACTGCGACACTTCCTTTCCCAAGACAAAATAGGGGCTCAACTCCTCTGTTTTCTGAAATTTCTTTCCTTCCATTTTTTAATGAATATGTTGATTTTCTATGTTTAAGTGAAGATTATCATTTTGTATGAAGATTATAAACAATTAATAATATTGCTACTAGCTAATGGAACCTAGGGAATTTTCCTAGGATCCATGGAAACAATTTTTGGAAAGATTTGAGCATCCCTAAGTTACCAAAACATATGAAAGGAGGAAAAAGAATCAATAACTGCACCAAAGCAGGACCAAGATTTGGAAGCAGATTACCTATCGGAAAGGGAAAAAAAGATATCTTGGAAGAAGATAGTTTTTGTTGTAATTGTTTCTTTTTATGCCTGCCAGAAAGTTTCTGTTTATAGTTACATATTTTAGCAGCTTTCTGTCATTTAAGAAACTATTAGGCAACTATTATTTTGAAGAGTTTCTATTTTTTAGCTTTCTATTTTAGGAATTTCTATTTTCTGGTTTCTACATTGAGGTTTCTATTTTCTAAGGTTCTCTTCTCATAGATGACACCCCACCAACCCACTTTCTAAAAGTAGAACCTTAGAAAGTATAAACTTCTAATGTAGAAACCAGAAAATAGAAACCCCACCAACCCACTTGATTCTTCCTATTGCAAAAGTGGCTGATGCAAGGCATGGATGTTACTCTAAAATGGGTTAAAAGAGATGATAATTCTTTTGTTGATTCTTTGGCTAAACATGGGGCGGGAAGGATCAACTGTTTTGGACATGGCTGTAATACTATATCTTTTTAGGGAGAGCTAAGAGAGTTTATCTCTACCTTTCTCTTAACTGTATTTATTTCTTTGATAATTAATGAATTATGTTTCTGTAATTGATCAAAAAATATTAATAATTGCCAAATTTTTAAGCTTTGATGAGTCTATATATACATGTAAATCTGTCTAAAACAGCAGAAGAATCGAACGAAAATTGAACGAGTTATTTTGTTTTCTTCTCTATAGTTACTTTTCTTGTCTTGAAATCAGTATTGGAGAAACACATGATTGCTTCTTTCTCTTTGTTCTTTCTAGTAGTTCTCTGCTACTAGAAGAAAACCAGCAACTGTTCCCAGATTTTCCCCTAGATTCAGAGCATACTTTGTTGGTTTTTAAAGCAATGCTACCCATCAACCTTGTCTTCTATCTGTGAGCTCTGATGTTACCTAAGAAGGACAATATGAGAAAAGGGTAGCAATTCAGACAGGAATCTATCACATGAAGCAACCAGTAGATTGTTATCAAAATGAGACTTTTAAGTGGTATGGTCTACCACTTCTGATGGTATCTTTACCTGTGCTTCTTTTTTCAATTCTCTTGTTCAACCTATTGGGGGGGGGGGGGGGGGGGGGGGAGGGGAAGAACTTCCCGGTGAAAGAGATTTGGAGTTAGCCTATTCCACCCAAGGTCGAAGCATTGTGCTGGGAGGTTTTCCTTGGAAAGGTGAATACCTATGACATGGTTCAAAAGAGGAGGCCAAATAAATGCCTCTCTCCTTGTGTGTATATTCTTTGCTTGGCAAGTGGTGAATCCCTACCTCATTTACGGCTTTATTGTCCTGTTGTGCTCTTTGTCTGGGACTCTTTTTGCGCTCTCTTTGGTTGCAGGTGGACTACTCCTCAAGATATAGTGAGTCTCTTCAACTCAAACTTCCTAAGGCAACCGACGAAAAGAGGAAGGGTAATGTGGAAAGCAATTAGGGCAGCAATGGTGTGGACTGTTTGGGCAGAAAGAAACGCAAGGATCTTCAATGAAAAGCGAAGGTCAAAAGAAGAAATTGTGGATTCTATAAAGATAGAGGTTGCAAGTTGGCTAAAAACACTAGAGCTCTTTCAAAGCTTTTTAGTGACTGACATTACAAGAGAATGGAATGAAGTTGCACACCATAGTTGTCAAGGCGACGCCTAGGAGACAAGGCGCCCTTGGAGGCTTGCCTCGCCTAATCGCCAAGCAGTTTTCTATAGCGTTTTATAAAAAACTTTTGTATTCTTAATTTTTTTAGGTTATAATTATAAAATGGACATTTTTAAACTAAAATATTCATTTTGTGTGTTTATATACTAATTTCTGTTTATTATTTTCTTATTTGTTAGGGTTTAATCAACACAAACATTGCTAAATGCTGTATTGAACCCTCAAAGACTTCAAAACCTGAACCAATAAAGAAGAACATAAAATGTTGTCCAATCAACACATTTTCTTCTTTTTCTTTACTAATTTTGTGTGTTTATTTACTAATTTCTTCTTCCACCTTTTCTTTTCTTCTTTTCCTATAACAGAAATAGGGGTTCAGCCCCTATATTTTTTAATTTTTCTCTCATGATTATGTTGGAATATGTTGATTTTCTATACTTCAAAATAAAGTTTATACTTTTCCTATGAAAATTATGGGTATTTATTAAGGAAATATGATTATGGAACCTAGAGAACTACCCTAGGATACATGTTTTTACTTAAAAAAATCCACCGCCTAGGCGACTAGGTGACAAGGCGCCCCCCTCGCTCCCCTGTCGCCTAGCCTCGCCTTGGCGCCTTGAAAACTATGTTGCACACTCCACTAAAGGGAAAGATTAAAAAAAAAAAAAAAAAGTGATGGACTGGAAGCCCCCAGATGGCAATAAAATAAAGCTGAACTTCGACGGGAGCTCTTTAGGAAACCCAGGACTGGCAGGCATAGGGGGGTGTATTTAGAGATTGTTCATGGAAAGTATTGGCAATGTACTCAGGGGTCCGCTAGGGGTAGGACATTCAATAAAGGCTGAGCTGCTAGCGCTGTTACAAGGTCTAAAACTTGCTAAGCAAGCAAACTTTCAAAATTTGGAGGTAGAGGGGGATTCAAAACTGGTCATCTCTTGGACTACTACAACGTGTAATGGTCCCTGGATATATAGACACACACTGAGAGAGATAGAAAGTCTGGCAAGGGGACTCAATGCTTCCTTCACTTGGATCAGAATGACTACAAATGGAATGGCTGATTCATTAACTAAGCAGAGGGTCCATAGGCAGCAGCTGTTTTGGGCACAATTGTAGTTTTTTGGCTTTGTTGGAATGTTGACTGTATTGTAACCGGCTTTTCACTGATTAATAAAATTAATTCTTTGCTGATAAAAAAAAAGAGAGACTTTAAATGGGTATTGTTATCAAATATATTCCCATCTGACAAAATGTAACTTTAAGTGGGCATGGTTATCGAATTTATTGCCATATGACAACCAAAAATTGCCCAAGTGACAACCACTGAATCAAATTTACAAAAAATAAATAAAGAAAGAAGTACAGCAACTGTACCCGCTTTTAATAAATGTGACCCTTCTTACTAAAAACAACCAAAATTATCTCATAACACTTGGCTGAGGTAGCTCTTTTGATAACTCCATCTAAAATACAATTCACTCATTTAATTTTGGAACATTTTGAGTATACCATTACTCAAAAAGTAAAAATCCCATTTTTTGATAAATAAAAAGTAAAAATCACATTATTGGTCGACTCTTCATCAAACCACAGTATCAATGTACCAATTACTAAACAACATATAAATTATTTACTCCAAGTAAAAAGCGTTCTGCCTTCACTTTGTTGATGCATACGTAAGAAAGGAAACTAATAAAACCAAGTAAAATTCATCCATAGCTTAACCAATGTATGTCATTCATTTTCACTTTTTTCCCTCAATATACATAACCAAAGGAACCCTTTCTTGATGATTAAAGCATTTCTTTTAGAAGATTTTATATTATATTGCCTGTTCATTCTTTAACTCAAAACATAGAATTTTGCCGCATATTTAGTTCTATCTTTAGCAAATTGAATGTGTAAATAAAATATCAACCGCTCAAGGTTTCAATACCACTAACTACTGCCTTTATTACTGGAAAAAAAAGTAAAGTATCTAAAATTGCATGATCATAAGCATGCTAACACTGGGAAAAAGAATATGATCACAAGCAACCTTGATGCTTCATATCATAAAACACTTCATATTGAAGGAAGGACCTAGACAACCATCCCCCTCAAGAAGCCAGCTCACTGTAATTAAGAGTTAAGACATGTGACACTTCGTTTTTTTTTAATCCAATCCATGTATTTTTCTATAGTAATAATACACATTCCAAGGGCAAGCATATGCGTTAAACCCTCCAATCCAAAACATCCAAATAAAAAGAATAAAATTTAACTATTTGTCAAGGGCGATAAAGATTGACAGTGAAATGCAACTAGTTTACTTACTCAACAGACCAAGTTCTAGTTGTTTGTCATAAATTTATTCTTTACACATTTAGTCCATTTTCTTGTCAAACAAATCAAGTAGGAAAAGTTTCTTGATTTGTCTGAGGATCACAAGAACTAGATAAAATTTGTGCAGCAAATGAAAATACAGTTCATTTCTATGAACAATAGAATTCTAGTTCCAGAAATGTCATAAAAAGAAACATGACAACCACATACCTTTCTAATACCGACTCGTCTAAACTTTTTTTGACCGAGCTTGCTTCAGCAGAAGAATTAGATGGTACAGTCCTTGGCTCATCAATCGTGGGCAAATTGTAGATAAATGAGGATAATAATGGATCAGGTGCAGTATTGGAGGAAGAAACTACATAGGAAGACCCCCCAAGAAGGGATTGTAAATTTCCTTCACGCAGTTCCTTTCTCAATAAAGAAAGGGTTGAATGGGATCCACCTTTCCGGAATTTCCTTCTACGTTGCATGTAACCTCCAGTCAAGAAATCCAGTGTGTAAGATCAGCTTTGCATTATAGCCATATCATATAAATGGCAAAATTTTAGTCACTTATCAAGCAGATACAAACAAGAGGACTTTCAGAGGGGAGGGGGGAGGTATTGATCAAAATATTAAAAGGAATAAAAGGTGACAAAAAATAAGAGTAAAACGTGTAGAGGATATGAAAGGAAAAAAAAAAGTTCAACAGCCTGAAATTTCTTTTTTTTTTAAGTTCTATTTTTCTTTTCAGTTATTTCTACTATTGCAATAAGAAGAGTATCTATTCAACAGCTCATGATTAAGATCAAGCATATGAAGACAAATGGCTGTGGAACATGTATGGTTTCACTTACCAAAAAAACATGCATGGTTTCTAACTACTAGGAGTTCAAAACAATGAGGAGAACTAAAACTCAGTGCAATTTCCAAATATATCTATTGTCGACTTGGGCGAAAAAGGATATCTTGAAGAAGTTTCCATGTTGCATGGTTATGTGTCCAACCATGTCCATCCCCACCCTCATTGCACATACTGGGCATACCTGCAAATACAACCAAGTTGCCGATGATATACGTTAAAAATACATCTCCAGACGAGCTCCTACTAAATGAAGAAGGCAATACCATATCAAACCGAACACTGATAATGAAACATCTTCCTTTGCGTTTGGGCACACACTCTTCCACCCATGAGCAGATCGAGCCGGGGTGGGGGTATTTCCTATAACCTCACTGTGCCTAACGTATAGCTGGAGGGGGAAAAATCCCGAAACCATTGACGCACTTAATGGAAGGTAAGAGGAATTTAACTAGCGAATTTTATGATTCAATAGCACTCAACAAGTCAAAAACATCAAAAGCATTACCAGACGCTCTTATAAGGCGATTCTTTATCACACAGGCTACGTCAAAAAGTTTTAGAGAGAGAGAGAGAGAGAGAGAGCGGTAGATACCCCATTTTTAGCTTCGACAGGATGCTCATCATCGATATGGCAGCATAATCCAACGATATCGAAATCCTCTGAACAAAAGGGGCAAGGAAATTCCGCTCGCGTGTCATCATCGCCGTCGATTTCTTCAAACCCGAAGTAAAGATCTGATCAATAAATTTCCCCATATTCGATCAGAACAAATTTATGATCAAAAGTCTGAACTGCTACAGAACCAAAATGAAACCCAGAAGATCTTTTTGTCGAATGAAGAATATATTTTTTATACTTACCCGAACGGGATGGAAGAGCTGATTGATAGCGCCTAGAGGAAGTAGAAACACGACCACTCCACGAATCGGCCTCCATGAATTTTGGCTTTGAAATTTAAGATTTTTTAGAAACCCTAGCCACTGACTTTTTATCACCGAGCAGGAGCAATGTTTGGTTTAACTGAGCAAATAGGAACCCTAGAAATATAGATGGGGACAAAAAGAGAAAAACGAAAATGAAAAGAGAAAAAACGAGTGAAGGAGAAAACTGTTTTCTAACTTTTCACAATCTTTTTCCCTGATTTTCTCCTCAAAAAATGACCAAGAACACAGAAGTCGCTGTGGAAGAAAGCTCCAGCAACCTTCGCTCTCAGAGGCTCTCCCTTTTTTCACTAGTCCGGACCCGTGCAATGCACGGACTTTGTGAAGAGAAAATGAATGACGAAAGTCCCAGATGGTGGTGCAAGTCGAACCGAGTTAGATCGGATTGAGGTCAACCTAACCCAAATCGAATTGCTGAACCCCCAACCCTAACCCGATCCGACTGGTCGGGTCGGAATCGTGTTGGCCCAACTTCTCTACTCATCAGTCAAAGTTAATCTTTTTTTTTTCCCAACAATAAGGGTTGAGATCAATTTAAAATTAGCATTATTATATATAATGATATAATTAACATGCTTTGGAAAAAAATTGTCTAACTTCTTATTGTTGATATCCTTATAAACAACTAACAAATGTTCATATGCCTTGCACGTGGCAATTTCAGGTGATGTGTGCTTGATTTTTTGTAATATTTTGTGTATTTTTTTATTTATTATAGTTATTTTAATTTAATATGGTGAATATATAATATTAGATATTTATAAATTTTATGTATTATTTATAATTTTTTATGTTTTTTATATTTTTTAATTTTTAATATTTAATTGAGACATCATGGATTGACCCATTTTGACCTAAATGGTTGAATTGTATTAATAATATAGGTTCATCACAGGACCACTATGCACCCACGCTCTATATTGACCATATTAAAGAAAATTAAGCCTCTCAAGCAATAAATGTTTTAATTGATGATGATGATGATGATGATGATAAAATACAAAATTTAAAATCAATAAAAAATTATTTTTCTATCCTCACAATTATAGATGTGTTTAAATTTTTCTATGTTTTCTACAAAATTTATGTATATTGTCAATGTTTGTATTTTCATCTTTATTAATTTTTTATTATTTAATTATAATATCAATGATTGTCGCATTTGACTTATAAGTTGAAATGTTGATCCACCACCAAATAGGAAATAATTTTTTATTGATTTTAAATTTTGTATTTTATCATCATCATCAATTAAAACAGTTATTGCTTGAGAGGCTTAATTTTCTTTAATATGGTCAATATAGAGCATGGGTACATAGTGGTCACTAAGACCATCAAAGTACAAAGGGTGTCAAACCAACACTACACAGATGTCTGCGATGAACCTATAACTCATCGCATGTTTGCGATGTATTCACAACTCATTGCAAATCTACGATGAACTCATACCCAAAACAGGTCGCGATGAGCTTTGGCCTACGCAAATCTGCGATGAATCTTAGACGTGCGTGAATTTGCGAACATCGGACGCACGCATAGTTATGATGAACCCGAAACCATTACAGAACCACGAAAAACCGAAAATAAATGTCAGTTACACGTGTGTCTTTAAATTACGTGTGTGATAAGACGTCACATGGGTTTAGTAAAAGCGCACCCACCGAATGATGATGTCACTTGCACCACGTTAGTATAAAAGGGTCACAAAAAGATGTAGCATACATAGAAAATCCTTAAGGGAAAGAAAACCTTGTCTTCGAGGATCTCGTTGGACACGTAGCGAAACTCCAATAATGCTCCCTTAATAGTCAAACGAAAAGGAAATATCTCCTTTCCTAACAGGAAAAGTCTTCTTTTAAGTCTTTTTCCATATAGCCTTGGCTCTCTCTCCATAAAAGAGGAGAGCAATTGGGCAGAGGGGGACAATATAACTGAGACCTAGGGTTTTCTCATAAGGAGGACTCTCCTTTCTCTCCCCTCTTCTCCTCTCCTCCCCACGTCCTCTCTCTTTCCCGTCGACTTCTCCAGACCTTTGGAGGCTTGACCAAGCCATGGTGATCATGGAGCCTACAATACCTACATAGAGCATTGTACATGTGTTCTTTTCTTTTGTAATTTGTGTATTTATTTCTATTTTTTTTAAATTATTTTTAATTATGACATTATGGGTTGATTTATATGATTGAATTGCTTACTTGCCACTTGAACAAAATAAGGGTTTTATTTTTAAGTCAGCTTTAAAAAACATGAGTTTTATATTATTAGAAGTATTGGATATGGATCTAATTAGTATAGTTTATTGGTGAAAAATAATACCTTGAGTATAGATTTTAATGAAAGAGCATGAGAATTAATATCTTAAATATAAGACTTAATGAGTGGAGATTAAACTACTAAATGAGGTGAAAGTGGCAATTCAAATTATATTTTCAATCCTTGCAATTAGAGAGGGACTATAAATTAAAAAAATAAAGGCAATTTTCTTAAATTACCCTTATGGTTTAGCTAATTGGCTAACTCTACCATTGTTGTTTACATATTATCTTAAAGTACATGAAGGGATGAGAGATCCATCCTATGGACGCCCAAAAGATTGCGGAATAAGGGGCGAATTTCAAAAATTTTTCTCTCCCTTCAACTGGGAATCGTATTCCCCATTTAGAAAATCATATTTTCAATGATCAATTCTGAACCATAAACTGAACCAGATTTGAACCAAAAAGAAGTGAGAAGGATTATACCTGATACGGAGAAGTAATATCTCCCAACGAAGGTGTTCACGCCCAAGGAAGGATCCAAAGACTGCTCCCACTGAAGATGGCGCAGTGCAGGTGGAGCAGAATCAGCAGTGTTCTTCTCCAAGAACTTTGTCCTTCGCAAGAATCAGTAAGATGGCATGTGAGCACAGCTTCCTTTCAATCCTTTCTCAAAGGACTGATGTCAAGATCCAATCTTGACTTCTCCCACAAGTGGAGATCGAACTGGAAAGCAGGGCGGCAAGAACAGGGAGGCGGCAAGAGAGTATTTGCAGGGAGCAGAATTCTCTCTTCTAGATTTCAGCACCAAAGAAACCTGATGATCTGTGTGTCTAAAGGCTGCCGCCCCCTTCTTCTTTTATAGTCTTAAAGGGATCAGCTCCTAATCAGATTAGGAGTTGCTAATCCAAATCATATTTGGTTTAGAAGTCCCTTTAAGTGATAAGGGATAATCCTCATCTTATCTGGAGATCAGATCAGCCATCTCCTAATCTGATTAGGAGGTTTACAGATCTAAATCTTATTTAGATCTTGGACTCTCTAAGTGGATAGGGTCTAAGCCCAATCCTATTAGCTGATCCACTTCAGATTTCGCCCCTTTATTAATTAAATAAGCAGCCCAGTTCGAAATGGGCTTTAGGCCCATTAAGCTTATGTGCTCACTTAACCCTCTTAACTGCTGCCCAGTTGGGCTTCCTTGTATGGCGTGGGACCCAAGCATTGATCTACACATCAGCCACATGGGTTCGGCCCAGCCTTTGTTACAAGGCCTGGCCGAATACACTGTTAAAGACAGTGCACCCCCTGAAACCCATCAAATGGGCTCTACGGGCCCAACACTTACCCTAAGAGGTCCCTGGGCCAAGCCACCTTGTAACACCCAGGGACTGTGGGCAGATGCAAGATTAGCCCATCAGGTATTAACCTCAATGGTCTTACACTTAACCTCTCAGCCCATAATGATCATACACTGTCCGACAAGAGAGGACATCTCCCTCGGCTGCAAGGAACAGTGTTGCACTCTCCACTTATATGGATCCCGGGAATTAAAACCTTCTTGCAAACAATTTAGAAACCATACATATATACTTTTATATCTTATATAAAATATATTTTGCAAAACAAATCTCAACGGTTGAAATCGGCTGCCGGCAGTCTTGGTTTCCATCAGTGAGAGTGCATCCCCGATCATTACCTTTGTCCGACAAAGGGGCTGATCCTGTCACTATGATCACCCACTCAGATGAATTCTCAGACTGTCCCAACATACCCAGGTTTTGACCCCCGCTAAGGATCTCACTGATTGGTACATCAAAGACAGCCCAATCCGACACCTAGTGTAGTATCATAATCGAGTCTAGGGGTCGGGTGTAACTTTCCAGTTTTGCCCATCAATCTCCAAGGTCCAGGGCAATACTGGAAATCTGGTCCAGTTCAAAGATTCAATTAATCCTACACTGTATGTGCCTAGGGTCTCACCCTGGCAGCTGAGACAAGCCACCCCAACCGACTTGGTGGCACCACAGTGTCAGCCTTGTCAGGATAGGTCTCCCCAGACCGACCCACTGGCTGTGAACATTCTAAACTAACACGAGTCTCATTAAGTGTCCAGTTTAAGGGTATTACACAGAAACATACCAAGGGAACATGAATCAAATATGTATATTTATTCATTTACAATAAACTCATAAAGTTCATCATTTTGATTGAAGCTAAGGGCATACAAAACTGTCTAACAAGTACCCCTATTGTTTCTCACAATTGACACTGTCGTTAAATGCTAACGGAAAGAAACAAAATGTCAAATTTGCCCTCCACTTACCGCTATAACTTTCGACTAGTGAGGGCAACAATGAACAAACAAACAAACAAAGAGAAAAAAACTGAACCTAAATTCGAACAAAATCACTATTTATCTTCTTCAAATTCATGATCCCGAGTGGCAACAACAACAACCCCCTCTGCCTCTAGTCTCTCTCCAACCTCTCTCTCTCTCTTCTCATTCTCCTTCTTCGTATTCTTCTTCCTCTCTTCTCTCTTATTTCTCTCTACGTCCTATAGCACATCTTCCTTTCCTGCTGATGGCTATGAACCAAGGATTGATATGGGTCTTAAAGGTTTTGAGATGGTTGTGAATCAACATTTGTATCTAGTTTCCCGAGCGACGGAAACAACAACCCCTCCGCCTCTGGTCTCTCTCTGTTCTCCAATTCTACGACTACAACACTGTATGCAGAACCCCTGCCGAGACCTTCCTTGTCAGCTTCCTTGTTGTTATCAAAGAAAGCAAAACGCCAATGGTAACCACCACAAAACCGTCGGCGGTTCCACTTCCTCTAATTCCCCCTCCCCTCGCCAGCGAAGGCAACACCGCCACCACCATTATTGATGAAGGGGCTGAAAACCACAATAGCAAAGGTGAGACAAGTTTCGAAGAACATCGTTGGCGTTCTATTCGTTTTGTTTGACAAGTTTGTTTTCGTCATCCAATCTCCCCCTCCAACCAAAATCACACAAATTACCTTTTGCCGTTAGCAACCCAGCCGACGGTCGTCTTCCCCCAACCCAGCCGACGGTCGTCTTGATAATCATGGAGACTGGTGGCAATCCAGACCTTCTTTCCTCCCCTACCACCGCTGCTGCAACTCGTAGCAAACCTCCCTCACCAGACCATTCTCTCTCTCTCTCTCTTCTTTATTTTCTTCTTCAACCCATAGCTTAACTCCCCTGTTTTTCCTTTTCACGGTAGTTGCATATGGTACCGCTAGTTTGTAGGATTTTCCCCTAAGAAGGTCGGGTTTAAAGTTAAACCCGTGTCTACTTCTTTCGTTCGAGATTCCCTAAATAAGCCCTATGCATGTTTGGTCCAAGATGGGTTTTTGAAGAGAATGTGTGGTTTTAGGTGTCCGACACCGCTAATATGCAAGATTCTCCCTTGAGAAGGTTGGATGTGAAGCCAAACCCATCTTTGCTTCTTCCGTTCAAGATTCCCAAATAAGCCTTACCCATATCCAATCTAAGATGGGTTTGTGAAGAGAATGTGTGGTTTCAAGTGATCTCTAATTTCAAATGAGTTTCAGATGAGCTTTGACACCCTATTTCAGACAAGTTTCAGGTGACCTTTGGAACCTATTTTCAGACGAGCTTTGGTTTCAGTTGAAGGGCAATATTGGGTTTTAAAAAAATTTATACATCACACGATGTCATGTGCGTACGGATTTTAACGGGATATTAACGGACACTAACGACAAGGATAGAATTAGTTAATTGTCAAAAACTATAGGGGTGGTTTAAGACAATAGTTAAACAATAAGGGTACAATTAAGGGTGTCAATGGACCCGTTTTGGATTGGACCTCATCCAATCCAAAATCAATTTGGACAGATTGGATGGACCACCAAGACATATTTGATTGGACCAATCCGGTCCAAAATATTTATTACATTGGATTGGACCTGGTCCGTCCATAATAAATTTATATTGGATTGGTCTACTGATATAAGATAAGAATACATGTGTCAATGGACCAGGTTTGGGTTGAAACCAATCTAAATCAAAACGAATTTGAACATATTGGATGGTCCAAACATTGAATTGGATTGGTCCAAAATGGTCCAAAATATTCATTGGACTGGATTGGATCTGGTCCGTTTATAATGGACTCACATTGGGCTGGATCGGATTGGACCAAATCTAGTCCAATTGACACCCCTAGGTACAGTTTGTTAATTAGCTAAATAGTAGGGGTAGTTTAAGAAATTTGCCCAAAAAACAAATGTATTGGATATAGATATAATCAGTAGAACTTATTTGTGAGGAAAAAAACTTCAATACAAGATTTAATGAGAAAGAATGAAAGTTTACTCTCTTTTTTGTAAAAAAAAAGGAAAATGGGAGTTCCACACCCTCAGGTACATGTGACAATTCTAAATGATGATAATGATAATAATAATAATGTATCTAAAAATTTATATAAATATGTATTTTTTTATTATTTATTATTAATCAAATGTAGATTGCAAAATCCAAATCTGATTACATAAATCAGCTTGTTATATTTTTATTATAATTTTTAGGGTAAAATACAAAAACCTCCCCTGAAGTTTATGACAATCATAAAAACCTTCCCTATAGTTTCATTTTAGCAAAATCCTCCCCTGGATTTTTAAAGAATTCAACAAAAATCTCCCTTTCACCAATGACCAAATAGAAAACGTTAACATTTACAAAATTACCCTGAAGCATCATTCAATTAATTTACAAAGTAACATATTTGCCCTCAATCTCCTTCATCGTGTCGTGCCTGTCTTGTATCTCCAACACTGTCTCAAGAACCTTCCCCTCCCATGCTCCTACACCGCCCTCTGTAGTAGCTAGGGGTGGATTCGAGCCGAACCGAGCCGAATACTACTAGGCTCGAGCTCAAGCTCGAGCTCAGTTTGAGCCAGAACCTTGAGCTCGAGCTCGATTTTGAGAAAAAATATTTTATAAAAATAAAAATTTATATATAAAAATACTTTTTATTTGATATTTAAAAATTAAGAATCATAATACTTATAATATTTTTATTATATATATTAAATATCAAATATATATATATATATGAACCGGCCCGCGAGCCTTACGAGACGAGCTCTAGTAGGCTTGAGCTCAACTCATTTAATAATCGAGCCAGTGAATTGGGCTCGAGCTCGAGCTCAAGCTCGATTGAAACCGAGCTAAGCCGAGCTCAAACAGCTCGGGAAAAGCTCGGCTCGTTGCCACTTCTAGCAGTAGCTCCTCCCCCTCTCGTTCCTGCTCCACTTGATATAATCTTCTATATCATCTCTTCTTTCAGGTACTCCCCTGTTACCATGAAATATTGACAGCCCACCGTCTCTTTATACTCCACCATCATCCACTGCCTCAACTCCTGGAAGTCCATTAGCTACTTTAGCTTCTTCCGCAGCCTGATGGTGACCAAAGTCCTTGTGCGGTTCACCAACGTCCCTTCTCTGTATCCAAAGAGCCTCCTATTGGCAGCGTTGGCGCAATCCATATCCTCGAGTTGAGACTTTATGCTTCTCACCTTTTAAGCACGAACACGATATCGGCATTGGTCCGTGTGTGCAGGGCTTTTAGGGCCTCCGGCTTGTGGAGGCACTTGCTCTCTTTGCTGGCTTGTTGTAGTCGGCCAAGGATGTCTAAACTAATCTCTTTCACCATATCGGCCTCCTATGGTCTATTTGATTTTGCATCGCCATCACTACCATCTCCAAGTCGACATTGCCAGCTTCTTTCTTTAGATCCATGTAGCTAAGGGTTTTTTATCAAATCGTTCATCTTGCTCTGTTTTTCTCTATCTTAGTTGAAACCTAAAATCACAGAACTTTGGAAGAGAGACGCTTCAGCTGTGAGAGTAGATTATGGCTATATGAGATGTTTTTTGATTTAAAGGACCCAATTTTGGAAATAATTTCCTTCCTAGAAGTGAAGTCTATATACAAATGACTTACAGTGGTGCATTTATACAGAAGAATGATTTGGAAGCCTATATATAGAAAATTCTGGGGCTAAAAATATACAACACATTGTGTGCTTTATGATTTGGAAACCTGTGTACAAAAAACTCATGAGAATGAGCCCTCATTCCCATTAACTTCCTTGACTGGTAATGGTGGATGGTTGGCTATAGGAGCCTCATACGGATGATCAATATCATCATGTTCCCCACCATAAGTATCTTGCATCACCTTGGAGCTGTCAATGTCAGGCAGTCAGGCCAATGAATGGTGAACATTAATTAATTGTGTGCTGAAAACAGCATTCCATTAGCACAAACAGTTGTTGGTTTGAAGGTTTTTTATAAGAAAATTACTCTATATCATTCAACGGATCCATACCTCCAAAATACATTAAATTTTATGCTTCATTAAATAGATTTTTTTTCTAACTCAAGTAGGGCAATAAACAAAAGAAACATAATTGAACACAAAATTACAGATTCATGGGAGATTAAAAGAGGAGGAAAAAATCGACAAAGAAATTTCAGGGAGAAAAGGAAAGAGTTGTGTTCCATTTGGGTTTTGATGAAAGATTGAAAGAGTTGTCGCTTTCCTCCTCTTTAGATGATAGAGTTTAGGGATAGGACAGAGAATAAAAGAGGTTGACGGGAGAGGTAAAGAGGATAATAGGTCGGTAGGGATGCACTGATCTGACGTTTTCCGTCTGGGTCATTACTAGAAGGGAGGTTTTTGTCGAATTCTTTAAAAATTCAGGGAAGGTTTTTGCTAAAGTGAAACTATAGGGAGGTTTTTATGATTATAAGAAAAGTTAGGGGAAGTTTTTGTATTTTACCCTATTTTTTTTTATTATTAATCACTTTGTTAAAAATATTGACATAGATATAATCAAGGTTCAAAGTATTGGATACGCTTAGCGTATCGGGAAGGCAATTTTAAGATACGTATCAAGATACGCTTGAGATACACATGTGTATCAGAGAAAAATTAAGATACGCATAGAAATACTATAAAAACTTCAATATAACATAAAAATACACCAATAACACTAAATATAAGGCTTTAATAAGATATATACATTAAATTAGTAAATTTTAATAGAATTTATAAGGAACCACATCATACTCAAGTACTCAACATATGTGAAACATCTAAACAATGTTTACTAAAATTATAATCGCATCAATATTTAATAATTCAATTCAACACATATAACCTAATTCAATACAAAATATTGTCTAAAATTAAAGAAAAAACATCTAGTAATAGAAGTGTAAAACGTACCTTCATGAATGATGGTGTCCGTGAATAACCTATATAACATATAATTGAAAAATAATTAATAAATAAATATTAAAATTATAACAAAAATTAATTATTTGATAAATTATTTACTTATATATCTGAAATCATGTGATGACAAGCAATAATTTAGTACCATAGGGAGTTTATTTCAGGCTCATAATTGCTTATATCTACATTGTATTGATCTCTAAACAAAGCACAATATTCGTCACAACTCATTATATTAGTGTATGATGTTGTATATATCTGTCTAAAATGCTCAAATTGCTCCCTAGTACAACATTGTTGATAATAAGGTTGAGTTTGATAATTTGATCCATATCCTTCAGCAAAACCACCAAAAAGCCAAGAACTCATTGTAGTTCTAGGGGTTGTAGCTATATGACTCGTGTCATATGATTCATATCCATACTGAGAAGAGTTGTAGCCATAATTAGAAGTTGAGCTCAAACTCATCTTATTTAATTCAGGCATCATTTCATTACTTTCCATGGATCTTCCATAATGTTGGTTCCATTCATTTGATGTTCCATAACCATAAAAACCATAACTGGAACTATCCATTAATTGCATGTCTCTGCGACTTGGACGGTATTTCTCTTGACTAAGTGGCATTAAATTATCCATAGGTGGTATATATTTGACAAAAGTACTAGTGGCATCACCTTTATTGCGACCACCTGTTCTATCATATTCACCACCATCACCGCCACCAACACCATCACCACCACCATCACCATCACCACCATTACCACCATCATCATCAGTAGACTCATTCCCATTACCAGTCCCACTATTGTCTGTCTGTTCTTGAAACCAATCATCAACATTTATCCCCATTTGATTTGCAATATAGGGATCAGGTCTTGGAGGATTACTCAGTTCATCTAGGACCCTTGCTTCTATGTCTTTATCTTCTAACCAAAACATCACTGGATCTTCTTCATCATATATATCATCAAGATCAATTGGGTTGAAGTAACCTTCTGGATGCCTTGTAACTCTAATGAGATGCCTAACTCTCAGTCTCATATTATAGTGGATATATACCAACTTCTCCAAAGTGTCATAGGATAGACGATTCCTCTGTTTTGTATGAATAAGGTCGAAAGTACTCCAATTTCGTTCACAACAACTAGAATAAGCCGTTTGTGATAATACCCTTACTGTTATTTTACGAAGATGTGGGGCATTTTGGCCATAAATCAACCACCACTCAGTTGATATATATATATATATATATATATATATATATATATATATATATATATATATATATATATATATACATTTTAATATAAATATAAAACGTATAATATTAAAAATAAAATTAATTAGTTAACAACTTGATAATTAACATTAAAAAATAGACAAATGAGAATATATTAAAATTTTAATTTACCTGGGTCAGTTCTTGTTCTTGCTTTAACGACTATAGGATCTACAAAGCCATTTAATGCTTCACAGAATATTTTTGCCTAAATTAAAAATAAAAGATATTAGTATCATATTATCAAAATATATTTATTATATAATTTATCAACTTAAACAATCATTTACACTTTACCTCTTGTAAGGTAAGGCCAGTTCTGATTTCATCTGACTCTAGCCTTGTAATGACTTTTTTCAAAGATGACAATAAATCCTCATTCACAGCAAGATCGTTATCATATTGAAAAGCTGGATTTAAATAATATGCTGAAATTTAAGAAAATAATAACATTGTTAATTGACATCTTAAAAACTCATTTAGCAATTAGCATAAAAATATAAAATATTGGAAATTAATGATATAATTAAATAGAGTAAAAAAATATGTGCTTTATGTAAATGGTGAACGAGTTGTGCATTCCATATCTGTTTATAATGTCCAAGATGTATTTATGTGAATTTGGAAATTTATCTTCAATCATCTTCTTCACTCTACACATTGCCTCATATACAATTCCCATTGTTGCTCTTTTTTCACCATCAACAATTCGAAGCATTTTTACAAGGGGCTCAGTCATCAAAGCATATTGTTGAACTAATTTCCAAAAGTTATTGTCATTGATAATTTTCTCAACTTCTTCTCTCCTTTTTGTTCTTGCTTGTGGCAGTGATTTCCATTCATCTGAGTCAATCATGTGTCTCAATGTTGTCTTTTGAGAATTTAGACTTTCAAGAGCAATATAGTGAGTAGCAAAGCGAGTTGGCCCTAAACGTATTAATTCTCTATTGTTTGTGAAGCTCTTCATCAAGTTGAGAACAATTGAGTGATTATAAATGAAATTGGTAATCATTTTTCCCCTTTTAATCACTCTGGACACCATAGAAAGTTTAGCAATGTCTTATAACATTAAATCAAGGCAATGAGCTGCACACGGTGTCCAATACAAGTGCTTTCTTTTTTGTTTTAACATTCTACCAACTACTTTATAAGCACTTCCATTATCAGTCATAACTTGTACAACATTTTCTGCACCAACTTCATCAACCACTGCATTCATCAAATTAAACAAATACTGTGCATTATGTCGATCACTAGATGCATCAATAGATTTATAAAATATTGTTTCCTCATTACAATACACTATAAAATTGATGATCGACAATCTAGTTGGTCTTGTCCAATCATCACACATTATAGTGAGCCCATATATTTTAGCTTTTTGGAAGAATGTTTTGAAATGGCTTTTCAACTCTTCAACTTCCTCATCTAAGAACCTCCCCATAATTTCATAAGGTGTAGGCCCCCGTACACATTTTCCTGCTTTTGCAATTTCATCTATCATGATTTTATAATATGAAGAGGTTGCTGCATTTGCAGGGATATGATTGTATAGAAAAAACTTTGAGACAACTCTTCTAGCACCATTTCAAAATCCATGGTCATAACACTTTAATTTTTTTTTTGCCCAACATCCTTATCTCTATACAAAAATCTGTCCATCTCTTCTATATTAGGAGTGTCACTTTTTGAGGATTTTTTTTTGGACTTGGAGGGCTTAAATATGTTAAATGCTTCCTTCCAACTCTTTGCTCGAAAGATACTACTCTTGCTTCTAGATAATTGTGAAGAACCCCCCTCTTGATGTTGTGATTCTCTAAATTGGGGCCTAGTGCTATAGAATCTTTGTAATTGTTCGTGCTTCTATTGAGAAGCTCGTGATGCATGTCTACCCATATTGAATTCCCTTTGCTCTGCATCATCATCATCATTATCAATGTTAACATATTCAGACCTTTCTTCATCATCATTATCTTCTTCTTCTTCATCCTCATCATCCCCTCTGGGCCTCAATGTTCTTCCTATAATTTTTTTCTCTCTTTGTTTTTGTTTCTTCAACATCTCCTGTTCTTTGAGATGTTTTTTCATTGCCTTGAAAATTTCCATCGGGCACTTTGGACAATCAGAAATGTTCGGATACCCTCTAGCCAAGTGATGTTTAAGACGGGTTACACCACCACCTTTCATGATTTGTTCACAAAAATTACATTTGGTATGGAGTCTACTATTATTTACTCTAGTACCATATTTCCATCCAATATCTAGGTCTTCTTCCCTTTTAGGTGCCATATCGAATACTCGGTAGAGAGCACTTCATAATTCACGTAAACCATAAAAATAAATTAGAAAACACTTCATAATCATATTCATATTTATTCAATATAAATGTCATATTTATTCATAATCCACATTTCCAAATTATTATTCAAATTTAAATAAAAAAACCAAATGATCTATGGAAATGATAAATTAGCCATATATTAAGGATATATTCAGTGTTTATGAAAAATTACAATAAGAGATAAATAATTATTATTCATTTTTAATTTTAAAACTGATATATCAGCCATATATTAAGAATATATTCAGTTTTTATGGACAAATCATATTAAAAATTAATTAATTAATATTTATTTTTAATTATGAAAATTACAAAACAAATTTCAAAAAAAATCATATTTGAATGATAAATGTCAAATAATCTATGGATATGATAGATCAGCCATATATTAAGAATATTTTCGGTGCTTATGGACAAATCATATTAAAAAACAATTAATTAATATTTATTTTTAATTCTGAAAATTACAAAAGAAAATTCAAAAAAATTATATTTGAATGATAAAGGTCAAATAATATATGGATATGATAGATTAGCCATATATTAAGAATATTTTCAATGTTTATGGACAAATCATATTAAAAAATAATTAATTAATATTTCTTTTTAATTCTGAAAATTACAAAAGAAAATTAAAAAAATCATATTTGAAATATAAATGTCAAATAATCTATGGATATGATAGATCAGGCAAATATTAAGAATATATTCAGTGTTTATGAACAAATAATATTAAAATTAATTAATTAATATTTATTTTTAATTCTGAAAATTACGAAAGAAAATTCAAAAAAATCATATTTGAATGATAAATGTCAAATAATCTATGGATATGATATTTCAGCCATATATTAAGAATATGTTCAGTGTTTATGGACAAATCATATTAAAAAATAATTAATTAATATTTAATTTTTATTCTGAAAATTACAAAAAATTCAAAAAAATCATATATTTAAAGAATAAATGCCAAAATGCCAAATGATCTATGGATATGATAGATCCAGCTATATATCTACAATATACTCAGTGTTTATGGACAAAAATAATAAAAATAATTAATTAATATTATTTTTTATTTCCAAAAAAAATAATAATAAATAAATATTACATTGAAAATTTCAAATCTTACATGGATATGGTAGATCACCCATAGGTTTCTAACATATTAAGTGCTTACATTCAAATAAAAAATAAACAAATTTTCAAGTTTTTTTTCTTTATTTTTAATTTTTTTAATTTCTTCATAAAAATCCATAGATCTACACATACAATAAAAAAATGTGATTTTTGACATGGGAAATGTAGATCAGGTAGGTTTAGAGCATTTTAAAGCATTTAAACAAGAAAAAAACATCAAATCAGAGAGATTAGATGAAAAAAAAATTAGAAAACTCACATGTTTTCGCAATATTTTCCAAGACCTCAAAAATCTTTCCAAATCTTCAAGTTTGATGCATTTTTTATGTTTTTTTTTTTTTTTTTTTTTTTTTGCAGATCTAGTAGTGTAGACAAGTATAAGAGAGATTTGAAGTTGTTTGGGAGGGAGAGAAAGAAGCCTTCTCTCCTGAGTTCAAGGAATTATATTTCTGCCCATATCGTTTTAGGGCCGTATCGGCACCAAAATGCACAATACGACACTGTATCGTATCGATACGATACCGATACGGGCGAAAAGATATGACATTTCCGATTTCATACCGTATCTTGTATCGTATGCTAAAAGATACGATACAATACGCCCTATATCGAGCGTATCATATCGATACTTTGAACATTGGATATAATTAGTAGCATTTATTAGTGAAAAATAATTTAAATATAGGATTTAATAAGAGAATATGGGAGTTAATACCTTTAAGTATAAGACTTAACGAGAGGGGATTAAATGAGGTGGAAAGTAATAATAATTGAAGTTACATTTTCAATCCCTACAATTTGAGATGGAATGAATAAACAAATATGAACATTTTAATAACCGTTAAAGATGACGTTAAAATTGTAATAAGATGACTTTTATACCCTTTATCAAACAAAAAAATAGAGGGTAATTTTAGTCTAAAAAAACTTTTACTCTACATCCACACTTTTATATATAGTATAAATTTCCTACTTTGTATCTTCTAAGAACATGAACAATTTAAAGGAGGCAATTTTGGACCAACTAAGAAGGTCAAACCAATAGTAATTACTTAGTCTAAGGAAGCTTATAGTGTCACTTGTTTCATGGTAAGAATGCAATTTCTATCCTTCCCGGTATTGCCCCTACCCACCTCAATTGATCATTTTTTTTCTTGTAAATGGATTTTGGGGTAGAATGGGTCTTGATATTTTACAATTCATACGAGTACAGATAGGATATGGTATTAAGTTATTCTTTGAAGGCAATATGAACTTATGTGTTTGGTGTTAAATTTAATACTATTTTGAATTTGTGTGAAAGATAATTGATAGTTTATCTGTTGTATACATTTTTTAATCAAATAATTGAAAATTTTGATGTTTGTTCATGTTACTTTATTTGTTTATTCTTATATAAAAGGAAATTAGATGTGGGTTTTTAACCTTACGTGTCAACTCGACCCATCCACGCTCAAATGCAGAGAGAGTAGGATGAGGAAGGGTTTTGCATTTTCATGTGTGGAAAGGGTTTAGATTGTGAAAATCCAATTGTTACAAGTTTAGGGGATACAATTTAAGAGGTCCAATGAGGTGGGGTAAGGCAATTATGACTTGGAATTTATAAAATCTTCCCCAAACTTGCCCCATTTCCATTTTTAATTTCTTATAAATAGTTTCGTTTTCATTTATAAAGGGTGAATTTCAAATTAATACCTTATACTTTGGGACTAGTCTCATTTTAGCACCCAAACTTTAAAATGTGCCATTGTAGTACCTGACTTTGGAAAACTATCAATTTAATACCTATCGTTAGTAGTCTATTAATTATTTGTATTACATGATGATATGTGTGACTTAAATTTTTAAAATATCAAAATTACCCTTTTTAATATTTTTTAGACCATTTTACCTTGATTTTTTTCCCGACAATGGAAAGACTTACTCGCTTCTCCAACAACAACAGAAGTTTAATCCCTCTTTGTTATGGATTGAATAACTAAAAAGGGATTACAATGACGACAATCTAAATCCCTCTTCTCTAGGAATGTGTTGTCTTCTCCAATGTCGTTTTTTCATGCAACTTCTTTGGTAAGAAGTACCAATTCTTTGGCAAAAAGTGAACAGTGGTGCTTGATCATAGGGAAAAGATATCTAAATATGGCTATTTTGACCATTTCAAAATTGTGCATTTCTTACCTATTCAAGTTAGAAGAATATTTGTGTCCTTTAACATGCCATCCAATATCGATTAACGATTTTTCGACTGATTGATAATTTTTGAAAATTCAAATTACACTTAATCAAAAGCATAGTCAAATTTGGTCCTCACAAGACCATGCTCACACCGCACAACCCCTTGCAGCCTTGGATTGGGAACATCTCCTCATGAAAAAATCATACAAAATACGAAGATATTCCCAATGCATAATTGTAAAAGGTTGTGAGAACAGTCTTATGAGCATTGAATCCTATCTAATGAGAGCACTAATCTACAATTTGCCCATAATCTATATATAATAGAAAAAAGGAAAGAGGGGGAGGCGAGGGGTCCTTTCACCACATACCTCACACATATCTCTTCCTCCTCTCATTTTTCACACATGTGCATATCTTATATATCTATTTCTATATTTATATACACACACACACACACACACTAAAAGGCAATGTGCCAAATCGGCACTTCCCTGCTTCATAGTTTTTTCCTGGCATTTTTCTTTTTTTTTCTAAAAAATGTTTATCTTTTCCTTTTTTTTTAGTTTTCTAATTTTAGAATTGAATAGATTAACTAAGTAACCAATCACTTTTAAAGCTTTTAACACTTTACATTAACTCAATATTAATCCTCTCTCTCTCTCTCTCTCTCTCTCTCTCTTTCTTTTTATGTCATTTATATCTATATATTAAAACGGAATGGTGTGACATGGCATCTATCTTTTTTTTTTTCCTTTTTTTATTTTTTATTTTATAAATTCTACATAATTCCACATAGTGTGTTTTGATGGCTTTTAACACCTCTTAGACTCCAACCAAGGCACCAACCCCAGAGCATGCTGATACTTTTTAGCTTTTAATTAAAGATTCATAATTTTTTGTCAAAAGATGTGAAAAGCTTATTTGAACTGGGTTGTGCATGCATACCCATTCTAATGTGTTCTTTTATCTCTCAAGGCTAATCAAAGATAAAGATAGAAATAGTCCTCACAACAACCATGACTTGGCAAGTGGAAAGACACTTATCGAAGAAGACGATTTATATGGGCCATTAAGGATATGGTTGTTGTGGGTATTCGGGTTGTAAGAAACATGTTTTGACTAAACAGGTAAAGAAGACGATTTATATGGGTCATTGAGGACCTGTTTTCACACAACCCGAACAACATGCTAGTCCTGTATGATATATGGAACCTATGTTAAGCATGGTTTTCAAAACTGGACCGGACCGGACGGTTGGACCAGAAAAACCGGGAACCGGTCAGGTGATCGGTTCCGTTTTCCCCAAAAACTGGATTTCCCCTAAAACCATTGATTTTGGTCAGCAAACCGCTGAATCAGGCGGTTAACCGTTCGAATGGTTTTGACCATTTTTTATTTTTTTGTCAAAACGGGCCAAGCGTTCGGTTTGAATGGTCGGACCATTCAAACCCCTGACCAATTCGATCATCAAGGTGGTTTTAAAAACCATGATGTTAAGTATGGTACCATAATCAAGTTTGTATTAGTGATAAATAAATATATAATGTTAGCTATATATTTGGTTAATAATATTATTATTAAAATAAAAATGATACTTCATTCAAAAATTTGTAGATTAATAATCAATTAAAAACAATAAATATCAATCATCTAATTAAAAACAATAACAAAAATTAATAATTTTTGGATTGGACTTAGACTAGTACAATTGGGAATTATACAAGTTTAAATTTTGCTTAACAAAGCTCCTTCTATTATATTTTTGAAAATAATAAAATTAATAAATATTTGTTAAGAATAAATTTTAATTTAAAAATTAAAATTAATAGAATTTCATCTAAAATAATTAGTAAAATTCATTTCATTTCTATTTCAAATAATTAAAATTTATGAAAATTATTAAATAAAGACATATTTAATGGAGTTTATATAAAGCCATGTAGATTAAAAAATGATGTTTGGGTTGGATTTGAGCCAACTTGGCCCAATTGGAAATGCCATAAGACTCCTCTAGCTTCAATTTCATTACACAACCTGTTTGCACGAATCATGATGAAATGGAATCTAACATTAACTTTTGCCTTTTTTCCTTTGAAATTATAGGAATGCTACATAAAGACAAACCTCCTTATGTAATTGACTTGTAATTGCCTCTATAATATTGGAAAATTACAAGACAACCACATATAAGACAAATCTTCCAATTTAATTGACTCTAAGTCATTCAAAAATTACAGGAGTGCCACTTTATTGACTTGTAATTGCCTATATGTTATTCGAAAATTACAAGACTAACGCATATAAGACAAACATTTCAACTTGTAATTACCTCTATGGTATTCAAAAATTACAAGACTACCACATATAAGACAAACATTTTAATTTAATTGATTCTATGATATTAAAAAATTACATGAATGCCATATAGAATTATTTACGATTATGCCATCCCTATTCTCTCTCACCTAATTCTCTCTCTATCCTCTTATTCTTTATCTCAACTTTTATTTATTTATTTATTATTCTTTAAGAATTTATTTATTTAATAAAATTAAATAAATTATTTATAGATCAGTAAAATAAAGGAGATTTGACATTGAAAGAAAGATTTTAATAGACATTTATTTATTATTTTACTAAATTATTTATTTTATTATTATTACCTAAGAATTTATTTACTTAACAAAATCAAATAAATTATTTATAAATTAGTAAAATAAAGGAGATTTGACATTGAGAGAAAGATTTTAATAGACATTATTTATTTATTAAAAAATAATTTGCTAACAAATTATTCTCTCACCTTGAGCAAAATATATATATATATATATATATATATATATATATATATATATATATATATATTTTTTTTTTTGGGGGGGGGGGGCAAATGTAAGTGGAATGGGGGGCCATGGCTTCCCTAGGCGCCCTTGGCTCCACCCATGGGGTTGGAATTAAACCTATTCATAGGTCATGTCGGGTTTTGCCTTTATATTAATAAAACATATTCAATTCCAAGTTTGAGCATGACCGGATCATCGGGCCTAGGTCTTGAGCCCAAGCCTGACCAAGAAATTGAGAAAAATATTTGTATTCTTTATTTAACAACAAAATTGATTTATTTATATTAAATTGACTTCAAAAGTGAAAATTGTAATTAATTAATTATTATTTTGTTTTATTAAATTAAATATATTATTATCCATAATTTTTTTATTTATTTAATTCAACATGTTAATGAGTCAGGTTTGGTTCTAGATAACTTGGAGCAGTCATGTCCCAATAATAAATTAATATTTAATTATTTTATTTTATTAAATTAAATAATTGATTTATTTTTTTTACAAAATTAAGTAATGTATTATCCACATATTTCCACTTATTTAATTTATTAAACTATTCAATTAATTAATAATTTATTTTACTAACAAATTATTTCTCTCTCTACTTGAGCCTAATAATTTAGGGCTATCAACAACCAATATGTTACGTCTGGGTTGGGCACGGGTAGAGCTAGGAACTTTTTCATGAGGGGGCCAAAATCTAACTGGATTGGGAGTAGGGAACTAAATGTGGGTGGCCATTTAAGGGAGGGGGGGATATACATGGA
This sequence comes from Nelumbo nucifera, assembly GCF_055504915.1. NCBI lineage: Eukaryota > Viridiplantae > Streptophyta > Magnoliopsida > Proteales > Nelumbonaceae > Nelumbo > Nelumbo nucifera. The sequence goes on from NC_142651.1 coordinate 105,094,224, forward strand.
GAGTGGGGATTTGTTGGGCCATAGGGGGGCCTAGGGGTGAGAATAAAAAAACCAAAAAAACCGAAATGACCAAAACCAAACCGAAAAATCGGTTAACTGAACCGATCAGCTCGGTTAACTAGTATAGAAAACCGGGGGTTAATTGAACCGACCAGTATACATATATTTTTATATATTTTATATATTTATGTATATTACATATTATAAATTAATAAATATGCATTATATATTATTTATTGTTTAAAATATAATATTATATATATTTTTAATATTTGTAAAACTTGAAAAACCAAAAAATCGACGAACCGAATCGACGATTAATCGAACCGGTCAACTAGTTAACCAACTGGCTTCGGTTCTGTTCTGGTTACAAAACTGGTAGTACCGGTTCGGTTCCAAAAAATGCCCCACAGTTCGGTTAAACCTATTCACAGGCCCCTAGAGTTTGGTTAACCGAACCGTGAGCACCCCTAGGGTCCCCTTGGCTTTGCTCCTGGGATTTGGATTAAACCTATTCACTGGCCACACTGGGCTTTGCCTTTATATCAACAAAATATATTTTGGATTAAGCCTAAGCATGACCGGACCATTGGGCCTAGATCTTGAGCCCTAGCCCAACCCCCATGTAAAGCCCGAAGCCCGACCAAGAAATTGAGAAAAAAAGATTTGTATTCTTTATTTAACAACAAAACTGATTAATTTATATTAAATTGACTTCAAAAGTGAAAATTTTATTTATTTATTTATTGTTTTGTTTTATTAAATTAAATATATTATTATCCATAAAATTTTATTTATTTAATTCAACATGCACCCAATATTTAGGGTTGCTAATGGGTCGGGTTTGGTTCTAGATAACTTGGACCAGTCATGTCCCAATAATAGATGAATATTTACTTATTTAGTTTATTACATTAAATAATTGATTTATTTATTTTGCAAAATTAAGCAAATTATTATCCATAGATTTTTATTTATTTAATTTACTAAATTATTCAATTAATTAATAATTTATTTTACTAACAAATTATTTCTCTTTCGCCCCAAGCCTAATAATTTAGGGCTATCAACAGGTTAGGTTTGCGTTGGTAGGGGCAGAGCTAGGAATTTTTTATAAGGGGGGCTAAAATCTAAGTGGATTGGGGGATAATTTAGTTCTACCAATAGGTTAGGTCTGGGTTGGGCAAGAGTATAGCTAGGAATTTTTTACGAGGGGTGCCAAAATCTAAGTGGATTGGGGTAGGGGAGTAAATATGGATGGCCAAGTGGGGAGTGGGGGAGGGGGGTAATATAGATGAATAGTAGGGACTTGTTGGGCCATGGGAAGGCCATGGCTCCTTGAGGTCCCTCTTTCTCCGTTCTTGGGGTTGGGACTAAACATATTCATAGGCCATGCTAGGCTTTGCCTTTATATCAACGGAACATATTCAAGCCCAAGGAGCATGACTGGATCATTGACCCTAGATCTTGAGCCCAAGCCTGACCCCATATAAAGCCCAAAGCTCGACTAGGAAATTGAAAAAAAAAGATTTGTATTTTTTATTTAACAACAAAATTGATTTATTTATATTAAATTGATTTCAAAACTAAAAATTTTATTTATTTATTGTTTTATTTTATTAAATTAAATATATTATTATTCATAAATTTCTATTTATTTTAAGTAAATCTTTTTCCTAAAAACTTTTAATTAAAAAATTTACCTTTTGAAAATTCATTTTTTTATTTACAATAGTTTAGCTTTTGCAAACTTCCATTGCCCTCTAAATACTGAAACTTCCAATCTGAATTTTAATGATCTTATTCTACATGGAAATTGGAATTCCTCAGTTATTATTTCCCTCTTTGATGATACTCAAGCTTCTATCATTTTGAGAACTCCTATCTTACCCCATAATACACTCCCACTGTTTGGATCTGGACTAAACACTCCACTAGTAAATTTTCCAATTCGGTAGCTTACAAAAGTCTAATACAGGATAACTTACCTTCTTTAAGTATTTCTCTTCAATCCTGTATTAAGTGGATTTGGCAACTCACTTGTACTCCTCGTTATCAGTTTCTTCTTTGGCATATAATTTTTAATTATCTGCCTGTTAAATAAAAAATTTTAGCTCCTGACCAGGACCAACTTTGTGTTTTCTGTCAATCTTAGTTGGAATCTACAAACCATCTTTTCCTAAACTGTTCTTTTATTCAATCAGTTCTTTTTGCCTCTCCTTGGAATCTACAATACTTAATTGATATGCTGATATGCAATTGCTTTATATTATATCTGGTTTGCTCGAAATGAAAAAAATTTAAAAAACTCATATGTAGCTAACTTATGGATTATTCACAAAACAAACTCTATTTGCAATCAAATTCTTGCTAAACCCTCCACTAAAAACTTGGTCCATTTCCCTTCTCCGAAATTGCATCTTTTTCTCAAAGAAAATAATGACTGTATTATTTTCACAGATGCAGGAAAATTTTCTTTTTCTATTTTTTCCTTTGGAATTATCTATCCAACGATTCATTTAGAGTGTATACATATTGCAAGAGGAAGAAAAACCTTTCTTCGATCCTTTTTTCAGATATTCAATCAGTTATCAATGCTCTAACAGGACGAAGTGATCTCTCTTGGCACATTTTGGGATTTCTTACAGAAACTCTAAACTTATCTTCTTTCTTTACTAGTTCATATTAAGCGTATGTACAACGTTCCTGCTCATGAACTTGCAAAATGGTATAAAACTGCACAGCAGAACATTTCTCTCTCTCCCACTATCCTTACTTTCTTCCTCCTGTTCAATCTTTTGTATCTATTTCTTCTTCTTAATACAAGTTTAAGTTTACCTGTCAAAAAAAAACTTCTCTCCTTACATGATACACACGTGTCCACATTTCTCTTTATCCCCCTTCTCTCTTTTCTTCCCGCTCTCCCCAATCCCCATCTCGTCTATCTATCTTGCCACCGCTGCCTTTCTTCGTTTCTCTCCCTCTTTCTCTTTCTCCCTCCTTCCTCTCCCTCGTCTGATAATTCATGGAAGCTGCTCTAGAGCCTTCAACCTCTACTTCCTCTCTTTTTAATGGCGTGTTTGGTGACTTATTATTTGAATGGGGTTTATCTCCATAGCAAAAACGGTAACAACACTGGTGCCGCCATCGCGAAACTCCCGGTAGGCGAGGGTACTTTGGGTGAAGATAAAATTTCGGTGGCTCTACTTCCCGTCTCTATTTCTGCTCAAGGTGAAGGACTGAATTCCTTAGATCTCAAGATGTCTTGAATCACATTTTCTTGATTTCATTTTATTACTTTTATCATGCAATGCTTTTGTCTTCCTAGACCCTATTTTTGGCCATGGAGAAGGAGCGATTGGACGAGTTTTCTCCTCGGGAAGTTCTGGAGAACTGCCTCCGGAGCTTAAAATCTAAAACAGGTTCATCCAAAGCTAGTAGATTGGATTCTGATTCTCGACACAATCGCAGAGCCGTCTCCTATTGACAAGAATTCGTTCAGCTAATAAAAACTCGAACAATAAAGCGATTATACACCTTCCCTCCTTTTGGAGTTCCAAAGCTTTCAAAAAGGAAGAGCAGAAACAGGCTCTCTGAATCAAGTCTTGCTTTTAGAGGCGGAGCTCTTAAATCCACCCCACGACTGCTCTTGTTTTTTGGCTTTCGCAACCGTGCCAGTGTTGGGTGAATTTGGGTTTCTCCAGCACATCGCTGTCTGTCTTCGACCCCGTTCTGTCAATAGGATTTGACAAGAGAAGTTTGATGCTCATTGGTTGATGGCGAAGCGAGGTTATAAGTTGTGTATCCGTTGATTTGATTTAGCTGAGTTTTGCATTTAGATGCCTTTGTCTAAACTTAGGGTTTGTGTTACTTAACTAAGATTTTAGCACGAAGAGAATGTTACTTGGTTTAGTAGGGTGGCTTTCATCTTTTTATATATCTTGCTTTGTAGTTTTGGTTCTGTTGAATGTTGCCCCATGAATTAGTCAGGAGGAATGTTTTAAACTTTGTATAATCCGATTCATTAAGTTCTTCTGATCAGTGGATTCATTTTGCTCCATTGGATTGTTTGTTTTGCTTGACCAACTTACTTTAGAGGAATTCATTGCCCATGCATCAAGTGTAAACTGTTTAAGTATCAGAAAGAATCGTGTAGACTTCTTGTGACTGGAGGAGAAGATCACAAGGTCAATTTGTGAGCGATATTGGGAAACCGAGCTCATTGCTGATTAGTTCAAATTCCGAAATTCTCTTCGACTACTCATTTGTGCTTCTCTAGATTTGTCATAATTTTTAAACTCACGGCTTCTAATAGGTGCTTCTGTTTCTACTTCTTGTGGTAAATATAAACTAATAGCTCGAACCGAATTGAAATAGACACGGTTTAATTAACCAAAGGATAATTCTTTCATGGACTTAAATCGACTGTTTTTTTTTTATCAGCTCCACTTATTTTTTCTTTTTAATTGCATGTTAATGTTAATCCTATAACTTCTCATTGTCTGAAACTTTATCTAATTTGGCAAGGAGACCCAACGTTTGGGTACATCTTTACGTGCTATGACAGGATATCACTCTTCTTTTTTTGAGTAAATATGCAAAGCCTGTCTAGTCACACAAGTCCAGTTGAATGTGTAGCTTTTGATTCAGCAGAGGTTTTGGTGGTTATAGGAGCTTCTACTGGTGCAATAAAGCTGTGGGATTTGGAGGAAGCAAAGAGTAAGTCTATTCTTTTCACTCCATTGATTGTTTCAAGTTAAAATAAAAAAAAAAAACACTTGCTAAACAGTTGGTGGCACAGCTTGCTAAGTAGTTTAAGTACCAAGATATGGCACCTGAAAATTGGAACTCATGACACATGCACTGTAATGGAATGCATAAGTTAATGACTCAAGGAAGCATACAATTGAAATAATCCTGTTGTTTGGTCTCAGTTGGGCTTGGGAACCTAATTGCTTGCATCCCAAGTTTGAGTCATTAATTTTGTTGATTAGGACCTTCACATAACAATTCCTTTACTTTTTAAACCAAAGCTTGTATTTGGAGAATTTTTGGCATTTTCTAAATTGCTTTATGGTTCTTGTTGAAGTGTTGTCGTTCACACCCTTACCGAACACAGAATTAATTGCACTGCCATTGAATTCCATCCATTTGGTGAGCTCTTTGCATCTAGTTCTTACTGGATGCTAATCTAAAGATCTGGGACATCAGAAAAAAGGGAATTAGTACCATTAGATACACTCCTGATGGTCGTTGGGTTGTTTCTGGTGGACTTGATAATGTTGTAAAGGTAACCATAAAGCCATTGATATACCCCTCCCCCTCAACCCCCCAAAATAAATAAATAAAACTATAAATAACAACTTCTAAAACTATCTAAAAAGGTATGGGATCTAATAGCTGTAAAGCTTCTACATTTACATTCCACAAAGGACAAATTACCTGCATAGATTTTCACCCCCTTGAGTGCCTGCTAGTCATAGGTGAGTATGGCTTTTGTGTTATCTCTGTGACATATGCATATGTATATTATGTTTTCTTTTTCCGTTTGAGATGCCAAGACTTTATACATATCCATAGTTTAATGATCACCTTATTTATCATATCGAATGCATTTCCATTTATAAAAGTTTATGCACATTTATTGACTTGGTTTTCAAGAAGTGAACTGTCAATTAGGCTTCTTATGAACTTAGGAATCTCCTGTATTGAGATAGTTGTCTATTTACAGAAAAATCTATTCACCTACAAATAGACCGTAGATGTATAGAACAGGACCTCTTATAATTATAAAGATTTGAAAAGTTGAAAACTATGTAAGGGTTACCTGGTTCTTTCTCCTCCCTCACACATTTGCTGAATACATTTTCACAGGGCTTTCATTTAATAACTTGTAAATTCTAGTTCTTATAATCTTTGAATATTTCCTTTTTTTTTTTTTGCTTTCTATTTGTCCTTTATCAGGCTGCTTCAAACATCAAATATAAAATTATAAATATTCCCTCAACTCATTCCATCTGTGGAGGTCTCATCCTCAACTTCTCTGTCTTGTACTATGAGATTATGAATGCCCCGAAAAGGTAATTTCAGATTTCTGGTTTAATGTATTAAGAGAGTTTAGACGTTTACATTGCTCTATTATTTAAGGCTTCTTATTTGTAGTGTCTTTTGTCCTTTGGACTCATTCATTGGATTTCTTTATATTATAGAAGGTGAAGTTTAGAGGAAAAGTTATTTTATGTTGGATAATATCCTTATTCTTCTTAGAATTGTATCTATGCTTTTTCCTAGCTTTTTGTGTTCTGTTATTTTTTGGAAACATAAGGGGAGCTTAGAAGAGAGTTTTTTTTTTTTTTTAGTTGGGAAGTATCTAATATGGATGAAGTTAATTTAATATGATACTTGATACAAAATTTGTGTTTTATGTTTGGCTTTTGATCATCTACAAAAAAAATGTCGAGCCCCAAAATTTCTGTCCTATTTTAATTTTTCAACACTAATTAATTTCTATCCTTTATTTTATGTAGGAGAACAATTTGCACCTGGGAATTGTTGCTAGCAACAGATTGGTGGAGCCATGGAAGAAGGGATCCAATAGTCTAGGTCAAGTGTGGGATTGAGAAAGTGAAATACCAAGTAACCCCAAGTAAGAAATGGTCAACCAGATGGGCAAACATTAATTTTGAAATCATTAGAGTTATTCACTATTTGGTTAGACATCACATCTCCTAATCGGAAACCTTTCTTCTTTTTCCACTGAACAATCGTCTTTATCCTTCAGAAATTTGTATTGATCTGATTAAATGAACACCTCTTTATATATAAACTAATTTCTCTTTATTCTGTATTGTTTCTATTACGAAGAATCAAGAACTGGGATTGCCTAAAGATGTAATTGCTATTAATTTTCTTCATTTTTTACTCTCCCAATTAATTAGTATTATTCGCTCATGCTTATCATGGGCACCCTCGCTAGTTTATTTTTAAATCAAATCATTAAAATCTAACAAGTCAAAATTAAAACTCTTATGGGTCTTAATTGTTTTTCATAAAATCTACTCTCTCTCTCTCTCTTTCTTTCACACACACACATTAATAGTCAATGTTTGTAATATCTTCCTTCTCTATTAAATCCCTCTTTTTTTCTTAAGCTTACTCTGGGAAGAGTATAAATGCTATTTGTATTTATACTTTTCCCAAACTAAGCCTAAACCTCTCTTAATCTCTTTTGGTTCTTTCTATTAAAATAGAGGTGTAAATTAAATGAATTGGGTTAGGTTAAGGGCCAACCTAAATATTAACCCTAGCTTGGACCCAAACAAAACAGGCGCTGATTTTGAAAATGTTAGAGATGGCATTGTTTTTGAGAATGTCGGGTATGGTATGAATGGCCAATTTGCTTGAACATATAAGGTTTAGAAAATCGCAATGTATTGATCGACATGGTCCGATATGTATCATTCTAGCAACACCTTGATACATGGAACACTACAAATCTAGTAGTTTTGTTCCTTTTTATCTGTATCGGATCGATATGGATTAGTATCGGATTGCTTTGGGTCTGTATCGACTGATATAGGACCGATATTTTGAATGTATCAGTGATACATATTATAGTATTAGATTCTCTCTCTCACTCTCTCTCTCTCATAAATAAGACAATTTAATAATTCTTTGTTTCTCTAATAATTCATACCTTTAAGGAAACTTGCCCTAAATAACTCCTCATTAAAGCAATAAATTCGAAGTTGTCTTGTTATTAAACCAGCATATTTTAAACTACAAATAAGAAAGGTAATTAAAGCTACAAATAAAAAAGGTAAGGAAAATTGAGCTCTGGTAATTTGATTGTAATAAACATAAACAAACCACTACACCATATTCAATTGTTGATTACAATTGTATGTATTATTATTCTTAAGCAAATATTTTTTTTCTTAATGGATGTTCATTAATTAATGTTAAAATTGATTATTAGAATTTATATACTAATAAACATTAATATAAATTATGTTTATTTTCTGAAAAATTAATACACACTTTACTCCTTCCATTATCTTCAACAATTACCAATTTGTCCCTATATCTCACATTTTATATATACTATTGAGATATGGGTTTGTATGTTTAAATAACATGCTTTCTTTATAAGTGATGTTGCGCGATTTAGTAGCTCCCTCGTGTCAGGTGACTCGGACTCTGATTCGGATAGTCCTTGTCAGGGTCGAGCTATGTTAGGCTGAGTTGGAGGTGGCCGAGCTGATATGTTCTGCAAGAAGGAGAGTTAGAGTGCCCGGGCTGTCTTTACCCGGGGTGGGCACTCCAGTGCTTAAGTCAGAGAGTTTCTTTGAGAGTCTTCTAGAGAATGAGAGAGCTTGAGAGCTTATAATCACGTGTACCTTTACAGGTAGAAATGAGTGCCTTATATAGGTATTAGTGGACTGAGCCCCTTTACAACGGGTCTCATCTTCTCGTGGAGCCGTTTCCGCTTGGTTAGGTGAGTTATTATTATGTTAGTTATGTGTTCTACGCGGGGGTTATGATTTGCTCGAGTAACTCTGAGGTGTATGATGCGGTAGGCCGGTCCAACGGTCGAGGCATTAATGTTCCGGAGATCTCGGGCTGGTAACATATCTTCAGGACAAGTTAGTGGGCTCTCCTCGTAAGTGGCCATAGGTTCCTATTGCTCGGTCGGTCTCTGAGGCAGGTCGCTATGAGTTGGGAGACCTATTAGCTCGGCCTGGGTGAGGTGTTTTAGGCTAACTTGCCGAGCTAGTTTGCTTACTTAGCGCCGAGGTGTCGTTTGCAGGCCACGTGTTGTGATGTGATTAGGAGGACCAAATTACCCCTCATCAATAAGTGTTAAAATAACTTATTTAAGGTCATGTAAAATTTATATTTATTGCTATAAATGTACTTTTTAAGATTTATATAAGTTTCTTCATGTATCCATGTGTATCTTGATATTTTGTTTGTGTCCATGCGTATTCAAAGCATATCTTGAAACATCTCTTAAAATTATCTTTTTGATACTCCTTACGTTTCCGATACTTTGAACCTTGAACATATATTGGATGGAAATACTTAAATGAAAAAAGAAAGAAAAAATAATAATAAAGGAACATGAATTCATTTAAAAGTTAATTTTCATCATCAACTAATTGTTGAATCTGGTAAGACTCAAGAGGCTGGTTAAGCGGTTAAACATATATAAACACTCCCTCTTGGTTAGCATGCATAGATGTTTGATATGTGTTGCTACCAAACTACCCCCTATTGGATGGGCATGAATATAGAGAAAGGGTTTATTGACTATGATGCCAGAAAGATGTGATACTGGAAAAAACTTACAACCAATCAACTTGCATAAAAAAAAATAATTAGGTGGATTATCATCAAAAGTCATAGGATATCGGTTGTGCATCATGTCTTTCCAGCATTATAGATTGATTTTCACTATAAGAAAACAGAAAAGTAGCTCATATTCATAAGGTTCAAAGTACCAGAAACGTAAGGCGTATCGAAAAGATAATTTTAGGAGACGTTTCAGGATATGCTTTGGATACACATGGACACATACGAAAAATCAAGATATGCATGGATACATTAGGAAAAATATATAAATCTTAAAAAAAATAAATTAATAACAATAAATATAAATTTTAGGGTCAAAGTAAATTTTGAATTTGAATACTATCATAAATATAGTAATTAATTATTAATTAAGAGAGAAAAGAAGTTATTAAGAGAGAGAGGTAATAATTATAGGGGATTAGGAGTTTTTTAGGGCAAGTTTTCTTAAGGGGGCATTTTTCAGATTAACGTGAGGATTAGGTAAGTGATACCCATCTCCTAGGTGGGTAAAGTGGCTCTATACAATTTTTGGTATTCATTTGGTTAATGTATTAACTAACGATATGATGGATGATGGATGATGAATGGGTGGTGCAATTGCAGCATCAATGGTGTCGGGTTCGGATGCTGCAAAAAGATGCCAAGTTGCTCAGGAAGGCATAGGTTGTGATCTCGCCTCATGCCGCCAGTGGTGCCTCCAATCCTACAACGGCAATGGTATTTGCGCACTCCTGTTGGATTTGGTTCCTTTCGTTGTGTTTGTTTTTACAATTGTGATTGACTTCAAATAATCCATCTCTCTTCCCTTTTCCCCCTTTTTTTTGTTGGTCATTATCATCCTGGAATTCAGCTTCCTCCCAAGTGTCTAAATAAACAAGAATTGCACTAGTTGTTAATTCCCTTTCTCTTTACCATCTCTTCCTTTAACCAAATGCATATATATTAAATAAAAGAGTGGCTTTTGCGTTGTATGCAAGGTTCAAAGTATTGATACATATCAGCTCGTATTGGTCGATGACTTCTCGATACGCCCCTACAGGGGTTGTATCGGGTCAGACCATGGTTTAGAGGGTAATCGGGGCTTAAACTGATCCCTTTGAAGCGGTTTTGAAAAAATAAATAAATAAAACATAAAAAAAGCACAAATATAGGCCGATACGCCCTACCAGCATATCGGCCTGTGTTGATACTTTGAACCTTGGTTGTATGTTCTTAGAACGTGAACAATTATCTATACTACTTATAAAAGTGCGAATGATGATGTATATTATTGGATTTTGGAATATTTCTTTACTAAAATACCCCTCTTTTTGAATTTAGTTCATCTTCATTGAAATGCCAGAAAATGTAATTAAAAGAATACGCCCTATAAGTACATTCAATTACCTAGCATTAAGTCTCCATTTAAGTCATCAAATAAATCACATTCTCTCACATTGAATTCAACATTTATACTTTTGTTTATCATCATTAAATTCCACTAATAAATCCATACACATTAATTATTATTAGAATGTAATTTTATATTTAAAAAAACTTAGAAATGAAATCATATTTTTCATCTAGGTGGTGCTAAGTAGTTCAACCATTTGGGTCAAATGGATAATTTCATGATGTCATAAATAAATAATACAAATTTAAAAATATCAAAATTACTTTTGTTTATCATTATTAAATTCCACTAATAAATCCGTACACAATAATTATTAATAGAATGATTTTATATTTTTAAAATAAACCTAGAAATGAAATCATATTTTCCATCTAGGTCGTGGGTAAGTACTTCAACCATTTGGGTCAAATGGATAATTTCATGATGTCATAAATAAATAATACAAATTTAGATATATAAAAAATACAAAAATATTAAAAAAGAAATTTTAGAAAAAAAATGGACACGTTTCTTTTATTATATATTTGTCATATTAAAAAAATAAGTATGATAAAATACACATAATTTTATTACTGATGGACATCAAATATATAACTTAAAACCGATGGGAAATTAAACCATCTTCCTATCTGGGGGTGGGTTAGTGGTTCAACCTTTCAGGTCAAATAGGTTAACCCATGTCAAATGGATCAACACATGATGTTATTATTAAATGACAAAATACATAAAATTCTAGAAAATGTAGAAATTTGTCGATAAATTTGGGTACATTCTATAATATTATATATTCATCATATAAGAAAGGTGTGATTAATGAGAATTATTTTCATTAATGATAGAAATGAGATAAAAATTAGGATAAAAAATAAAGAGTATTGATGCAGCACGATCCGGACACTCCTAGCTAGCTGCTGACTGGCTCCTTGTTGGCAACGAATGGCACCTGAGAAGAGGAAGATGAAGGATTTTCGGGGGATTTGCCCAGCGGGAATACTCCGAAGCTTAAGTTAGAACGCTGGGGAGGAAGAAAAGAGGGTAAAAGGCTAAGAGTGTGGGTTGCACTAGATCACTATGTCTCGAGATTAGCTCGTGAGCAAGAGTCCAATTTCAGATCTAATTCAAGAGAGAGTCCTTTTCTCCGCTTAAAGGGCTTTTATAGGGGCATTCTTGTCAAATCAGGCGTAACCGCCACTGGGCTCCTATCACAGTCGTTACCTGCCAGGGCTGCGCAAGTGATCGTTACAATGTACCACCCGCTTGGCTGAGTGACACATCTTTGAAGGGACAGGCACGCCACTATCTGTCGAGAGACGTGGGGCAAACTGTCAAACGGGCAGGGACTGTGCCGTCAGTCGAGAGACGTGGCGCAGTTTAACGAGTACGGTCTTGTCAGATAGAAGCTTCTTGAGGGTGTAGCATTGCTTATCCGTGAGCTACCCTGTTGCCCAGCGAGCTACTTTGTAGCAAGCTCTTAGGAGTACTTCGGGGTGACCCTGTTGCCCAACGAGCTACCCTGTTGGTCTTCGGGGCAGTTCTTCTGCCCAGGTGCTGGAGCGAGCTGGTTTCCCTAGCTCGCGAGCTGAAATAGCCTTGGAGTATTCCCTTCGCAACCTGTGGGCAGCTCGGGGGACCTGGAGCTCGCGTTGTAGCGAGCTCCCCCTATAGCGATCTATGACGTAGCGAGCTGCTCTACAGACTCGTACTTAGTTGTGGTCAGGTCACGATGCTGAGCTATTGCTCCTATTGAGTCAGATACACGTGTCATCGTTTTAGTAGGACGGGTCAAATCATCCTCCATCAAGTATTAATGTCTAACACATGACCTGACTAACCAAACATATCAGATTTGATCATAGGCAAGTGGTTTGGTAGGGATGCAAACAGATCAAATCAGATTTGAATCAAGGTATATTCAAATCTAATATGATCCAAAAATTCGACCAGATCTCATAAATATTGATTCGAATCCGAATTTGATCAATGTCAGATATATGAATATGATATGATATGATCTAGAGATTCGAATCCAAATCTCTCTCTCTCTCTCTCTCTCTGTTCAGCCGTTTCAGCGATAGCAACGGCATGAGCTTTAGACTTCAGGCTTGGGCCTAGGCCCGGGTTTCGGGGTTTTATGAGGGTTGGGCTTGGGCCCAAGTTGTAGGCCCGATGGTCGGACTAGGCTCAGGCTTGGGCCTTAAAAAAATCGTTAATGAAGAGTGAAAACCTAGCCCGGCCCAACCCATAAACAGGTCTATTGTCTAATGACCCCCCCACTAGGGAGGTCAGAGAGAGGTGGGAACACCTATACAACATCCTTAATCGGTTCCCTACATTTTCCTACCTTTTTCTTTCAAACCAAACACTACATTAAAGTTTTAAGTATTTATCCCGTTTCTTTTTATAAAGCAATATATATCATTACCCGTTATTCTTAAACAAGAACAACGTTCGTCCCTAGCTTCTCATATGACCAGTATTATTACCAAGATTTTAATTGATAAACATTTGTGAGGGGAGGTTTTGTCCAATGATGTTAAATACATACAACTAAAACGACTATAAAAGGGGTAATATTGGCTTTTTAAAAATACTAGTAAATGTGAATGTGCTTTTGCACCTTAAAATTTTAAATTGCAATAAAAATTATTATCATCACAATTATTATTATTATTATTATTTAATTTTGTATTCCATTTTCATCATAAATAAATATAATTTTTATTTAATATGATGAATATATAACCTTGCTTTCAGATCAATTTTAAATTATATATTTCATCTACACTATATAAATAATGTTTGTTTATCATTCTTAATTTTTATTTTATATAATTAATATATAATATTAGATATGTGTCCACTTTTTTTGTAATTCTTATTTTTTTTATTATTGTACTTTTTTATTTTTTAAAATTTTATTATTTTACTATAACATCATTGGTTAATCTGTTTGATCCAAACCACTAACCCACCACCCAAACCCTTTATTATTGCATTTCCATCATTGATAAAATTACGTATAATACTTATTTTTGTTCAGTAGAATGAATGTATAATATTATAGATGGACCCAATATTTTTTTTATAAACATATAACATCAAATATGTGCCCAAATTGCTCTCTAATTTTTCTTTATTTTTGTGATTTTTTGTATTTTATTTTAAGTTTTATTATTTGACTATGACATCATTTAATTTAATTTAATTTCAAGGTTTATTTTAGATTTGTAATTCCATTTTCATCGTTAATAAAAATATTTCTTACATTTCATACTCAATTTTATTTAATATAATGAATATATAATATTAGAGATATGCTCATTTCATACCCATTTGAACCAAATGGTTGAATTGCTTACCCGCCATCGGGAGGGAAGAAAATGATTTTGTTTTCAAATATTTATTTTTATACTATTTAAATCAATGTTGTAGATTTAATTAATAGGAATCCTATTTAAAAGGGGTATTTTTGTCTAGAAAAATTCCAGAAATCTTAGACCCTATTCATAATTTTTATAGTAATATTAGTAAAAGAGTACGCGCGTTGCACGTGACAATATCAAATGATAATAGCTACTCAGCAACCAAATGATTTTACTAGTTGAGCCATTAACCTATTTAATTAGGAAAATGGACTATGATTAAAACATTAATTCATTTTTTCTTTGTATTTTAGCCATTTCTATCTTTACTAACAATAATTCTTATTTTTCAAACATATTTTTATTTTATATGAAGAATATATAATATTAATGCATGTTCAAATTTTCTATAAAATTTATAAAAAAATTATTTTTTTATTATTATTTAATTTATGAGATAATAAAAATTGCTTATTTACCAAGAGGAAATGCAATTCCAATATATTGTTTGAATATTGGTTTTTAATATTGTGGTCAAATCAATTATTTATATATATATAGTATATATATTATTTATATATAATATATATGTTATTATTCATTTATGTATAAATATGTTATTTATATTGCATTTTTGTAAACTTTTTATATGATGGAAATAGTTGAAAATGCTTATATTTTTTGTTTTTTTATTTCAACTTTTATATTTTTCTTTTTCTTTTAATAATTTACTACTTTTTAAAAAATTGAATTGAATCGTATCAAATTCAAATATCTGATATCTTGATTGGATTTGGATTCGAATCAATATTTATGAGATTCAATCGAATATTTGGATCAAATCAGATTTGAATATACCTTAATTTAAATCTGATCTGATTTGTTTGCATCCCTACCAAACCACTTGCCTATAATGACATAGCTAATTAAATTATTGAACCATTTGACATGGTTACTGAGGTCATGTGTTAGACATTAATGCTCTTTATTTTTTGTCATAATTTTTATCCTATTTCTATCATTAATGAAAATAATTTCATTAGTCACACTTTTCATATGATGAATATATAATATTATAGAATGTACACAAAATTATCGACAAATTTATACATTTTCTAGAATTTTATGTATTTTATTATTTAATAATAACATCCATTTGACATGGATAGTTTAACCACTAATCCACCACTTGGATAAAAAATCATGTATTCCATTTTCATCATCGATAAAAGTAATTCTTATTTTCACGTTTATGTTTATTTAATATGATGAATAAATAACAATAGAATTGTATCAAAATGCTTTATACAAAGCTTATATTTTTCTTTGAGTTTATATATATATATATAACCATGTATGTATGTATTTAATATTCATTTGATCCAGAATGTTAGATCATTGACCTACCTACCATCTAAATATGGAAATAGTTTCATTTTCAAACAGGTTTAAAATTTTTCATTTCATTTATATCATTGATAAAATAATTATTATTTATCATACTTTTTTTATATTATTAGTATATAATATTATAGATGAAAGGTTGAACCATTAACACACCCCCTAGATAGGAAAATGGTTTAATTTCCCATCAGTTTTAAGTTGTATATTTGATGTCAATAATTAATAAAATTATGTCTATTCTATCATAGTTGTTTTTTAATATGACAAATATATAATAATAGGAACGTATCTATTTTTTTCAATTTTTTTTTTTATATTTCTAAATTTGTATTATTTACTTATGACATCATGAAATTATCCATTTGACCCAAATGGTTGAAGTACTTACCCACGACTTAGATGAAAAATATGATTTCATTTTTAGAATTATTTTAAAAATATAAAGTTTCATTCTATTAATAATTATTGTGTATGGATTTATTAGTGGAATTTAACGATGATAAACAAACATATTTTTTATATTTCTAAATTTGAATTATTTATAAACAACATATGAAATTATCCATTTGACCCAAATGGTTGGATTACTTACCCACCACCTAGATGAAAAATATGATTTCATTTCTATGTTTATTTTAAAAATATAAAATTTCATTCTATTAATAATTATTGTGTATGGATTTATTAGTGGAATTTAATGATGATAAAAAAGTATAAATGAAGGATTCAATGAGAGTGAATGTAATTTATTTAATGACTTAAATGTAAGACTTAATGAGAGATAATTGAATGTATTTAATGGTATTCTTTTAATTACATTTTCTATCCTTTCAATAGAGATGAACTAAATTCAAGAAGATGGGTATTCCAATAAAGAAAAATTTCATAAGCCAATACCTCCTCATTCGCACTTTTATAAATAGTACACACACACATACATTGATGCACCATGCATGATTGCATATTTGCATATTTGCATACAACCATACATGTATATATGGTACTTGCATAGATGTATGTTTATATAATAATTATACATATAAACATAAATCTAAGTCAACTTATGGTTGGCTAAAGATGAAACCCTAACCCAATTTGAAGTTAGGTCAGGTCCATGCTTTTCAATGCTAACTCAAACTTCAATCCGATCCCACCCAGCCCTACTTTTTTTTCCCATATTGGGTTCAAGCTAACCCAACCAAAATTGCAACCTTAGTTCACGGACAATCTCAGTTGGGTTGAGTGGTTCAAAATTCAAAATCAATTCAATAGTTATATTTTAGGGTTTAACTTTAATTCAAATTACACCTCGTTGAGAGGGTGGCCAAATTTTGTATTACTATTTGTAAATGAGATTTAATAGAGTTTAAACTAGTAAAAAATAACTTTAAAATGAATACATGTTTATTATTTTTTATTAATATGGTTTGACAAAAAATTCTAAACCTTTATTAATGTAATCATTTTAAATGGAATTTAAATTAATAAAAATAAATCTAAAATCAACAATTTTGTATTGTGTATTTTGTACTAAAATTAAGTTTACTAATATTTTTTATCAATCTCTCTCTCTCTCTCTCTCTCTCTCTCTCTCTCTCTCTATATATATATATATATATATATATATATATATATATATATATTATAAAAAGGAAGTCTAAGAATTTTCTCCTTTTTTGAATTTTTTTATTTTTTAATTCCATGTCATTTTTAAACAATCAATAATATGCTCTCCTTCTCCATAAAAAATTACCTAAAATCTCTCTCTCTATCTCTCTATCTATCTATCTATCTATCTATCTCCCTCACACACACACACACACACACACACGTTCCCACTTCCCAATTTCTCTTAAATTATCTCTAACTCCTATTTATCTCTTAAATTATCTCTAATTTAGTAGAGAGATTATCTCCTAAGCTATCTCTAATTCCTATTTATCCTCTCCCCCACTTTTTATCTACATCTATCTAAAGAAAGTGTCACATTAAAAGTATTTATTCAAAATACAAAAATTAATTATAATAGATTTAATAATATTCGTATTATTAATAATTCTATATTTTTACAAAATTTATCATAAAATTATGTAGTAACAATATAAATTATAATTTTACAAATTATTCAATTTAAATATTATTCAAATAATAAAAAATTAACATTAAAAAATAAAATATTATTTAAATATTTCAATAACTAAATATCTTAAATATCAAAACATTAAAAATATATAATAATTATATAAAAATATTTAATATCACGTAATAACTTTAAAATAAATAAAATTCAAATAATGAAAAATTTTAAATATTATACATATGATTTAAATGTTTAAATAACGAAATATTTAACATGACTAAATTTTAAATAGTTAAAATAATGAAATCATGAAATAATTTAAATTTTTCTTAAAATGGAAAATAATTATAGTAGATTTCACAATATTCATATTAATAATAATTTAATATTTTACAAAATTAACAACAAATTATGTACTAATAGTACTAATTATAATTCTACAGATTATTAAATTCAATAAATAATTAATATTTTAAAATTTAAATAACTATATTATTTAAATAACTAAATAATAGTGTAAATAATTAATTTCTCTTATATCAATTAATAATTATAGAAAATAAATTTCAAAAAAATTAATATTTATTAGTAATAATTTTATGATAATAGTGTATATTCATTATATATTTAGCTTTGCTAAGCGAAAGCTAAACAAAAAAAGATATATAAGAGTATATAATTGTTTTATATTTTAACATTTTAATAACCAATTCGGTAGAGTTCCACTTGAGTTGGTTGGTTTTCTAGTATTTCTGATCAGCTTTGTTTCAACAACTTTCCAACCCAATCAAGTTTGGTCAATTTCGGTTTGGCCATTTGTAAACCGACCAAGTTAGGCCAATAATTATTTATTATTTATTTGATATATATATATTCAATAATTATTTATAAATATATTTTTGTTTTGTTATTTAATAGAAAATTGTCAATAATTATTGGAGATTAAACAACTATTATTTAACTTTTGAAATTTAATTTATTGTATTTTTTATAAATTTATTTTCACTAATTATGTATTTTTTATAATTTATTGATTAATATTTATTAGAGATTAAACAATTATTTGATATTACACTATTTATTGGTTAATTTAATATATTTTCAATATTTATTGTATTTTTGTAATTATTGTATTTTCATTATAAATTAATTGTCAATAATTGTGTATTTTTGCTATAAATTTTCAATAATGATTGGAGATTAAACTATTAATTTAGATAAAATTAAGAGTGCTCAAAGATTGGTTCAGTTCGGTTATAAGCTATTTTCCCTACTAAATTGACTTGGTTAGGTTGAGAGTTTGTCACCCAAAACTGACTGACTATTAGTGAAAATCTGTCAAATCGGGTTGTATTGATTTGGGTTTATTTTCTGCTTGGTTTATTTGTTCAAAAGATTTAAGCTTAAAAATTGAATTTAAATTTAATAAATTTCAATGGTATTATTAAAAATAAATTAAAAAAAGAATTAAATTTATGATATAAAATATTTTAAACTAAGAAATATGGGAATTTTCCCACTTTTCCGTGTTAAAAAATCATAATTAAAATATAAATTATTAATATATCTATGGTTGGGTTGGTTCACTTTTGGTCGGTTTATAAATGGCCAAACCGAAATTGACTTAACTTGGTTGGGTTGGAAAGTTGTTGAACCAAAGTTGATCAGTAATACCAGAAAATCGACCAACTCTGGTGGAGTTCTATTGAATTGGTTATTAAAAAGTTAAATATAAAACGATTATATACTCTTATGTATTTCTATCAAAGCGAGAGATGTAATTTAGACATGAGATGGTAGAAATTGTACTAAAAATGCATAAAAAAAGTAAAATATAAAAAAAAAATGACTAAGAAAAGATGAAGAGAGGACATTAACACATGGACAAATATGATTATCAAAGTTGCCCCTAACTGCCTGACCGTTCCCTATGACTAAATTGTAATTTTTTATCATATCTGTTTTTTTTTTCTTTGTGGGGGTGGGGGTGGGGGAGTATTACATAATACACATAAAGGGTAATTTAGAGGTAGGGAAAGAGAGGGTGCACGCGAAGGCAGTGGGTTTGATCATCCACATCCATTTTTTGGAGGCTCAACTACTGAGTCATTGCAAGTTTGGTTATAATTATAATTGAACCATGGCTTCAGTTTTATAGAAAATTACCATAATGTGCCCTGTTGAATGGGTGCCCTGGTTGTTTCTTTGTTTGTTCCTATTTGTTCTTGATGATGTTGTTGTGGTGGATATTTTTTATTTTAAAAAAAACAAAACCATATACATTGAAAATGCCAATCAGCTAACCAGCAATAGGGTTTTAGAGAGAGTTTGGATCAAATCCTACTAGCACCAAGATTCTACTTTTGGAGGGGGGGTGGGGGGGCAATGGGTATGGGCTCCCCATTGTTGTGTATAATACTATAAACCAGAAAAAAAAACTAGTAATCTATCCTTTTGTATCTTGCCTTATCCTTTATTTCCACTAGGGGTGTTCATAATTCGGTTAACTGAACCATGGCCCTTTTTTGTAAACCGAACTGATGGTATTGATTTTTTCATTTCGCCAATTCGAAACTGAATCAGTACCACCAGTTAACTAGTCCGTCGGTTTCGGTTTTTTAACTGATTCAGTTCTTCAATTTTTCGGTTTTTTATATTTATAATATATATTATATAAATATATGTATAATATTATATATAAATAATAAATGATATATAATATATTATAAATATTTTAAAAATATATAATATATATAATATATTTATAAATAAATCATTTTAAATACAATATAAGTATATATTTATATATAATAAATATATATTTATATATAATACATAGAAAATATGTAACATATATTAAAAATATATATAAAATATACATATAAATATATATACCGATTGGTTTGACTAACCGTAGGTTTTTTTATAGATTAACTGGAAACTGAACAGATCCTTTGGTTTTTCAAACCACTGCCGAAATCACACATACTGGTTCTTCTCGCCTTAATGATCATCACCCTTTCGGATGTCTTGCTTAATTATACTTCCTTTTAAATTCAATCTTTTATTTGTCAGTCAACTAACTAACAGATACGATTGTTCCGTCACTTTTTATTATGATCATTGTGTTGTAGAGGACCTTTCGCCAATTGGAATACTTCAATATTGACATACCGCATAACCAGTCCCTTCTCTTCTACAAACCTCTTTTGAAATATGGCACCGTCGGCTCGGTCATCCCGGCACATTTTCTATGAATAAATTTAAGGGTTGTTTGGTTTGTAGTTGGAATTGGAATTGGAATCGAAATTCTTCAGAATCGGAATTAGAATGATCCATTCTCATAATTTATTTGGTTCAAACAGGAATATGAATGAGATTTTATTCTCAAGGGAGAGGCAAGAAATGACCATTCCTTCAAATGGAAGAATGTCATTCCAGCAGGAATGGGAATGGGATTCCGATTCCGCCCAACCAAACAGTTGGAATTGAAATAGCCCATTCCGATTCCGATTCCAGACCCTTATTCCTGCAAACCAAACAGACCCTTATATACATACCTCATTCCCACCTGCACCACGGATGAAAACTGTCGCATCTGTCCACTTGCCAAGCAAACACGGTTACCATTTCCCTCTAGTTCCATCTCTACCACTTCGCCTTTTCAATTGATTTAGTGTGATATATAGGGTCCCTACACTGTACCCTCCTCATTTACGGGTGTTCGTTTTTTTTTTTGTTTTTTTAACTATTGTGGATGACTTCACTAGATGTACATGAGTGTTCTTCATGCATTTCAAATCTGAAACTTGTTCATTAATTCAAATCTTCTTCGCTTATGTTCAAACACAATTTCATTATTATATTAAGAAGATCCACACTGATAATGGTTTTGAATTCTTTTCTCAACCAATGCAATCCTTTCTCTCCTCTCGTGGGGTCTAAAAGTCGACCAAAATCTGTTCAACCGAAATAAATGAACAGTATATAAATAAAATTTTACCTCCAGTTGCCATAACCTCTGCGCAAGGATCTCCCATAGTAATAGTTGTTTTGATCGAATCCTCTTTCTTCTTCCTTGAATCGAACCCCGTCAGTCTTTAATTCCTTGCTTCGGATTGATACAGTCGAGCAATTCAGCAGTTACACACCGATTACAGTTAGTGACTTGCGAGAACTGTAATATCTCCTTAGAACTCTATTCGATCTCTCTTGTATGCTAACTATCTAGTTCAGTGTTGATAGGGAGCATTCTTTTTCTCTTTCATGGGAGAGCTGAATGAGAGTGAAGTTTGGATCCTCTCTCTAGTCATTCTCTTAGGCAATCTTCCTAGCAAAGGTCTTGCCTAATTAAAGGGAATTCAATTCCCATAATTTCTGTCAATCAATCAACCCCATGGTTTCTAAAATTGTAAATGGGACATTTAAAATTCAAATTTGAATATCATAAATCCCTTAAATTATGGAGTTATTTTATCAGGATATTGTTTTAAGTCCAATACCCTCATAAATGAGCTCTAATTAGGGTGATTGGATTTGGACCAATTCAATCTGGAACGTGGCCACCATGATGGGCCACAATTCAAGTCCTACCCAATGGATAATTTTTCTAACAATCTCCCACTTGGCCCGAAAAGTGGCCATAGAGAAAGTTACATGTATGTATGTATATATATGACCATGCTGTGTTTACTATCTTATATTTTAGATTTTTTTCAATACAATCTAAAATTTATATGAATAAACTATGAAATATGAAAATTATATATGTGGATAATTTTATTTAGATAAATTATTACCATAAACATATGATTAATTTTAAGACAAAAATGAATATAAATATAAATACTTCATAAAATAAATAAATTGTACCCTTAATGCATAAAACAATACAAATAATTTTAGTATGTATTTATATATTAATTATCTAACTTATATAAACAGAGTTATAAAAATAGAATTAAAATAACATAAGGCTTGTATTAAAAAGAATATATATGTAATAAAAAGAAAATGTGTAAATTAGATATAAAATGAAATAAATCGTTTGCCTACATACATACATTGCATTTATATACATAAAAATTGAAACATTATATTTATACTTTAAGATTTACCCCAGGGTTTATGGCTCAAATCTTATTGAAATTACATAGGCTCACACAACCTTTTAAAATCTTATTGTTTTCGGGCCTCAAATTTATTATGGGCTAGAATTTACAAGTGGGAATTGGAAAAGTATGACTACTTCACACTCACACAGCCCAAACCACAGCAGCTATCAAGTTGAGTTAATCCACTCTCCTCACGTCGGTTATTATCTACATGCTCCACAAATCACTCCACACCGTAGATCTGTTACAAACATAGTTATTTAAAAACGGTTATATAATCAATCATAAGTGAATACACCATTAACTCCTGTTGTGTATACAAGGCCCCAAATACAGAGTCCGGATCTCCTACCAACAGAACACGTGCCAACCCCTACTAACATTATATATCACCGTACATCTCATTTTCATGAGATTGATAGGGGTTACTAGGAACGTATTTCGTTGGTAGGAGATCGCAACTCCCAAATGCAACCGATGCATCACCCCAAATTATGTCACTTTGTGGATGACGTGGGGCATTATTTATAAGATAGGCTTCAGTCAGTGCAAATCCGTTCGAACACGGTTCAAAGAGTCTTTAACATCTCCGTACTTATGTATTTTATTTCAAGGGAAGATATTCCGAATTCAAGGCTATAAAGAATGTTGAATGGAACATGCACTGACTGAATCCAGTATCGTTATTAATGGATAAATAGCTCCTACACAACAACCATCCAGCGCAGCTGGACCGGGCTCTCTGAAGTCTCAATAACTGGCACTTACCAAAAGAAAGAAAAAAAAACCTTTTGCATTGGGAAGCGTTGGTCAGAAGCAATATATGACAACAAGCATGCTGTATTATTAATGTTAAGCGTTTCGTTGAGTTAGACAGTGTGTAGTTTAAGCGTTTTAACCCCCCCCCCCATCGGCGCATTTTAATCCTTGGTTGGCTGGCAACAAGAAGGAGAGAAGGTTGTCCAGACTCCAGAGGTTGATTAAGCTGTCGGAAGAAGGTTCAAAGGAGAGGTGGCTGTCTGTAACCCTGCACGAGAATGTATGTATTTATGCAAGGAAGCATTTGCGTTTCCCGGAATTCCCAACGTCAGATCTCGTCCTGGTTCCTCACCAATCAATCAATCACCCTTCCCCCAAACCTAAATTTCCTGTATCTATCGACGTTCTTTCTTATTTAAATTTTAAGTCCTCTGCCTTTTGTTTTCTTCTTTTTCCACTCTTTGCTTCTCTCACTCCGTTGAATATGAGACAACCGAATTCACAGTTCCCATTCTCAGATCTATAAGAGAGTGGTTTGGATTTCTATCCGTTAAAATTATCGGATTCGCTATGGCGACGAGAAATCGGACTCCCCTGTTCAGAAAGCATAGAGATGCTTTGAAGAATGTTCGTGTTCCAACGATCTCTTCTTCCTCTCATTCTTCTTCTGGTTCCTCCGTTGGTATGGCGATCGAATTGCCCAACAATTCTATTCTGCATTCTAATCGGTCTTATGTTCCACTCAGTACTGAGGATCCGGGAAGTTCTAGGTACGGCCTGCTCTGCCTCTTGCTTATATTGATTTAGGAACCCTAATTTCGCATTATTTCCCTCTAGTTTCTGTGACATTATTTTGAAAATTCCGCGATTTTAATGCCATTTTGTCTTTGTTCTTCTCCCTTGATTTCTGCTATTGCATCCTAGTATGGCTACTGCTGTTTATATGTTCGTTATGATGGCGGTATTGTTTGAGCTCTTGGAATGTCATTTTTTTAGGTAAAGCTTCTTTATTTGATAACTTAATGTAAGGGAGTGGTTGCTGTAGGATCGGCAGATCCTTTGGTTTTATGGAAAGCATCGGAGTCCCTGTCAAAATACTTCAAATTATCTATTAATTTACTGTACTGATTTTCGTTACATCATTACAGGAGGCAATAGTTCTTACTTTTCATTTTATAAACTTGAAATGATAGATGTTTATGGGAAAATTAAATGGAAACTATGTCAAGTTATCATCCATTAGGTGTCATTGTCATTTTAAAATAGAAGTTCAAAATCAAAATAAATCTTGAAAGTATCTACGTAGTTATGCAAATTCAAATTGAAAAAGAAAAAGAAAACCACAAAGCAGAATGAAAAACTGATAACTTTTTCTCGAAAAAAAAAGCACCTTCTTTAAGAAACTTGGGCAATACAAAATTGAAGACCAATCAAAAGGTGAAGTTTTTCTTTCATTTTAGTTGTGAAAAACCTAATTATTTTCAACATATCAAAGTAGGGTTCAAAGGCCAATATATTGTTTATTTCCAACAAAAATATCATATTAGAGTCTTGATACAAAAGCCCCTTCTTCGAGCAACATAAAAGAGGAAAGTTAAATTTTTTAGCCACAATATTTTGATCTATTAAGTAAGGTCAAGTAGTGTGATTTGTGTTTCATGATTTATGATATGATTCAACAATTTGGCTTTAGATTGTATGTTTTCTTCAAAAAACGGTTGTATCATGCAATATGAACTGAAAACCTCATGATTCTATTCTATTCCATCCATGGTTCACAATTTCGATATTGATGGACATTTTGCCATGTAGAGATGGGAAATTTCGGGGATAATTCGCTAACTTTGCTAAGATATTTGGAAATCTAAAAAGTCAAAAAAAATTCTAAAAACATGGAGTTTGTTAATAAACCTTGAAGGAAACGCTAGAAGAAGTCTAATTGCACGTTTAAGACTAGAAAACAATAGCAAACAATTATATGAATCAAATAGGGATGATTGAGATACTTCAATGGGTATCTTCTTTCATTCTCCCTTGTAGTCTTTTATTTGTCTTCTCTTTATTACACATGTCATCTACTTTCCATTTTGAATTTATTTTTTTTGTCACTGTATTGATTAGACTGAGAATCCTCTTTTGTAGTTGAGTTCCTTCTTTATCCTTTGAGTTATACTTAGTAAGTGAACTAAAGAGTAAGACCAAAGTGGGGATATCTATACCATTCTTGAAGGGAGAGATAGATTTACCATGGACATGTGTTTTCTTGTGTGTGTGTGTGGACAATGGTCATCATCATGATCCAAGCCTTATCCCATCTATATGGGGTTGTCTACATGATTCCATTTCACCATTTTGTTATGTTTAATGCCACATCCATTGTTAATTTATTGGTGCTTAAATCATTTCTTGCTAATTCTACCCATGTCATCTTTGGTTTACCCCTAGCCCTTCTAGCCCCTTCAATCTGTAACAAACCACTTATTTTTATGGTTGTTGTTGGCGGTCTTCTATGCACGTGACCAAACCATCTTAGTCTACTTTGTCTCATCTTATCACCTACTGGAGCTATTCCTAGGCTTCTTCAAATGACTTCATTTTTTATCCTATCCTTTTCTAGTTTTTCCACTCGTCCATCTCGGCATATGCATTTTTACCACTATCATTTTTTTAGGACATATTTCTTTACTTCCCAATGCTTTGCTCCATACAACATAGTTTGTTTACAATTGTTTTATAGAATTTTCCTTTTAATCTAAGTGGTATTCACTTATCACATAAAACTCCAGATACACCCCCTTTATTTTGCTTATCCTGCTCTAATTTTGTGGACGACATCCTCAATCTCTCCCTTGTTATGAATTATTTTTTTTGTAGACTCATAAAAATGAAAATTTTATTAATATAAAAAAGTTTTACAAAGGATAAAAAAAAGAAAATTTTATCAAACCAAGGTTCATGAGAGTTTGGCAAAGTTTTAGTGCAGTTGTCAACCTGATACAACCCATCCTGTATCTAGTTTTGAGGTTGGGTAGTGTAAGACAAGCTTACACTAGTGGAGTTCACATTGGACCCTGATACTTGACAAGTAATCAATGATTGGTCATTTAATACCTAGAGGGAAGCGTATGAGAAATGTGTGTTCTCCATATCAACCATTTATCTCATATATTGTGAATACTCAACTGAGGGCACGAATTCACTTTGTTAAACCATTGGCAGAATTAGGCAGTCCTGAGAAGAGTTGCTTCAGTTGTTATGACATGGCCAGTAAAAGGGTACATAAATATGGATTCTATTTTATGGAACTTGCCACTTTTGTCAACAAGAGTCATTCATGGATTTCTTTGATTGGTAAAGTGGAGCACTTTCTTCTCTTCACTCTTTTTTTTTTTCAGGTGGTTGGGAGTGGGGGAGGGGAGGAGGGGTTGGTTGGGACTCTATTTGAAAGAATTTTGGGGAATGCAAACATGAGTCATAGTTGAGTCAATGTATTTTTTGTATATGAGGTTTAACTTAAATCCCATTCTATGTAGAAATGATCACTTAAAAATTATTTCACTTTTGATTATTTATCTCCAAAAATAAAAAAGAAACAAGAAAAAGGAAAGGGTGAGACTTTGACTCTGGACCAAGTAGAGAAGCAAAGCTCTCACATCTTTCGTATTTAGTTGCTATTAAATTCCCTACGTTCTAGTAGCTGAGTTCTAGTTCTTCTCTCTGATAGAATCTGGAGTTTAAATTCACATATGCAGTAGCTTTCTTTCAGTTATTTAAAGATATAAAGGCTGCATCCCTAGTTTTAGAAATTGGTTTTTTTGGCTTTCTTTCTAAATTCGCATATGCAGTAGCTTTCCATTTAAGCAGCGGTTGACATTAGTAGATTTGTATCAGAATTTTAGTAACTATTCTCTGGTCTTCTTTGACTTTCTTAACCAAGTTTTAATTAATAAAAGGGAGTTTCCTTAAGGTTTTCTTACATAAAATGAATTGGTTCCTGAACCTTAAAATATAATTCTGCATACTATGATTTGTAGCATTTTCGGATCAGCTTAACTACTCCTGTCCTGCATTGAGATGACCTGCAACGATTTGGTCCTACCTATGAAAAAGTTAAAGATTCTCACTATAATGATTTCTTGAGAGAGTGGTATTGAGCAAGATGGTTCTTTTTATGGTCTCAATCTTTCAGTGGGGTGACACTGGTGTGAGATAGGGCTAAAATTCTATGTTTTTGCTTGAAAATATGGTTCCTTCCAGGATTGGTGACCTCGTTGGAAATAATACTTGGAGTATCCTCCTTGTATTGTTGGTTCTAAATTCTAATTGAGAAGTGTGTGATGTGATGTCAGACAATCTAAACGAAGTGTATGTACTAGCTGGATTTCTTAGACAGTACCCAAGATGGAAAAGTTTACCAAATATGCTAGGGGTTGGATTTATTTGGATGGATATGACAGTTAACGGTTAAGAACAAAAAACAAAAAAAAAGAAAAAAAGAAGCATTTGGATTTCAAATATGTGAAGGAAAAAAAAAATCTTCTGTTGTGTCAAAAAATGTGAAGGAAAAAAATTAAAACGATGGATGGAGTCTCATGTCTATTCTGGTTCAAAAAAGTGAACTGATCACTTTTGCTATGCAAACTTTGGACTTCGGTTAAAGCTGTTCCAACGAGTAGTTAGTCGTTTGAATTGTATGTACCAGTCACTGGTTCTAATAACTGGCTGACCTTTTAAGTATTGCTTTTTAGCTTTATATACTATCTTATACTTATTCCAAATTTAATAGGCTACACAATGGGGGGTAAGCATGTTCCCAAACCCCAAAAAAACCCAAATAACCTGGATGAAGGCAAGATTTGATCCCAGGTCCCTGTTACAAGTTTACAACCCACCGGAGGCTTTACCAGATGATCTAGTTGGCACCTTCCAACTAACTTTATACTTAAAAGTTAAAAAACAAGAATGATAAAAGACTTCAAAATCAATTAGTATTTTCCATATTATTTTCTATTTATTTTTGTTTTTTATATTTTTTATACTGAGATCATGGTTTGAACTATTTGAAATGTGAATGGCCAGCCTTAGTGATTCAATGTCCAGTCTGGTTTTCAAAACATTGGGATCTAAATAAATTTTTAAGCCAGAATTTTAATCGTTTAACAGGAGAACAAGTTAATGCTTCATCCATGCTAAAGGAAATTTTTACAACAGTAAAAAAGATAACTTTTGATAAATATATAAAGAATAAATAAATAATTCATGTGCTTTCTGCCAGTGTGGTTAAAGCAAATTTGGCCTTCAAAATGTTCTTCTTAGATATCTCATTTTCTTGTGTTTCAAGATCGATCAATAACATGGAGGATGAGCTAGTGGTTCTAGGCATAATATTCTCCTATGTATTTTGATATATATTTTTTATTTGTATATTTAATTATTTCTTGAGAAAAGGTAACATACAAATTAATATGAAAAGAAAGGTGTCTGCATGAGTTGATGTACAATGATGTCTATATGCAAGAAGAGGTGGGGGTGCAAGTCAGGTACCCATTTTAAAGAGAGGCCCAGGCTCACTCAAATATTAACAAATGGTCAACATATGCCTGCCCAAGTAGCACCCCCAAGAAGAGGAACTCAGCTACAACTCATACATAGAAAGAAGATGCTTCTGCACCCACTTTACCAAGCTCATATCCCAGATGAATTTCATCTCTTTAGTTCCACCTAATTTGAATGATGGATGCCGATATTTCTCTTGTTTCATTAAGGTAATGAGCAAGATGCTATGGATCCTGCTTGATTTTGTTTTCTTGCACGGTTGCACCATCTAAATGCGTATGCCGTGCTCCTTCCATTGCCAATGATGAAAGCTGAGACTACTAAGCTATTCTAGCCCTTGTGAGCAAAGTGAGAACCACCTCCTTAGTTGAGCCCACACCTATAGGTCTGCAGTAAATCCAAAATAGAGAGAAGACTAGGAAGCTGGGGGAATTGATGAGATGAGGAAGGGGGGGGGAGGCTGTTGATATCAGTTTTTGTTCCAAATGGCAATATTATGATGAAATGTTCTTGGTCTTTGGGATCCTTGATGCAGCAATGAACAGGTCAAAAGTTACTCTCAGTTCAGCAATCAAAGCTTTGACATGGGGTAGAAAGATGGGATTTGGGACTTGAAAATTGGGGATTGGGTTGAGGTACAGGTGGAGGAACTACCATGTGGACTGGGTGTCATATTGGAGCCAATGGTAGGTAAATAGATTGGAGAAATAAGATATAGATTTTCTTGATTGATGTATTTAAAGATATGTTTTATGGCCTGATCCTCTTTTTGGTCGGAATTTTCAATATCTTCTCTAAATTATTTTTAATTAATGGTGGATGCTTTATCTTTTCTTTCTGGCTGATTCTGTAAAAGCTAGTATTTGATGCTTGGGTGTTTGGTCAACACCTTTTCATTGTAATATTTTCTTAATTTTTTTTATTTTTAATTAAATTTTCTAGTTCCTTTTATTTATTTATTTTTTTTACAAAAAGAGATGCTCTCTTCTTGCCCTTATTTGGTGAAAATTGGAGTTAGATTCTTATTATCTGTGTCAGGAAAAATTTATAAATGCATAGCATACAGGGATGAAGGATTTGTTAATTCATATTTCATAATTGTCTTGGATGTTTAGCTCTTTTCATGAATGCTTTTGCCAATATTTATCAGTTTACAACCCTAAAAATGCTTTCTTTACCTACTGTAGGGGTGCAGCTACTGTTGGTCTACCTCCAGCTTGGGTGGATGTTTCTGAAGAAATAACAGAAAATATGCAACGTGCAAGAACAAAAATGGCTGAGTTGGTCAAGGCTCATGCAAAGGCTTTAATGCCATCCTTTGGAGATGGAAAAGAAGATCAACGCATGATTGAAGATCTTACACAAGAGATAACGGATCTATTGAAGAGATCTGAGAAGAAATTGATGAAACTTTCTGCAAGTGGGCCTTCAAAGGATTCAAATGTTAGAAAAAACGTACAGGTAATACAGGATGGTGGTTGTATTTTCTCTTGGCAAATTCTTGATCTATCACTATATTTTTTCTGTGGTTCATAGAAGGATGTATTCTTTCAAGAGGTTTCATTCTTTCCTTTTTTTTATTACTGTGTTTTCTTTCTTCTTTTACTTTGTTTGGTTTTTTAAATTGACTATTATTTGGGATTTCTTGTGGATAAATAGAATATCATATCCCATTAAAGAAGAGATGCCATCCTTTGGTTGAAACTTCAAAGTTGTGTATATTTGTAAGAGTTTATCATTTTCCTGATGAATGCTTATCGCATGTTAATGTTTTTCCTACAGCGTTCTCTTGCAACTGACCTTCAGAGCCTTTCAATGGAGCTACGGAAGAAACAGTCAGCTTATTTAAAGCGTCTTCGGCAGCAAAAAGAGGTGAGGTTGGATTTCTTATTCTATGTTAAGAGGTAATTTTCTTTTTGAAAGGCAAGAAAGTGGTGGCTTGGAGTTCAAGATGGGTCATGAACCCAGGTCAGTGGTGCTAATCATTACAGACTTGTTGAACTTTCAAGCTGGAATTTGTACAAGTTTGAGCTGACAGTCCTTTCCCCTGTTATCAAATATAGCTTTATTGCATTTATTTATCTCAAGTATTAATTAATAATAACCACTTACCTTTCTGTTGTAGGGTCAAGATGGAGTTGATTTGGAGATGAATTTGAATGATAAGTTCAAACCTAAAGTGGAAGATGATGACTTTATGGATATGGTATTATGTTACTCTCCCATCCAATACTTCATTTGAGCAGTAATCTCCTTGGTGAAAAAACATTAGCTGTCAAAGTAGCAGTGTGAAACTGTGAATCACGACTGTTTGTCTGAAAAGAATAAAGTTTTTTAAGATCGAAGTGAATGTTTTATCTGTTCAGGGTTTCAATGAGCACCAAATGGCCAAGGTAAAGAAAAATGAGGCATTCACAGTGGAAAGGGAGAGAGAGATTGCACAGGTAAAAGGAAACACCTTTACTACCTTTATCCTTTGCTTATTGGTCCATGAAATGTTGTGCTCCTCTTCTAATCAACTGAAATTTTATGCATAGGTTGTAGAATCAGTGAACGAGCTTGCTCAAATCATGAAAGATCTCTCAGTCCTTGTGATAGACCAGGTTAGATGCTCTGTCTCTTATCTAGGGGTGTCAATTGGACTGGGTTTGGTCCAATCCGATCCAGTCCAATGTGAGTCCATTATAAATGGACCAGGTCCATTCCAATCCAATGAATGTTTTGGACCAATTTGGACCGATCCAATTCAATGTTTGGACCGTCCAATCTGTTCAAATTCATTTTGATTTAGATTGGTTTCAACCCAAACCTGGTCCATTGACATATATTCTTATCTTATATCAATGGACCAGATATTGGCTTAATCCAACCCAATCCAATATAAATTTGTTACAGACGGACCAGGTTCAATTCAATCTAATAAATATTTTGGACCGGATTGGTCCAATCCAATGTCTTGTTGGTCTGTCCAATCCATCCAAATTGATTTTGGGCTGAACGGGATCCAATCCAAAACCGGTCCATTGACACCCTTACTCTTATCATTGGGTCTACAATAGTTTTTTTTTTTTTGGAGTCTATTGAGTGTGGCTAATGAAATTCATTTCTCCAAGCAGGGGACGATTGTTGACCGGATAGATTACAACATTCAGAATGTTGCAGCCACAGTTGAAGAGGGGTATAAACAACTTCAGAAGGTATTATTTATTCCTTCTTGGTTCATCTAGTTATCATATATTACAGCTATGATCAGTATTACAATGTTCTGAGCCCTGGATGTGCAGGCAGAGAGAACACAGAGGAAAGGGGGGATGGTGATGTGTGCGACGGTGCTTGTTATAATGTGCTTCATCATGTTGGTCCTCCTGATTCTCAAAGAGATATTCTTGTGATCGGTGAATATGGCAGTCCTGAATTGAGCCCTCCTGTCAGCTAACGTCCCCTGCAGCTTTAGACATACAAAGGTACAAATGTTGCAAGTAGCTCGTAGGGGACACTATGAGAATGGGGAAGATTTGGTAGATGTCCCGATTTGATATTACAACATTAAAAGAGTGTAAGTAAAACTAACTTCCTCGAGAGAATTGTGAAGGGGATGGCGTCTCTGGGAACGTGTGCGCAGCTTGTATTTTGTTCTCCCTCCCCCTCCCCATTTGGCTAGATTGTGAAAGCCAGGCCAGGGATAGGGTTTCCAATTTATTTTTTATTTTTAATTTCCCAGGGGGTTTTGTAGGTCGCCCTAACCTCACTATATGAGGAACAAGAGATTCTTTTACGTTTGTATCAATTCTTTCATGCCAATTCTTTTCACGCAATAAAATGAGTGCGTTCCACTTCCACGTTGAAATCCTGTGCATCGACCATTTGAACAGAACAGCTCTACCTTGCAAGTTGCACCTGATAAGGTTCCGTTTTTCTAAAATCTGTTTGATCGCAGGGCTGCAAATGGATCGAATCGAGCTTGGTGTGAGGGGTTGATTTTGACAAAATTTTAGGGAGATCCCAATTCGATGTGAACCCACCGGATCTTAAAAATTGCGATTTGAAGTATGTATGTATGTATAAACGGATCGGATTGAATCGTGGTGGATCAAATTAGAGATAATATAAATTCGATTTGTTAATTAAATGGATCAACCTTTCTGATTTGATTTGATTTTTCAGATCAAGGGTATCTAAATTTGGCTTTTAGAAATTTAGATTCGAAATGGATCAGATCCAACTTATTTGCAGCCATATTTAATTGTATTGCATGTTGATGACGTCAAATTTTTGATAATTAACTGCTTGTATATAGGTGATAATTCTTGCTTTGTAGCCCTGGCGACCATGGTTTTTAAAACCGGATTGGATCTGTTCCGTTTTACCTTAGAACTGTTATTTTGTCAAAAATCATTGATTTGGTATATAAACTGCTGATTTAGGCGGTTGAACCATTTGAATTGTCTAATGGTTTTAGTCATTTTTTTTTGTCAGAACATGCCGCTCATTTGGTTCGAACAATCAAACTATTTGACTCAGGAACCGGACCCTGATAGGTTCAGTTTTAAAAACTTTGCTGGTGACAAAATGCACGTAGATCAAATTATCCCCCCTCAACGTCCCACAGCACATCCCGCTGTGTATTGATAACATCTCCTAGTGATTATATCAGAAATGATGATGATGTCATCATCAAAAAATGTTCCAATACACGAGGATGTGCTGTGGGTTGTGGGGGGCTGATTTGAACTCAAACTCCGAATGTCTCCTGTATGTCATGCGTCAAGTCAGACAATTATTTTATGTTTCAGAGGCTTAGGAATCCAACGCAGAAGATAAAGAAAAAAAAAAAAACGAAATATTTATAAGAAATTCAAGGGCCCATTGCTGGTGGCCTGGTGGCTTGAGGTCTGAATATGATGAACGACATTAATACAGTGCTCGTGATCCGTTTATTCTTTGCACTTTGCACATTTGAGCCCAATACTGTATAAAATCGAGGCTGAAGTGTGAACTGGTCTAATTGCACAGCTCTAAATTTACCATCCACACTATCCATTAGGGATGAGCATGTGTCTGTTCAGTTTGGTTCCAGACTTTTAATTCCAGTTTTTGGAACTTGAACTTATCTTGTGAAGGTCAGTTTTGACTTTGGTGGTTTTGGGGTCGATCTATGGTCTATCTGTGGAACCTGTTTTTCCTTTACTCTACCATCAAAAAAAAAAAAGAAGCATGTTCTTTGAAAACTTGATTGTCAATAAGTATAATATATATTTTAAAACTTATATTTTTATTGATTAAATTGAATAACTTAATATGTAGATTATCATTATATGGTTCAAAGCTTATAATTTAAATTTAAATTTTGTAACATTACTTATCGTATACATTCAAATATTAAAATGAAAACAAATGATCAAATAATTTAAGTAATTCAATGGTCAAGTGAAACCATGGTCTTTCTAATCATGAGTGCTTGGGTTCAAATCTTCACATCCCCAAAAGTATTTTGGGTATTTCAAGGCAAGTTCAGTTCCAAGGCAGGTTCCACCAAGGTCGGTTCTACTAAGGCCCACCATGGTCGGTTCATCAGGTCAATTCAGGTAGGGTAAACCCCTAGACCCTAGAACTGGCTTGGGTGGGGGTCAGTTCCAAAAATTTGAAACTAGATCCTACTCTATAAGATATTAGATAGGATCGATTCAAGGCTGGTTCGAGTTTGATTCCGAATAGAACTTACCCATTTGTTCACCCCTACTATCCACAACACTACAACTTATAGTTGTACATTGGAAGAATGGCCCAACCCAAAACCTGAATCCAAAGCAGTGTCAAGTGTTAACTCAGGCCAAATTGAATTGCACCCATAATTCTCATTCTCGATGTGCAGCTGCAGTGTCTTGTGGAGTTGTTGGTTCTTGAAGCCGGCAGATCCAGCTTTTTTACCGCCCAATTTTTGTACTATTACACTTCCACTCTACTTGCAAAAATGCAAAGTTGATAGCACCAATTCCATATTGAATAGACGAAAAGTAAGCATTATCGGAAAAGAAAAAAGATAGACGAAGGGGTGATGAAATACGTTGGATTTGTTATGTATTCACAATTTTAATGGATATAATCTTTCCTTGTTCCCTATTTTTTGTTTGGCTTTCGTAGTTCAGTTGGTTAGAACACCCATTTAGTAAGCGGAAGGTCTTGAGTTCGACTTTTATCGAAAGTAATTATAAAATTTATGTTTTTTTAGTCATGAATTTGATTTTTTGAATCCAAACTCCAACGAAAGGGTGGGGCGTGGGGATGGGACGGCGGTTCCCCTACCAAGTAATTGTTCACGTCTGGCATGGAGTTAGTTCATGATGGCATCTCTGTCTTCTTTAAGGGTGTTTTGCCAAATTGTTCGCTCATATGCAAGGTTCAAAGTATCGATATGTATCATGTCAATGGCTTCCCAACATCTCTCCAGGGGTTGTATCGGATCAGACACTGGTTCAGAGGGTAGCCAGGCCTTAAACCAACCCCTCTGGACCGATTTCAAAAAAATAAATAAAACCTAAAAAATTACGATACAGGCCGATACTCCCTATGTCAATACTTTGAACCTTGCTCGTATGATTTCATTCCAATATTTAAGATACCTTGCGATGATCAATGGGAGCACAGATTTGCTGACCACTTCCATGTGCACATAACATCACAGATTTGATGTTCATGGGCTATAGATAACTTGACGGGCCTACCTCAGCCTGTTTTTGGTTAGGCTTGGACAAGATTTTAGGCCCGAAGCCTAAAGCTCAGGCCCAACATTTTTTTGAGCTAGGCAGTCTTTCCCAAAAAGACTGACCCTATAATATTTTATATAATAAATCATTTCTCTTTCCTCAAGCCATAGTGAAAATTTTCAATATTTTTGAGTTTTGGGACCATGTAATATAAATAAATCATTTTTATCGTTGAATAAAAATATAAAAAAAAAACTTCCTGCCCAATTTTTTGGTTGGGCTTCAAGCTTTATACAAGGGCTGGACTCGGGCTCAAAATCTAGGCCCAAATGGTTGGGTTGGGCCGAGCCCGGCCTAGCCCGTGAGCATGAACAAGCGTATTCACAGAATAGCTTGGAAGTCCCTATTGAAAGAAATGAGAAAATCTAAATTACAATCAATAGTTACACATCACAAAAGCAACTATATGGGTTGGGGTTTGCGCTAGTGCTGCTGCCGCTCTGCTCCTGTGTACAGGAGCGACATCCGAGAAAGAAGGCTAGGTCACGCTCTTCTTTGTGTTAATCAGGTCAGAAGCCTTGAAACATCTTTCGACAAGGCTCACGATTGGCATCTTCAGGTCAAAAGTCATCTTCTGTAATATTCGCGACAACGTTTGGACATCCGACATGGCTCTGTGGGCTGAACCCACCATTGGTATTCCATAGTACTCACGAAGTGATTGCTGAGATATTGAATCAAGTTTTGATCCTGTTGACAAGATCAACAAATTTAATGAGCATTTGCAAACGAACCTTAGGCTGAATTGCAAATCAATTTATTTTAGTTTTCTAGAGAGAGAGAGAGAACCATCTGGCTTCATCAACAGCCGAGCAAGAGGAAGTGTGTCTAAAAACACCCAATCTGGAGGAATCTCAATGGAGCAGCGGCTGAACTCCTTGATCAGAAAGGGCACATCAAAACTGCGTGCATTGTGAGCAGCCCATACAATGATGCCCCCAGGTTTTTGGCGGCTTTTGACATATTCCTTTAAGATTGGAATCAAGTCCCCCATCCTACACAAGTTCTTGAATGTGAGACTGAAGCAGTAGGGATCATCCAAATATGCACAAAATCAAAATATTGGAAAGGCCTAGCATGATAAATACATAAATAAATAAGCGTTCTTATGATGTGAAATTAAGCTTAGACAAGAATTAAAATCCCCCTTTTGGCAGTGACTTTGGAGAAAATTCAGGCATGCTGAGTTGGTAAAGTGACTAGGTTCATAACATGGAGACCTGGATTCAAAACCTGTCTAAACCACTATACTATAATCAAGCTCTAGCCCATTAATTGTCACATTACTTACAGGAAAAACAAATTAATAAAATGTGTTTGCCTTCTTACTGAGGTAAAAATATTATATGAAAGTAATTCATAATTTCCTGGTTAGGAATTAGGATCGATCTAAATCAGCTTGTTGTGTATACGAAACAGCATGCAACTATTAAACAACTTGTTATAAACACCAGACAGCCAATCAGAAATGTCATGAAATCCCCCGCCCTTCAGGGATGTTCTCAGTGCTGAGGAACATGTACTAGGTGTATGTGTGACTTGTTCAAATTA
Organism: Nelumbo nucifera; assembly: GCF_055504915.1. Taxonomy (NCBI): domain Eukaryota; kingdom Viridiplantae; phylum Streptophyta; class Magnoliopsida; order Proteales; family Nelumbonaceae; genus Nelumbo; species Nelumbo nucifera. The sequence goes on from NC_142651.1 coordinate 105,131,561, forward strand.
TGAGCTAGAACAAAAGAAAGGAGACAATTTTATGCTAACTGGATCTGCATTGCTGAGTACAACAACATGCTACATTTACTCCATTTATAATAATTATTTTCCACATTCAATTATTCCCAAGAGTATCAAAGTTCAATGGACCTGAATGTCATTTAGATCCATTTATGTTGGAGTTCTGCAAATAATTTAACATAATAAAATGTCAAATATTTTTCATTGAGGCCTAAAGCAGATCTTTTCATATACTCACTAAACTGATAATTATTTGACCTATGAAATATTGGGTCTTTCCTTTTTTGGCTTGGTACAAGCAAGTCTTTGCAAAGTCTGTAATAGAAAGGATTTCATCTTATATTACCTCCATGAATTATTCCAAGATTCAACCAAATTGCTAAGAGGCTTAGCTATTATTGTAAAAGTCATTCTAGCTTGTGCATTCAAATGAGCTTAAAGAAATTCCTAAGAAGTCCATGGTCCATACCCAATTGAGAAGCCAGAGCCATAATTCAAAGAAAAGAAAATAAAATCATTCCAATGAACATTTCCATTTCATCAGGCCTTTTTAACATTCTTAAATAACAACTATCAAAATATTTCTTGTACATTTTAGTGTGCAGATGGAGTTCTAATACTTGCATATGTTTATATGGTTTATGTTAAAATTGTATAAAATATAAACATCATTTCAATTTGGGTATGGATGGATTCAAAATTCCAGTATTGATTAAGATTTTCTAAGATAAATCATAGTCTGAATAATAGTAATGACATATCTCCAGACATATGTACAAGATGATACAATCCAAGCAAGAAAACAAATTGAATTCACCATGTCATTTTATAGGCTAATAGAAATTTTAACCGTAAGGAGTTCCAGAACTCCACTCTGTAACAAATATGAAGTTTAATAACTGCATCTTTGACCTGAGTATGAGCTTGTTGTCTACTAACCATGTCCAAATTATCCATTAAGTCTTAGCAATATTCAGCCTGTAACTCCATTCCCTGATCTTATTGACTGATCAAAACTGAAGGTTACCCATATACATGACATACACAGAATGTCGTTGGACCCTTCAATGGGTCCCAGCAAAAGATATATATTATACCTTAATTGTCTAAAGAAGTATTTTCTCTTCCCTTTAAGATTTCTTCTTTCCAATAAGAAACAGAGTTGTAATTCTCAAGTTGTCAGCCCAAATATTTTAACAAAAATTAATTGCTCAAAAAAAAAACTAACAAAGAATATAAGTTGCAGAAAAAAGATCCGATGAAAACCTAGGCACGTAAGGAGATAGGAATCTATCTTACAAAATGAAAAAAAAAAGAAAAAGAAAAACTTGATGGTGTGGGCATTTAATCAGTTAGAAAGAGGCATGAAAATTCAACATTTTGAAATATCGTACCTTGGAACATCAGGTCTGTTAACCATACTGGTTGTGATGCCATGAACATGTGAATTGAGGACAACACGTTCAGGGTTGACTAGGGTCTGGAAAGTACTGTTCTTGCCCCCTAGGAGATCCTGAATAGCAATTTCAATGATTCGCTCATTCTTTCTGCTCAATCCAGTGGTTTCAATATCAAAAACGAAAAATGTTACATGTTGATCTAATACCCTACTATCAGCAATCTTCTGTTGAATATCACAGTATTCAACTCTTTCAGACTCTCCATTCTCTGACTTATTTATGGTAAACTTGGTGCCTACTGTAACTTTTCTGTCAAAGACTTCATGCTTGAAGCTATACAGTTTAATGCTCTGGGTGCTCTCATTTCCTCCTATTTTCATTGTCATATAATGTTGCTTCCATTTTCCACTATAGTATCCCCTTACAGAAGGACCATGGGTACCGGATCCATTCAGATAAAAGCTACAAATGTTTCCAACTCTCCCTCTCAAGGTGTTGAAGTTCTCTGACCAAAAACCTGCCTGTGTCCTTGGTTTTAGGAAAGGGCTTCTTTTCAATAAAGATGAGACTCTGCGCCTCTCGTGTTGTAAAACTGAAAAACACAATGGGCCTGCCTTCATCTTGACTTGAATGTTAAGACAGTAAAATTGCAACCAGCAACATGTCCTGGATCACACAAGCAGTTGGTCAAAATCTGAAGAAGCAGATACAAACCAGTCTGGTTAAAATAAACAACAATGAAATATACGTTATGTATACATCTAGGAAAGAGAACAGTTTTAGCTTAGCTCCACTGTAGATATGCAATTATGGAGATTAGAGGCTTCATAATGAATTCATAGGAGAAACCTGAGCTTCCACAGTGGGCCTGCCTTCATCTTGACTTGAATGTTAAGACAGTAAAATTGCAACCAGCAACATGTCCTGGATCACACAAGCAGTTGGTCAAAATCTGAAGAAGCAGATACAAACCAGTCTGGTTAAAATACACAACAATGAAATATACGTTATGTATACATCTAGGAAAGAGAACAGTTTTAGCTTAGCTCCACTGTAGATATGCAATTATGGAGATTAGAGGCTTCATAATGAATTCATAGGAGAAACCTGAGCTTCCACAGAAACAGCTCAAAATTGTGTCTCAAGTAAAATGAATCCCCAGGTTAGCGTAATCATGACTTGAGAACTCACAACCAGTACTAAAAAATCATGTGAACCTTCAGAATAGCACTTCTCTTACAGATGGATATGAACACCTGGGGATTCATTTTACTGGACCAATTAAGCTACAATAACATGCCAGAACTGAAATTAAACCAGTAGGACTGATGAACAAAGCATTGCTTGGAGAATTTTTGTGGGGTTTTGGTAAAAAAGCAGATGCATTGTGGAAGCAGTTAATTGCAGCAAAGCATGGGTACAATCACTCTACTGTTCTTTTTATGATTACTTTGAGTTAGAACCAATAGTTCATTATCTAATGGATCTTTCCGTTCCAATACTCTATTCGAGAGTTATCAGTATTTATCAAATCTCTTCCTATCTAACGGAACGCTATTGGATCAAATGACAAAGACATTGTTGAGAAAGAGATGGCTTTTCCCGGATGAAATGAAACATTTGATTCATGTAACAGGAGAAAGATTTCCCATTCCTTAGCCGGAAAGATATGTGGCCATGAAAGAGGGATTAAGTGGAACAGAATTGACCGGGTGGTAGAGTCGTGGAAACACTTGTTTCTTCCATATTTTGGACCTTAGCTCCATGGAACAATATGCTACTGCTGAAACATGGAAGAATTGAAATCTTAGATCAAAACACTATGTATGGATGGTATGAACTGCCTAAACAAGAATTCTTGAACGGTGAACAACCAGAGCCTATTACTCACTACATCCAAAAATTTCCATTAATGAAACATGTAAATCCATTGGAAAATAAAAAATATGCATGTCCGATGAAATGGTTGTTGCTATCTGCTCCAATAACGAATCATTGGTTTAACTGAATAACTAAATAAAATAGATAGACCTTTCTCTTCGTCTCAGGTCGATGGATCTTCTCAATTGGAAGATCTCCTATATGGATAATACACATTCCAGTTGACCAAGCATTATTCTAATTGTTTTGTTCCGAAGCAAAGATATCCACGGGGGCCGGTTCATCCTATTCAGATATTCACGACCAAGCATTGCTTGGAGAATTTTTGTGGGGTTTTGGTAAAAAAGCAAATGCATTGTGGAAGCAGTTAATTGCAGCAAAGCATGGGTACAATCACTCTACTGTTCTTTTTATGATTACTTTGAGTTTTAGTGCTTTCCATAACATTCATAAAGAATTTTTTTTTTTTTACTTCTAGGCTGTCTTACATCAAATTTGCTTTATCCCTAAAATCTAATCCACACAATCTGATCATAGGAATCCAAGATAAACCTAGTTTGTCCAGATCTGAAAATCTGCTAGGTATGGTACAGGACCACAAACAGGAGTGCTGGAATGGGACTACCACTTGGTATTTCTCAGTGAATATTGCATCACTGTACTGAAGAAGACATGTGATCACTAGGAAAACAAACTGTGAGTGATGTGAACTAATGAGTTGTAATGTATATAGGATTTGCCAAGTCTCTATTCCCCAGAAAATGTGTACCACAGTTTGGAGATGGTCCACTCTCTTTTGACTACTCAGACTTGTTTCACATTTTGCAGCAATCAGGTATGTCACAGTTAAAGACTGTCATCAAGTGGTGGCTAATTAGGTTTTGTGATATGTCAAAGCTAATGACTGGGAGGCAGAATAACTGACATTTGTTTGAAAGGTTAAACAGCTCAAGTGTACATTTGAAAAGGGAGATGTAAGAACATGGAAGCTTGAAAAGGATGATGTCTTTTCAGTAAGCTCTCTTTGATACCCTTCTAGGGCCAAGTCAAAATCTTTTTTCCCTGGAGAGTCATCCTGAATGCTCAAGCCTTGGCTAAGGTAGCATTCTTTATATGGACAACGTTGCTTGACAAGATCCTCACAACTAATAACTTGATATTAAGCAGTTGAATGTTGGAAAATATGTATTGATTTTGTTGGTCGGAAGCAGAATTGGCACCGCATCTGTTGCTAGGCTGTATTTGGTTGCAATGCAAATAAATTTGCACTGATGCAAAACCATGGCAGTGCAAATGATTTGAGTGTAAACTCTGACCTATTTTTGTTTCAAATTTTAGCTTATTTTGTTTGATTGCAGTACAAATGAAGTAAATTAAGACATGAAGAAGCATGAAGTAAAATCCAAAACAAAATTAAACAAGAAATTGCATTTTTTACATTTGCACTCCCATGCATTTGTACTAGTGCAAATAAATTTGCACTGCAACCAAACACAGCTAATTGTAAGGAATTCTAGGAGTTAGGTATCACTTCATTAAGCTATTTAAAAGAATGTGGGTGATACACCAAAACTTGCCCATGCATAGATGCTTTAACTGGGAGAATAAAGAGAAAGTTGATCAAATGAAGTCTCATTTTGAAAAGTTTCATTGTTTTGCTTTTGAACAATTTATGAATCATTGGGAGGAGCTTTTCTTCAATGTTGAACATATTGGATGAAAATATTGTAACCCATGAATATGGTTGATGGTTCTAGCTCATTAACCATGTAAAGTTTTGTTTATAGGGGTGGCATCCGTATGCATTTCACTTATAATGATAATACATACACATCAGTTATGAGAAAATGTGAAATATTCCTAAATTGGGTTCAAATATTAAAATGGATTTTGCATGCATTGGGCCCATGTACTCTTCACATTAAAATACTAACGAGTCGATAGTGTGATTAGTCACTCATACATGCAATATATAGAACAATGCATCCAAAGAACATGTGTTGGATTAGAGTCCATAATCTCAGGTTTGTCAGCCTGGGTCATTGGATCTTGTTAGCGAAAGCTGCCTATTCAGTTTCAAATTCAAGTGTTGGATGAGTAAATTTGTGTCAACATCTAAGAAAGTTCGTAAGGGCTGTTCCTTAGTATGATGGTCAAATCTTCAGCTGATAAGTGTGAGAACATGAACTAAAGTCTGAGAGTGGCCACTTCATGCCAAAAACTGCCAGAGTTAGGTCCATATCTGGGACACCACTCCCAAGACCCTAGAAGCTGTGACCAGTATTGGGTGATGGCTTTTTATCCCAGTCAGTTGATCAAGGAAGAAGTACATCCGACATTTTCTGTCAGATTAAGATATTCCTTTAATAGTTAAACAAAAAGGTTGATGACCTCTCCTTGGAACTGCCTTACTGTAAGAAAACAAAGCTTGCACAAAGTGGTTCAAAGATAATACAATACCAGCGTCCAAGCTCATATAGCTCTCATTACATCAAAAAAGAAAAAAATATATATACAGATTACAACTCAGCACTGGACGGTCCATTCTGCCACTATTTCATGCTCATCAAATTTAACCCCTGAATCAAGGCATGTGACTCAGCCCTTAGAGAATTTCCAACACTAATGGGGCCAAAAAAGCTAAGTAGAACTCTTCCATTGTGGTCCCGGATTACACAACCCCAATCCCTGAAGCTCCCGGATTCCCTAGGGTGCACCCATCAAAATTGAATTTGAGATTCCCCTGCTCTAGTGCATTCCAACTAATGTCCTTTGTTATTTCATATTCATATGTTGCCACTACAGAGATGAGTTCAAATATCATTTTACTGAGACCACCATTTCTCCATCTAACCTTTCCCTTTGTCCCCCAAAACCACCTCATTAATTCTCTTGGACACCCCCTTCCTATACATCGATCAAATTCAACTTGGATTACAGGTACATATTCAGGCCACTTCTGGTCAATATGGTGGACCCTTGAATGCTTTTCTTTGTCTTCAGATCTCTAATAGCCTTATAGAAGAAATTCCAAATTAATAAAAGGTTCTATTTATTTATCAAAAAAATAGCCTTATAGAAGAAATCATGTAAGATTGCAGACAGACTGGATTAAATTGGATATACCTAGATCCAAACATGATCTGTTAATATTGAAATTCAAATCAAATTTATTTGACGTTTCAAATTCAACTTGGATCAGATTTGGATATTGAATACCATTGATAAGTTAAACAAAAAACAATCAGAATATTATATATTATTAATAAAATGAACTCAGGCCTTTGATATTGTATTTCAGGAATAAGATGACGTGAAAATAACTTCTATGATTTTTTAACCTATGACTCTTTAGTAAACCTAACTTTGCTAATGGATACATATTACTTTTATGTATCTACTTACTGAAGCACTTTCTTGCATGGAATTACAGATATCTGCTGGCAAGAGGGGAATGCTTCTTTGGTTATCCAATTAGCACTCAAAAACAGCTGAACCACCTTTCAAGATCTTGGGGAGACATTTCATGGTTAATGCATTATCACTCTATTCCCAAGTAAGCTATGTCCATATTACTCCAAACGGATATGCACTCATCCATTTGCTAGTTTCCTTCTGGTTTCATGGACCTTGGTTCTGGAGCACCCTGAACCTTATAAAATCTGCTTTGCATATATCATGTTGCATGATCCACAATTAGGCATCTTGAACTTATCAAAAAGAGAACGTGTCAACCAAAACTTCTGGAATTCTTATCTCACCAATTGTAGAGAGAGCAGTAATCATGTGAGAGATATGGTCTCTGATATACCATCACTTTTCTAGACATCACCTTATTTATTCCGCCACAAACTTGGAATGGAGGTATTTGGGCAATGGGTTTACTACTCATAAAAATATGGTTCTCTAAATAGTGTTATCTCTAAATGATTTGCATAGAAGAGTCAAACCTACCACAGAAGCATGCTAGCTTAAACAGAAATTCCATTAAGTACCATCTTTGGACTGAATTTTAAAATTATTAGGGTGAAGTTCCAGAATAGCCTAATTTCTGAAAAAACAAAGTAAATAATAAATTAACTATCTCAACCAACTGTTGTATCAGATCTAGAGTGCAGATGGTCTTTGGATTAAAAGTATCAAATATGAATAACTCATGGCATGCCAATGATGCAATGAAGCAAAACTTTGTCTTGAATGTAGACAGCTACAGAGGCAATGTATAAAGAGAAAATTGAAGATTGAAAGCAAGTAATTCTATGATAACATGTGTGAGGTTGGTAGAAGTCAATGGACTGATTATAAGCACTTCGGTTTAAACAACTAGATAACTATAACAAATTATTTCCACAAGCAGAAAACCAGTCAATGGAATGATGAGAACCTCCTGATCAAAAAAAGGAGTAGGCCTAAAACAGGCAAAACCCAGAGTTAATATCCAACCTGACCAAAGAGCGAAATAAAGAGAAGAAACCAATGAATGGACATTTGTTTCAACTAGCAGCAGAATAAATATGAGCTATTAGGTTTCTACAACTAAAACTATGAGTCCTATAAGGAAAATTAACCAGATAAGCAACAAAAGCCATTCCGAATAACCCCCTGCACACACACTACACAAACATGAACCTACAGAAATAAATTAAGAAACAAACGATACCAACCTCAGAAAAGTTCGAAGTCTGAACTCAATACAAGGACAAAAGCAAGGACATCAATGGAAATTCATGTTCATACAACCGAAGTAAAGAGAGCACAAACATGACATAATGAAACTGAACTTTGAAGCGAGAGAATGAATAACAAACTAACAAATAACAGAAAATGGGCTTCTTAACTTTGGTGAATCGGAATATAACAGAGATGCACGCTCAATATTCAGAAAAAGAAAAATGTAGAACCCAATAACCTTAAAGAAAGTGGAGATGGAGACCATACCTGGTCGTTCGTCGGGATGAGACACAGCATTCGTGGAGAAAAGTTCATTTGTTATTACAGTACATTGATAAAGGGGATGGAGGGAGTGAGCCGAGTGAGAGAGACAGGAGTCGTTGTTCAGCGGGTTTCGGAGAATCGGAGGTAATGGCGAGAAAAAATGGGAGACAGATAGAGCGCTCAGAAATTAATGAGCCCCCAGACCACGGATCTTCCATCCGCTCCAACCCAAGAGCACCCAACTCGTGTCAAAACTCAAAAGTCAAAACTCACCCCTGGGGTTCTGACAATTACTCGAACTACCCTAAGGTTTCACACTCACACCCTACTTAAAAATTACCCCTGAAGTTTTGGGTTTCCGTTAGGATAAGTTGGGTTTGAAGGAAAACGGTAGCGAAAGGAAGGGAAAGGTAGGGAAACCTTTCTACCTACCTCTTCAAACCAAACATAGCCGTAAGTCTTGTTAAACTGACAAAAAGATTATTTTGCCCTTATTTATTCTTCAAAATTTCAAAACATACCACTATTTCACATTTTTCCCGCTCAGACTTGGGCCATATATGTTTGGTTCACCTCGTTTTTTATTTCTTGCTCATTATGGGCAAGAATAAATAATCATAGCACAAAAATTGAGGTAACCTACAACATGATATAAGTAATTTTGCCCAATCTTAATCATTTCCATTCTTTAAAGAAACCCTATACTAGTAGTCATAAAATGTAAGCTTAGGTATATAAAACCACCGCCATAAATATTTATTGGAAGACTGTCATGGAATTTTATTTATGCTGGCGGACATTGACCATTGGCCTTCCACTCCCACTAGTAAACATCTATGCCAACATTTTTGGGGACCTAGGCTGGTGGTTTATGATCGCTTACACAAATTTTTTAAGAATGAAAATGGGTAAGGGCAAGGGCAAGGGCAACATAAGGCATTTGCTAGTTTGAAAATGATTCATTTTTCAAGAAAAAAAAAAGTGTTTGGTTCATATCAATATTTTTTCATTCTACCCATTTTTGTCCATTTTAGAATTTCATCTTGGCTAAGAATGAGAAAGAATGAGAGTTGAACCAAACATGGCCTTATTTTTCCAATAAATAATTTTATTTCTTAATTTCTCTTGGATTTCTCGCCCACGTTTCATGACATTTTTCCAATCCCGGTTGAGATTTCCGTTCTTAAAAGGAAAGGCTTTAGCATAGGCTGGATCTTCTACCAAGATATTTGCAGTTTTATCTGAAGTTCACAGTCTAGTTGTCTACCTCTTCTAGGGGTGAGCAAAAAAAACCGAAAAATCGGTTACCCGAACCAGTCGGTTCGGTTTCGATTTGATATTCTTAAAAAAATTAACAATTTTGGTTCGGTTTCGAGTAACCATTTAAAAAACCAATGGTTAACCGAACTGACCGGTATATATATAGTAATATATATTATATTATATTTTTTTTTATTTTTAAAATAAAAAAAAAAGTAAAAAACCACGGCAGTTCTTCGAAACCTAAACCTAATGCCCTTTTAGCATTTCTCTGTTTCTCACTCTCTTAGTCTCTCTTCGAGTCTTCGTCTTCCTTAATCCCAAGTGGCCAATTCGACAGTCGGCACCACAGTTCCCCTTGCTTTCCTCTAGCGTCGGTTGTCCTTCGACCGACGGCCTCTCTAGCTCTCCCCTAGTGTCTCTGTCTCTATCTCTCTCTTCTTTGTGACTAAGTGAGTCTGTATCTCTGTCTCTCTCTTCTCACCTGTCATCTTCGCTACACAGCCTGTGCCAACACTAGTCGCCGCCTCGTTGGCAAGCAAGCACCAACGTTGTATCTCTATCTCTCTCTTCCCTCTCATCTCTCCTCTCTACGGCTCCGCCAAGCGCTACCTCTCAGGCTCTCACTTCAGGCAATAGCCGACAACAACCACTGGCTCTAACCAGTTCGGCATCGGCAAATCGCCACCTCTTTTAGGTATTTTTTTATTTTGAATGCATAAAAAATCGAAAAACCGAATCGTAGTTAACCGGTCCACTGGTTAACCGGTTGCAACGGTTCATTTTGGTTCGGATATTTAAAAAACCAATTAAGTCAGTTCGGTTAAAAAAACCCCACGATTCGATTAACCTAACTATGAGCACCCCTAGCCTCTTCTTAAAGAAGTTCGGAGAAAAAGATGGTATCAAAGGGGTTTAGATTGTTATTTCGGTTTGTGTATTGAAGGGCTTAGATTTATATATATACTAGTAGGGACCCATGTGATGCACGGGAAAATCTAAAAGATTTAATAATTTTATTTTTCATTTAATATTGATTTATAAAAATAATTATTTTTAATTGAAAATGAACAAATATTTTTTAATAAATTTAGTTTTATTAATAATTTGTAGTAATTTTTATTCTTTTTATTAATTTTAAATGAATTTTTTATTAACTCTAAATAAATAAAAATAATTTTAAAAGCTAACATTTTTATTAATTCCACTAATAATTAACAACTATATAGGAATGACAACAGGGTGGGTTCAAGGCAAGGCACCCCATCCCTTTCCCTACCGCATAGTCAAGACACTCTATCCCATCCCTAGTGTCATGCGGATTCAGTGCAAGGTAACCACTCCTCAATGTCGAGCAAGTTTATGGGGCAAGGCACCCCACTCCTCATCAAGGATGGAGAATCCTTGAATTTCCCTACCCTATCCCCAATATTGGGTGGGTTCAAGTAGAGGTATAAATTGAGTCATGTTGGGTTGGCACGACCTGACCCACATGTGGCCCACACAAAGTGCAAGTCGTGCCATGTTGGCCCACAAGGTGTCCTGGGCCGTGCCTCCCTCCTCTAAGATAATTTAGGAGGTCAGATTAGCACGGCCTACAGCCCAAGCCTACATGGGCCCATGCCGTGCCGTGGGTCGGGTTGGTCCATGGGTTGGGGCTTGGGCTAGGCCATGCTGCACACCAAGCCAAGCTCAAGGCAAGGCACCCACTCCCCGTCCAAGGTTTTTAAAATTGGATCGGATAGGGAACCGTTATGGAGTCAAATGGTCCGACTATTCGGTCCGAACGGATGACCCGCTTTGACAAAAAAATAAAAAATTAGAAAAACAAAAAAGGCCAAAAACTATTGTCTGGGTTAACAGTTCGACTGCCCAGGTTAGTGGTTTGCTAACCAAATAAACGGTTTTTGGACAAAAAGCGGTTTTGAGGTGAAATGTTGTCCGGTTCCCAATTTTTCCGGTCTAACCCTCTGGTTCGATCCAGTTTTGAAAACACTATCCCCGTCAACCCAATATTCAATTTGATGATTGAAATTATCAAAATGATATATTGAGTATCAACCACATGGTAAATTTCTAAAAATACATTAAATTGTCTTTAATATTCAAAAATGTAATTTTATGAAAATCTTGAAAAACTTATTGTACTTGTGTAATTTTGAAAATTTATTCAAATTTATTTAATTTGTATTAAATAATTTATTTTCTTTTTAAACAATTTACTTACATAATTATACTAAATTATCTTATAATTTTTAATAATAACTAACCAATAATTTCCTTTTTCCAATACTATACTAATTTATCTTAATAATTTGTGTAATTATTTGTTCAAATTGTAGTTTTCCATTTCCCATAGTCATTTATCTTTAATAATTTTCAATAATTTGCAATGAAAATTACATAAATTTTCAATGGTTTTCCAAAATCTATCAAATGTAAGAAATTTTCATAAAATTTCCAAAATATTCTAATAATTTTCAATAATTATTTAATGCATTTTAAATAAACTTTCAAATACTTTATATCTTTTAATTTCAAAAATGTTATTATATGAAAATGTAGTTTTATGAAAATTTTTGAAAAATTTATTACATTTGTGTAACTATGGAGATTTATTGAAAATTTTTTAAATTGTTATTAAATATATATATATATATTTTTTTTATTTGGTAGTTTACTAACAAAATTATACTAATTTATCTTTTATTTTTCAATATAAATTAATTAATAATTTCATTTTCTAACATTATAATATTTTGTTCTCCCATTTGTATTTGGTTATTAATTATAATAATAACAATAACTAAAATTTTACTTTTTGATCATTATTAAATATAATTCTCAAATTTATAGAAATTAGTTAAAGAGTTTTCAATTTCTAATAAAATGTTGTTAATGAGTTAATTAAAAACAATATTTATTAATTTTTGGTAATTTACTAACCATATTTATTAGCTTTTGTAATAGCACTATTTAATACTCATTGAATATGGGTGGGATTAAATATTAACTGTATTTAATTATTTATCAATTAATATAAACATTTTAAATGGGGGATAGATTGGGGGGATGCATTTTAGGAATTGATTAGGGAGTGGGGCAACATGTTACTTTCTTATTGGTTTAAATGAGATACCTTAAGAGAGAGATTATAGGAATATTTTTAGGAAGTTGGGTGACATGGCTTAATGGGAGTGGTGGGAATGGGAGAGGAGAGAAAGTCAAAGAGAATGCAGGGTGGGGATAATGGAGCAGGGAGAGGCATGGTGACGGGACCCATGTGATACACGGGCTTTGTTAAGCGAAAGTTAAACAATAGAAATACATAAGAGTATATAATTGTTTTATATTTTAACTATTTAATAAACAATCCGATCAAGCTCAACCTGAGTTGGTCGGTTTCAGATCGACTTTGGTTTAAGAAATATATATATATATATATTATATTTTAAATTTAATTTTTTTAATACGGGAAAGTATGAAAATTCCCATATTTCTTAGTCTACTAAAATATTTTATATCATAGATTTAATTTTTGTAATTTAATTTTTAATAATATCATCATAATTTATGAAATTTAAAGTTAATTTTTAAGTTTAAATCTTTTGAACAAACAAACTAAACCAAAAATAGACCCAAATCGATACAACCCGAGTTGGTGGGTTTTCACTAATTGTCAATCGGTTTCTAGTGACAAACTACGGACTTGACCAGATCGATTTGGTTGGCAAAACAGCCTGCAACTGAACTAAACCAATCATTGAACACTCCTAATTCTAACTAAATTTATAGTCTAATCTCTAATAAATAACGATAGTTTAATCTCCAATAATTATTGAAAATTTATAGTGAACGTACACAAACATTGAAAATAAGTTTATAATGAAAATATAATAGATATATAATAAAAATACAATAATTACAAAAATATAATAAATACTGAAAAATATACTAAATTAGGCAATAAATAGTGTAATCTTAAATAATAGTTTAATCTCTAATAAGTACTAATCTATAAATTATAAAAAATATATAATTACTAAAAATAAATTTATAACAAAAATAAAATAAATACGATAAATTAAATTTCAAAAGTTAAATAATAGTTGTTTAATCTCCAATAATTATTGATAATTTTTTATTAAATAATAAAATAAAAATAGATTTATAAATAATTATTGAAAGCATATTTATAAAAAACAATAAATAATTACTGAAAATAACATAAGCATTAATTATAGTATATATAAATATATAATGAATATACACTATTATTGTAAAATTATTACTAATAATTATAATTTTGTTGATAGTTATTTTCTATAATTATTAATTGATATAAGTGAAGTTAGTTGTTTACAATATTATTTAGTTATTGAAATAATGTTGTTATTTAAATTCTTAAAATATTAATTATTTATCGAATTTAATAATCCATAAGATAGATATAGATAAAAAGTGGGGGAGAAGATAAATAAGAATTAGAGATAGTTTACGAGAGAATCTCTCTACTAAATTAGAGATAATTTAAGAGATAAATAAGATTTAGAGATAATTTATGAGTTAAATCGGAATTAGAGACAATTTAGGAGGAAGTGGAGGAAAGTGGTCCACCTGGCTAAACATTAGAAAAGCAAATCCCTCTTTCTTTATGGTTGTTAGAAATAGTTAAGCACATGTGATTTCCTTATTGGTTAAATGGGTAATTATGTAGAATAAAAAAATAAAAAATTCAAAAAAATAGAAAATTAAGAAGGGGGGTTTGAAGCAAGGAGAGGGCTGCTGACATGGCAGGACCAATTTTAATATATATATATATATATGTGTGTGTGTGTGTGTATGTATGCGTGTGTATTTAAATATTATATATTTTTAAAAATTTTCTTTATTTTAATTAAATTTATTTTTCAAAACATACTATTAATTAAAAAAATAGGGAATATGATCTCCGCCCTACACACGCCCTGTTGCCATTCCTAGGTTCAGATGAAGCTTGAATCATCTAAAGTCTATAATTTTATATGGGCTGGATTTAGATTTTAAGTTGTCAGGTTGGAACTGGATCCAAAAGTTTTTTTTTTTATTTTTTATTTTTTTTCAGGTTAGGTCCAGGCTTAACCTTTACATAGTTCAAATCTAACTCAAGCCTAGTCCCACTATTTATTACGCGCATGCATTGACACATATTTTCATGTATGTTTTTTTGGACAAGCCATACATAACTCGGATTCAGTACTCAAAAGACCGTGTCACCGTCTAAGGAGATGCTTTATTAGATTATATTATAGATATACAGAGTTAACAAAGCTTCAAATTATAATGGATCAGGTCCAATTCAATTCGATAAATATTTTTTACCATTTTGGATTGGTCTAATTTAATTTCAAGACTATCCAATCTGTTTAAATTGGTTTTAATTAAGATTGGTTCTAAACCAAATTTAGTCCATTAACACTGGTATTCTTATCAAATATCAATAGACTGGATATTAGTTAAATCCGACCCAATTTAAACAATGATAGGATCCATTGTTGTGAAAAGCTGTACTTAAAAAAACAAAAGGAAATGGGCAAAAATGGAGTGAACTGATTCACGATAAGCCTCAAAAAGAGAAGGTTACAAAGCCAAAAAAGCCCACCGGCCGACCCACTACCCACTATTCTATTATCCCACGGGTCCACGACCGACCATGCACTTGCCTTTGCCAACCAAGTAATGAATTTGGACGGATTACTGGATTGCAGAGCGGGAGAAAGAGAGGTTTCAGACTCTGCAAGTAAGACACGTGTCCCATGTGTCGATCTCGATCAAACATTTGATGAAGCGGGTCGCATGTCGGGAGGCATTGCATAGCTAATAGCTTCCCCCTTCACGTAACACCAATTCATAATTCATTAATTCCTGATTCCACAGCTGAATGAATCAACACTTGCCCTCCGTCTAAATTCTAATATTATTTCTCTACAAATATAAGTAGCTGCGGTCTGCAGATGATAATCAATTAATCATAAAAAAATGAAAGAGAAGAAGAAGAAGACGTAAAGAAAGCAAAGAGCAAAAGACTTGGAGAGAGAAAACGAAAACAGAAAGCAACGCACGCACTAGTTTAATAATAATATCCCCAATTGAAATTGAAATGTACCAACTTTCCCATCACAGAACACCCTTGGGTTGGGCCTCTACTGTTTTTTGATGGAGATGTGCATTGAAATTTGAAAGGAGACCGCACGGCGTACGTACCTGGAGGCCCATTTTTGAGGTAAGTAGGGTCCCACCCCACGAACTGAACCGACTTCAAGTTCATGTTGCACATGGGCCACTTTAGTCCGTAACAGCGCATTGGGCTGTTATTGGGTTTGGGGGTGTTGACTTGAGGCCCCCACATTTGCACTACCGACAGGCCTACGTGTCCATCCAATTCACACTTGAATCGTCCAACACGTCACGTCTATTGCCATCCTTTGTTTACTACTACTACTACTGATGGTCTGATGGAAGTGCGTCGGTCGGTCCTCTTTTCTCTTGGAGGCTTCTTCCATAGCTGGATCCTCGCTGCACAAATTTTTTAAAATCAACTCCCTCAATTTTACTTGACAGCCTGACAGGTTTGGTTCGATTTATAGTAAATGTTAGATCGAACCAATAAACTACAGCTACAGTTTGAGAAACTAAATAATTTTAGTATAAAAATTAAATTAAATCAAATCATAAATTAATAATATAATTTAGTCTGATTTCTAATACGATTTGGGCTATTTTATTGAGCTTAACCCAATTAGAAGTCTCAACAATAATGAATACCTACATAAGTAATTGATGTGGGGTGATCCAACCCAGCCCATATGAGGTTGGGAGGCTTAGCCCACGAGCGTCAGATAAGGATAAGGGAACAAGATCCATTACAGCAGGGGTTACCCTGTTCCCATCATACGGAGTCAACCGCGATGCTCTCATATGATCTTGCCAAATTCGCTGCAGGCCTTCGTATGGTTCCCATCTTAGATGTTCATCTCCATCTATCTCCTGGCAGTTCAAGTATAAATAGGGGTACCCCTTCTAGGTAAAGGAGTTACAAAAACTCAAGATCTACATCTAAAGTCATAATAGCTATTGCAATAACTGCTATCATGACTCTAGTCTATAACTATCCCTAGGATCCTGTCCTGGCACTTTCCCTTCGTACCCTGTACTAACTTGATATCGGAGACTTTGCTTCGGGTTCTCACCTGGGGCCTCTGACGAGTTTCTGCCTTGCAGTGCTTTGACCATCTACCCTTTGCTTCTACCATACTCGGGGTCCACCCACCTCAGCCTTAGCAGCGACCCCTCCGAGTCCTCAAAGCCTTCGGAATTCAAGGGCGAAATTACTTTGTTGTCCTCAGCCATTCCGAGCACCAACAGTAACAAATATTAATGTTTTAAAAAACTATCCGGAATCGGAACCGTTTTAGCCACCGGTTTTTGGGTTGATGGTTCAACCGTCCAATCTAAATGGATGGCCCGTTTTGATAAAATAAATTAAAAAAGTAAAAAATAATTAAAATTAAAAAAAACGGCCAAAACTATTATTTGGATCAGAAATTTGACCACTCGGGTCAATGAGTCATTGACCAAATCAATGGTTTTTGGCCAGAGACCAGGTTTGGGATAAAACGGAATTGATTGTCTAGACGATTCTTACTCTAAACAGTCCAACCATCCAGGTCAACGACGGCTCAAAAATCATGGACAAATATAACTCAAATATCAAACTGGATTGTGTTACACAAGGCAGGGAACCAAATGCCCCGATAATTCAAATATCAAATTGAAATATTAATAAGTGTCGCTTATCATTTGTTTTCTCAAACATAAACAATTTATTGGACATCAAATTACAAGTTAAAAATTAAAAAAACAGCAATAATGTATAAAATGTTATATGAATACATACATGCATATGTATGTATATATTAATAAATTTATTATTGATATATTAATAATATATTATCAATAAATCTGATTTCATACAATTTGGTTTGGTTTTTAAAATTTAAAAGTCCAAACAAAAAAAAAAGTTTAAGGAATTCTCAAATCATGTGATTTTGCGGTCTAGCCCCTATTTGCCATTATAATTCAAATAATTCATTACTTGCTAGCTGCTGAGTGCTGAAGAAGGAAGAATAGGATTTGTTTAACCCTCTTCTCCTTCTTCGGTTAAAGTGTATCCAAAGACGAATAAAAAAGCAAAAAGACAAAAATCAAAGATAGCATCCGTTAGGCTGTGTTTGGTTTGAAGGAAAAAGTAGGAAAAGGGTGTAAAAGTTTTCCTACTTTTCTCTTAAACCAAACATAGCCTTAGTAATCAATTAACCCCTCTAGCAATTAAAAAAAAGTAATTAAGTTCAATTATAATGCATTAATTCATTGATATTGGTAGATCCCAATATCAATTAATTATTTTAATTGTTTCATATTTCACAAAATATCCCAATAAATTACATTAAAAAAAATTATTTTTAATTGTTTCATATTTCACAAAATATACTTTCGTGTTTGATAAGATTTACTTTGACATTTAACAAGAATTGAATGAAAGATATCATTAGTCCACTCTTTTGTATCAGTACCATAGATTTTGCCATAAATAATTTATTTATTTTGTTTCTTAAGGCAACTTCTTCATTAGTGCAAATTAACCCAAAGACGCAATTTCGGTCATTAATGGACTATCACTCGATGAGGGCAGGTTTGGCCATCCGTTGACCTAGCAATACATTATTCGTCGCTTGACACCTCTGCGCGATGCAGATAAACGAGCATCTTGCCGAGTTAAGGAGATGCATTCCAAATTCAGTATGAGGTACCTCATATTCAATTTAGATACCTTGGTAGGGCGGCTATTATAGACCTGTTCATGGGCCGGGTCGGGCGGGTTCGGGCCGGGTTTTGACTTTTTATTAATAGAAAAATGTTAGGTCAGAGCCTGAGCCCGGCCCGATCAACGAGCCTACAACTTGGGCCCGAGCCCGGCCCTGATAAAAAGCCCGAAGTTCGAGCCCGAGCCCGAAGCCCGATCTAATAAAAGAAATTCAAAATTTTCCCTATTCAAATAGACATTATCTATTTTAATTCAAATGTTTTTTTCCCCTATTTAAATGAACAATGGGCCTATAAGTGAATCAACGACCTTTTCAAATCAAAAAATTTATTCAAATGGACATCACATAGGGTTTTTACTTAAGTTTAACTATAGGTCGGGCCGGGTTTACTTAGGTTTAACTATAGGTCGGGCCGGGCCGGGCTATTTTGGCAAAGCCCGAGCCCAGCTCGAATTTTATGCGGGCCAGGCTTTTTGGCCCGAGGTTAAGCCCGCGGGCCAAAAAGTCTGTTCAAGCCCGTCCGGGGGTCGGGCTGGGTTGTCGAGCCACCCGGCCCATGAACAGGTCTAGGCTAATAGTATATCGTCCAGGGTCAACTTGTAGTACCTTGTCATTATCGGTCTAAGGGACTTTGGTGCAGGGAGCGACCTCCTCGAGGATTAATCGACCTAACTGAGGTCCAAGTGGTGACCTGCGAGACGTGTTTGTTAACCTTTTCCTTAAGCAGACTATTGTTTTTCGGTTTCTCTTGGATCACGATGCTCGACCGTTATACCTGTTTTTCCATATCGTCCACATTGGAGTTGATCAAACGGATTCTATCCCTCTCCTCCAAACATGGCGGGCACAGTTTTTTGGGAATCTTGGACGCATTGCAAGAAGCTCCCGATTTCTTACGCCTATATAAAAGCATTCCCTCCTTGAGAGAAGATACACACGATACAACTCTCACATACTTTGCTCCCTAGCTCTCTCCAAAACCTCTACTTCGTTGACTTAAGCATCAGAATGCCCACCCTGAATAAAGCAACCTGGGCACTCTAATATTGTCTCTTTACAAATAGACCCGACAAATTAGCCAACTCAACATGCGAATCACCTTCCAACAACCAGATCACACACCATCAACTTTTATTTTTTAAGGATATAGGTTTCTACAAAGCCAATTAACATCCATTAGTGACAATATTATTATATTATTATATAATATACATATATAATTCTTTTAATTATTGAAAATAATCTATAATACCCAAAAACCATGGCATCGGAGTGACCGATTAAAAAACCCCGTAAATTTTAATGAATAGCACCTGATTAGTGACCTCTCTTATATACTACTGGTTAATTAACTATTTATATCATGTCTTTGTGTTATCATAATCGAAGCCCTAATTATTTATTTAGTGTTTTCTGCAAATGACAACATCCTCCCATTGACCATTTTAATCATCGATGAATTCAAAATGCAATTGCATGATTAAGCTTTTTTTATTTAGTAAAATTAAATTTTATTGATTCCATGGTTTATTGTCCTTTTACCAAGCCATAGTGACTAGAAGGCTGCCATATATCACAGAGAGTCTGAAACTCTGAAGCCTGAACCTAAGTGAAGGGTCCCACGCGTAATAATGGGACCAAACGGGTATCAACTGTTTTCAAAATCAGACAAGACAGTTGGATAAAAAAATCGGATCCTTTTCATTTTACCTTAAAATCGTTTTTTGGCCAAAAATTGTCGATATGAGCAATCGGACCATTGATCCGAATAAAACATTTAGGCTTTTTTTTTTTTATTTCTGTTTAAATGAGCAATTTATTCGAATCGAGATTTTTAAAATTGAATCGGGCAATGAATTGGTCAGGGGTCTGGTTCCCAGATTGAATGGTTTGACCGTTCGAACTAAACAAATGGCCTATTTTGACAAAAGGGTTCGACTATGATATCTGAAAAACAACTTACCAATAAACCAGAATCATAAACATGATAGGAAACATGGTGTTATTTACCAAAATTGATGAGTGGATTTTAATTGGTCAAAATTCTTTCCATACCATATCGTTTTTGTATTATAGATTTTCCCTTTGACAAAAAAATAAAAAAATTAAAAAGTATAAACCACCAAACCGTTGAACGGTTCGAATGCCCAAATCAACGGTTTACTAATCAAATCAACGATTTTTATGTAAATAACAGTTCGGGGGTAAAACGAAACCAATTTCCAATTCGACCATCCAATTCGGTCCAATTTTGAAAACCATGATTCGAATTGTTCATCCTGAACCGATCCAAGAACGCTTTTTGATCCGATTTTAAAAACTTTGGTATCAACACAGTTCACCGCGATAAACGTAACAATGACCTAGGGAAGCTTCAAGCATAGGGATCGACAAATTAAAAAAAAAAATGCCACATTGATTCTTGAATCCATGATTTGGAGGGTCATACGCATCTTACCTTGACATGCGCAAAAGTTACCAAAACTTTTTCTACGACTTGCAGAGTAGGCCACGTGGCAAATCCCCCTTGCCTGCATCCTACCTGAAGGCTGAAACATTGTTTGCAGTCAGAAATGACAGAATATTCGTTGGTTTTATTTAAAAGCAATTATATGTTTAAATTAAATAAAATAGAGTTCACAGATAACGCATAGAATGGGACTATGCGAGGATATCACAAACAACATTTTCTTTATTTACAATAGTTTTGTTTTGTTAGTCAAATAATTTATTTACATAGATTATATAATTTAACAACATTTTCTTTGTTCTCATTATCAAAGCTTCTACATCATACCGTCTCGATTAATCAAAATTAAAAGAATCAATTATTGATTAGTGTTTAGATGAGTTTAGTTGGGGTTGATGTAATGGACTAAAGGGAACACGTCAAACTAATAAGATGATAAAAAGGATGACATCAATCGGTAAGAGAGCTACTTCACGTAAGAGAACTATTGAGAGGTTTCTATCAAATTGCTTGAAAAGACGAGCAAAATGAAAATAATATTAATAATAATAAATATCATCAAACGAAGACGTTCATTGTTAAGCACTTACGGGATTCTTCCATGCCATGTTTGATTTTGAGACGACTGAAAACAAAATATGATATCAAATGCCTTTTCATTAAAAATAAAAAAAAAAAGCAAAAAATAAATATTACAAAGCGCCTTAGCTAAAAACTTTTTCCTAGCTACTACCTCATAGTTTATAAATTACCCATATGCCATAATTATTCTATTTCTAGCCATATTAATGATATCATACCTTTTGCCATCATATGGTTTAACCTTAATTCCTTATTTTTGGGCAGGTTTACACCCTTAGAATCCGTTTGGTTTGCAGTTGAAGTTGGAATTAGAATCAGAATCCATCAGAATCGAATTTAGTATAGTATATTTCTCCTGCCTATTTGGTTCAGATAGACATTAAAGTCCAAATGGGAATCAGCTGGAAGGAATTCTTATTCTCAAGGGAGGGGGAGGAAATGGCCATTCCACCAGGAATGTGAATAGGATTTCAATTCCACCCAATCAAATGGTTGGAATCAGAATGGACCATTTTCAGTTATGATTCCAAACACTTATTCCCATGAACAAAATAGACCTTTAATTCGTAAACCCCTTTCTCTCTCCAACTTCCTCATTAAAACTGTTTATTAAAAGAAGTTAACATTAACATGTTTTTATTTCTAAGTTCGTTGAAATGTCATGTTTTTATAAACATTGAGATATCATAGAAATTAGGGAAATTTTCCAATTAGTACATGTACTTTGGGTCTAGTGCCACTTTAGTCCCCGAACTTTAAAATGCGACAATTTAGTGCCCAAACTTTTAAAACGTGACAATCCAGTACCTGCTGTTAACTAGTTGTTAACCAACCGTTAAGTGGCATTTGAAAAAGACACAAATGCCCTTCAACTATTATTTAATTTTCTTTATCAACCATCTAAACGTTGACAAAAAAATTAATAGTCGCAAATCTTTGCCTTTTCCATTAAAGAAAGTTGGGGTCACGTTTGAGTGGGCATTCTGGTGATCCCAACTTTATTGAATAGAAAAGGCAAGGATTTGAGATTGTTAATTTTTTTGTCAATGTTTGGATGTTTGATAAAGAAAATTAGATGACATTCGAAGGGCATTTATGTCTTTTTCAAATGCCACTTAACGGCTGATTAATAGTTAGTTAACAACGGGTACTAGATTGTCATGTTTTGAAAGTTTGAGTACTAAATTGTCACATTTTAAAATTCAGGGACCAAAGTGGCACTAAGCCCAAAGTAAAGTATACTAATAAGGAATTTTCCCTAGAAATTATATATACTTAAGTTGTTTCTAATTTATTTTATTGATAAAAATATGATATTTTGGCGATTTTGTAGTTTATTAATGAATTTATGAGGGGTGGATCCAATAATTTTTTATGAGGGGGCCAAAACCTAAGTGACTTTAGTGATTTGGGGGGAGGGGGGATAACTAAAGACCATTAGGGGGGGGGGGGGGTGGCTCCACCCTTGTCAATAGGGTTGGATTCAAATTTAGGAAGACCCAATCCAATGATGAATCGTTTTACAGTCCAAGTGGATAACCACATACATGATTATTTTATAGTGTTTGTATTTGATTTATTTGCAAAACAGAGAAAAGCAATAATGAATTTGTTTATTAACACTTAGGCACCATTAGACACCACATCAACAAAATAGTGAATAAACGCTTGCCCGTTGGGGGAAGCGCTAAAATGAAGCTTCCCCCAATAGTAGGCATGCAGATAAATCAAGGCTTGCTTTTGCAAGTCTTTATGCGTATGAATCCACATAATGGAGGAAATGTTGAAGTGGCGCCTATGTGGCAGTGTTTATTCAATAAACACCCATGGTTCCAAACACCGCTTAATTTGCATGTATTTGGCAAAAATGCATTTTTTTTACTGAAAAATGAAAGTATATTTATTTTGTCATTTTTTTGCATTTAAAATTTAGGGTAATTTGCTGAAACCCCCTGAAGTTTTTGATTGTTATTTAAACTTCCCTTAAAGTTTGGTAGTTGTAATCATCTCTCATGAACCTGCTGACATAGTTACAAGTACACCCCCTCTGATAGAAATTTCTAAAAGAAGGCATGATAATGTCCAAAATATCCATGCAATTATTTTTAACAAAAACGTTTGTTTTTCAAACATTCTCTTCATATGAATCACTACCCCAAACCCTTCCACTATCTTTTCTGAAATTGATCTATTTTCCAAATTTGCCCTTCATATCAATCACTCAAAGGTAAAACCACAACTTTAAATTCTTTGTTTTTGTTGTTCATAAAGTTCGTATGGTTTTTTTCCCATGAAAACCAATGTCAATTGTAACTACATGGGTATTTTGGACATTTTATGCTTCCCTTTAGTAGACTATGCCAGAAGGGGTCTACTTGCAATTGTATTAGAAAGTGCAGGGGAGGTGATTGCAAGTACTAAATTTTAGGAGAAATTTCAGCAATGGTCAAAAACTTCAGAGAGGTGATTGCAAGTATTAAATTTTAGGAGAAATTTCAGCAATGGTCAAAAACTTCAGTAGAGGTTTCAACAATTTACCCTAAAATTTAAGCAAATTTTTGTAAAGTTGGTCAATGTTAACAAGTAGATTCAAGTCTTGAAACTTGTGTTTACACTCATCACAATAAAATACATATCAGTAAGAATATAAAATTTATCAATGCAAGACCCAACCAAGTTTGCAACTTCACAAATTGTGTAATGTGTATATTTGCATTTGTATTCTTAGCAATTGCAACTTAGGCTGTGTTTGGTTGCAGTGCAATTTTATTTGCATTAATACAAATGCATGAGAGTGCAAATTCTGGTTTAATTTTGTTTTGGGTTTTAATTCGTTCTACTTGAGATTTTATTTTACTTAATTCTTACCGCAATCAAACAAAATAAGATAAATTTTGAAATAAAAATAAATCATAATTTGCACCAAAATCATTTGAACTACTAACCAAACACAGCAATAGGTTGTGTTTGGTTGCAGTGCAAATTTATTTGCATTAGTACAAATACATGGGAGTGCAAATGTAAAAAATGCAAATTCTTGTTTAATTTTGTTTTGGGTTTTACTTTATTCTGTTTCATGTCTTAATTTACTTCATTTGTACTGCAATTAAACAAAATAAGCTAAAATTTGAAACAAAAATAGGTCAGAATTTACACTCAAATCATTTGCACTACCACAGTTTTGCATCGGTTCAAATTTATTTGTATTACAACCAAACACAACCTTGGGAAGGAGTACAAATACAAATTTATAAAGTGTAAAACCTTATATATATATATATATAATCATTTTATATGTAGATATTTGTATTTGTACTCTTTTTCAGCTGAGCCTCGGTGCATGAGAGGGATTATGAATCTTTGCTACTAACAACCTGGCTTGGAAGCCTATTTTGAGCTGGCATAAGTGAACAACTAGAAAAGAAGATTCTAGTTGTACATAGAATAATATTCTTTCTCATATTGGACTAAGGTATTTCCCCTGTTAAAGTGCGAACCCTATCTTATCGAAGACATTCAACACATGCTTGAAAGATGGAAGAAATATCAACTTATCCAACTTGAAAGCAAAAATCGTGTATACACAAAGCATTAATTTACACCAATTTTACATTATAAATATCTCTCGTACTTGCATATTAAATTTACAGGAAGATAATTTTATATATGGCTGAATGACATGCTCTCAAGGTGTGCATAGGACTTTTGCTTTCAGGTAATCCTGCCTTGCTTTCATCTTCCATACTTTCGAAATCTTAGACCTCAGCCATCTTCATAGCCTACAAATGTGTAAGGAAAAGTCTATGTATTTTCTTCCCCTTGAAACCAAATATGAAAATAAGAGAAAGACCGTATATCTAAAGCTGTCATTACTAATATTGGTGTTGATGCTAAGGCTGTCTTTTATTGTAAGATAAATTATAGATTACCACCCTATATTTTGCGGGTAGTAACACTTAATCCCTAGAGTTTTATTTGTGACAAATCCCATCCTAAACTTTTAGATTCTAATACTTTGCCCCCTCTATTATCATTCTATCCGTTAACTTCAAAAAAGATTTTTCTAACTGTCATTAAACATTTCAAATTCCCCAACTATCACTCTTCATTTATGGAATCATTTTGCCCTTTCTCTTATATATTTGTAGGGATGGCAATTTTCCTCGTCCCCGATGAGTATCTGGGCTCCCCAACCCGACAGGTAGGGCTGTTCACAGGTCAGGTTGGGTCGGTTTAATATCTTTTTTTCAACCGACCTGACCTGGTCGGGTTACTTAAAGAGCAAATCGAAACCGACTCAAACATGAAGGGTCGGTTTGGCATTGTTTATGAACAACCCTAAATTTGGTGTAAAATTTCATACTCAAAAGAGGAAAACAATCCTAAAGACAAAAGTAATTCCCATTTAACTAATGTTTTATTGTTCTTTAATGTTAAAAATAAGTAACTAATTAGAAAGAAGAAACTAGGATAGGGTCGGGCTGGTTTGGTCAGTTTGGTTGGTTTGGCATTGTTTGTGAATAGCCCTACCGGCAGGGTCGGGTATGGGGAGTGCTTTGGCGGGGTCGGGGTCGGGGATGGGGCTAACACTGAATCCCTGATCGGGAACAAAGAATAAAGAACAAAGGTGGCGGCTGAAAGCCTAAAACTCACAAAACCCTAGTACCCTACTCTTCTTCTTTTGTTGATCCGTTCTTCCTTCTTCGTCTATCGTCACCGATCGCCATTGCCCGTCGGTACTCTCTCTCTCTCTCTCAACGCTTTCAATTTCTGATTTTGGAATCTCAAACAGATTACCGATCTGAATCTACTCATAAGTTGCAAGTCTGGAGTCTCTCTCTCTCTCAAGTTGGGGATTCGGGTCTCCGATGGGGAACTCATCCCCGTCGGGGTTAGGGATGGAGGAGAATTTCTTTCCCCTATGGGGATCAAGGACCGGGATGGGGGATGATTTGGGGGTCGAGGTCGAGGATGGGGAATGTAATCCCGCCTCGTTGCCATTCCTATATATTTGTATAAACCCTTTTACCTGTGTTTCTTTTTTCTTCTTTTTTTCCACACCCCAAGTGGAGAAGAAATTGAGAAAGATAATGTGATTTCACCTTGCTCATTTTTGGTTAATTTGAAATGTCATCCTCTCATCGATGTAAATCTCAAAAGGACATTTTAGTAAATTAGCTTCCTCCATCGATCCTGAAGGTAAAATGTTAGAATCTGAAAAGTTCATGGGTCTTTATCAAAAATAAAGTTTAGGGGCTAAATGTCATCACGCCAAAGTATAGAGTGGAGCGGAAAGAACTTTCAAATGAATCCGTTAATGGTAATTTTCCAAAAGTTAGTTGAGAGCATTTTTAATTCTACCTAAAAGTAATTACCAAAAAAACAAAAAAAATCCTACCTAAAAGTAATTTGTGGATGGCCCACTTTTTATTCGATAAAATTGGCTAAAAACGAGAGTGAAAATTAATTAAATTACAAAATAAAAGGAAGAGATAAACGACTAACCACGATAGACTGTGGTTGGTTTGCTGGCGTGGAGTTTGTTAAGAAAGTTGTGAGCTGTATCCACCCTTATTGGAGAGAGTCCAGTGGAAGAGAGAGAGAGAGAGAGAGAGAGAGAGAAGGCTAGAAAAAAACGCGGAGCTGAGAAACAAAAACAATACCAGTTCTCTCGTCTCCCTGTAATCTCACTAATTTTTTCTCTATCCGCAAACCATCACTTATCCCTTCTGTCCGTTCCTCTCCGTCATTTCTGTGTTTTATTTGTTTAAGTATAAAACAAATTCGGAAAAGAAAAGACATGCTCGGTTTTCACTCTTCATCATTTCATCGCCCTGAAATTTATGGATTTTTTTCAATTCCCTGCAACTTTTGTCTAGATCGAATGGGGAAAGAAAGTATAGGTTGAAACTGTGTAAAGCGTGAAACTGGACTGGGTTTTGCGTTTGCTCTGCTGGATTCGCTGCTTATCGAATTGTGTGTTTCCAGGATTGGGAGTTTGATTGTTTAATTCACAAAGAAAAGGCAAAAAAAAAAAAGAAGAAAAGAAAATCAACGACAAGCGTATAAGGAATCGTTGAGTTGGCTCTATTGTTGAGGAGCGACGTCTCAAGAAGCAAACATGGATAATGGAGGGGGATCGATTTCAATGGCGAATTCGACTCCAACTAGGAAGGTGGCTGATGAGGTTTCAGATCAGTTCCCAGCTGGTCTTCGGGTTCTGGTGGTTGATGATGATCCGACGTGCCTGAGAATCCTGGATAGGATGCTTCGAAACTGCCTCTATGAAGGTATTCCTATATTAAGTTCAATACATCTTTTGGGTTTTCCTATAATAAGTAAAATCTGTGTTTTATTCTCTTTTCCTTTCGTGAAGAAACATATGAAAAAGGAAAAGGGGACCTTTTCTTTTTCCCTTATTCTCTTTTCCTAGCTATCTAAATTTATCCTTTTGCATTTTTTTTTTTCAGTGGAAGTGGTTGTATGCAAATATTTATTTTCCGCATCTGTTTTCGGTTACTACTACTTTTAAGATAGTTTTGATTGATTGGTTTGGGAATCTGAACATGAAAAAAGAGAGAAAGAAAGGCTAAGAAAAGCCCACTATGATGTTGTTACAGCATCACATCAAGATACCGGCAGATGGGTTCCACGTCGATTCAGAATAGGTTTCGTTTGAAATTTTTGTTCCCGACCTGGTTTGACATAACATCTCTCATTCCAAAAGTGCAAAAATTAATTCTACAGATGCTCTAGTTTAAGTTCCACTTAACACTTAATAGAGGTTGAAGTGGATACATCTGGATGTTTAAGCGATCACTTAATCCTAGTGGTTGGGTATTCTGTTACATAGAGTTTACGGGATACCCATCTGGTGGTTTCTCAACTGACTGAATGGCTTCGATTATTTTCAGTTACCACCTGTGACCGAGCAGAGGTTGCATTGTCTTTGCTTCGTGAGAGTAAAACTGGATTTGACATTGTTATCAGCGATGTCCACATGCCTGATATGGACGGGTTTAAGCTCCTCGAGCACATTGGGCTAGAGATGGACCTTCCTGTTATCAGTAAGTGTTGCTGCTTCATTATTTTAGATAAATTTCACTCACATTGAAAACCTGAGAACACAAGTGCGTTATCTGCATATTCTGACCTTTAGTTCCTATCAAACTGTACAGTGATGTCTGCTGATGATGGAAAAGATGTTGTAATGAAGGGTGTCACGCATGGTGCATGTGATTATCTCATTAAACCAGTTCGGATTGAGGCAATCAAGAACATATGGCAGCATGTGGTCCGGAAGAGAAGGAATGAGTTGAAGGAATTGGAGCAATCAGGGAGTGTGGAAGATGGTGACCAGCTCCGGAAGCCATCTGAAGATGGGGATTATGCATCCTCAGCAAATGAAGGGAGTTGGAGAAATTCAAAGAAGAGGAAGGATGAGGAAGAAGAAGGGGAGGAGAGGGATGATACATCCACATTGAAGAAACCACGGGTGGTCTGGTCGGTCGAGTTGCATCAACAGTTTGTTGCAGCTGTCAACCAATTAGGCATTGACAGTATGAATCTTGTATCAATTTCTTCTGATTTGTTGATATATTTATTGTTGCTCTTCCTGGTTACAATCCATACCTAGCATACATTGTTGGGGAAAAGAAAACCCATAAATTGCTGTGGTTATTTTAGATTTCTATCATTTCAACTCTGTGGAAGATTGGGGCATTATATTACATTTGCTAAGCAGTGAGCATTGTCCCTTATTTAGTACAAATGATAATATAATACTTTGTTGTCAATATTGGTAATAACTTTCTATTTATAATTTGGTCTCATGCTAAACAACAGATAGTTCAGATTGTCATCTTTTGGAATAGCATGTTAGTCTCAACCTTGAGAAAAGGGGTGTAAGATATGTGCATGCCAATACTTCTCAGGTTTTCTGTATATTGTTAGATGACATGGACCTGCAGACTCTGTAGCACAGTTTGATCATTTCTGGAGTTTATATTTTTTGTACTAGTGCTCATAATTTAACAACGGATATGGCATTAAATATAATGGAGTGGTGAAACAGGATTCATGTGGCATTAAATAAAATGACATTTTCTGTACTAATTTGTGTCTTTATATTAAGATTGTTTCTAGATTTCCTATAGCTCTAAAACCATCTTAGCTTTTCAAATCATACTTCAGTGCTTCGTCCTTTTTGAGCATCTTTTTTGAGCATTCAGCCAGGGGCATCCAGTAATACACATGCTTATCCCCCCCCCCCCCCAATGGTTGTTTTTCCAGTCTTACTCTTACTCATCCTTTCTGATTATTTTATGCAGAGGCTGTTCCTAAGAAAATTCTGGAGCTGATGAATGTTCCTGGACTCACTAGGGAGAATGTTGCCAGCCACCTACAGGTATGGTTGAGATTGATTCCGTTTGATTAAGAAAGCAATATTACCCTTGTGCTGTGATGCGTGGCTCCTTTTTCTTTGTTGATGGTGATTCATGTTCATGTTGATATGGTACAGAAATATCGGTTGTACCTTAGAAGGCTAAATGGGGTATCACAACATCAGAGTGGACTAAATACACCATTCATGGGCCCACAAGATGCAAATTTTGGGCCAATGTCTTCTCTTGATGGGCTTGATCTCCAAGCTCTTGCTGTATCAGGTCAACTTGCACCTCAGAGTCTAGCCACTCTACAGGCTGGGGGGTTTGGAAGATCAACTGCAAATACTGGCATAAGCATGCCTCTTGTTGATCAGAGGAACATTTTTAGCTCTGACACATCAAAGTTGCAATTTGGAGCAATGCCACAATCACAGAGCAGTGGTGGTAAACAAGTGAACTTACTATATGGACTCCCTACCAACATGGAGCCAAAGCAGTTAACCCCTTTGCACCAATCTGTCCAGTCATTTGGTACCATGGGTCTGCATGCTAGTGATGGAGCTTTGAGTTTTCCAGTAACATCATTGCGAACAAGCTCAACAGACCATGTGGATGGTGTCCATATTAATCAGAGTAGCTCTTTAATGATGCATATAGCACCATCTGGGACGAAGAGCCAGTTATTAAATGATATTTTAGGTAATCGTACTTCTGGGCTTCAAACGGGGCAGAAAATATTCTCAAGTGAGGTTGCTGGTCAGGTCGTGGGAAGAAATGGGATTATTCTTAATGGTAGAGGTGCTACATACAATCCAGTTTCCCAAGCCTTTCCAATGGCTGATTTTCCGATTAACCACATTGTAGAACTGTCTGGAAATGGTTTTCCTCTTGGGAGTAGCACTGCATCTTCTACTCTGACATCTACAGGGATGTTTCAAGGGGGAAGCATGGACATAAAAGGACCAAGAGGCTTTCCCCCAAGTTATGATGTCTTAAATGAGATTCTCCAAGGCAAACCCCATGACTGGAACCCACAAAATATGGGTATTATTTTTGAAACATCTCAACCTATCAACTCTATACAGGGGAAATTGGATCTTGCGCCATCAGTTTTGGGCAATCAAGCCTTTGCTTCGAGCCAGAAATTTGGATCAAATAGGACTACATCTGTTATTGGCAAGGCAATGGTCTCCCAACGAGAGGAAAATGAACATGGGAAGATAGAACATAGTGTTCAGCACCCCATCAATAATAACCCTCTTGTTAACAACGCCTTCAGGATAAAGCATGAAACCATGCATGATTTTAGCAGTGATAACTTGCTCCTTCCTCCGCATTATGTTCATGATGATCTCATGCGTACACTTTTAAAGCAGGTCAGTTTTATGTGATTAGTTTTGTATTTTTGTCAAACCTCAAGGCCTCAGAGGGTGCTTTTTGTTTACTCTCTTCACATTTTCTTTTGTTTTCTAGCAGCAAGAAGGCATTGGATCTCTTGAGAATGAGTATAACTTTGATGGATATACCATGGATAATGTTCCAGTTTAGTAGAGGACCCAACCTCTTCTATGGTGGCAATTTTCCAATGTCTGATCTGCATGATTCTTTTCAAAGAAAAAAATTATTAATCTATTTTCCAGGCAGAGGGAGGAGGATTAAAGTCTATACCCACTCCAGGAGCCTTGGGTCGCTCAATTTCCTGTAAGTCATGTCTTCCTGTTATGGATAAGCTGTTTTCTTGTACAGTTGTGAGTCCAAGCAAGCAAGATTCTGAATAAGGTGGCAAGATCAAAAGCTTGTTTGGTAAAGATCCAATGCCATGGTTGTCAAGGACAAACTGTTCGATACAGCTGTAGGACATGCGAAGGTGTACATGAAAAGTTTTGACTGCTTTAGCATAGGCTAGTTAGAACATCTAATTTTAGAGAAGGCTGTGAAGATGTGTGACTGCATTTTTGATAGACCATTCAAAGGTTATATTCAGAGACCTCTGCAGAAATTCTCATTGGAAAGGTGGTCTTTGTGACTCCAATAACGCAATCCAGTTTGTTCTCTAGGAATTGACTTGTACATAAATCATTTGATTGTTTAATATATAAATGTCGGTTTTCTGTGTTCTCTAGGAACTGATTTGTACATCCCCTTTTCTGGCATCTCCTTTCTGTTGTTAAAATGACTTAATTTGTGGATTATGGTTGGCAGGCATTGAATTAGAACTATCATCTGTTTAGATCATAGACCGCGGCCAGGTTCTGGACCTGTTTTAACGGCATGGACCACATGATTACTGGTTTTCTTCTCTATGATGATCATTATTAGTATTGAACCTTTCACTCCATGCAAAAGTACTGTTAGATTGGATGGTTCTGGTTGTTTCGTCGGATTGCTTTTCTGAACTGGGACCCTGCCAAATCCCCAATTTGGCTTTTCCTCCCAAATACCCGTCCTGACTCTTGATATACTGTCCTTTTTAGATGCATGCAATGCACAAGCAAGGCCCAGAGCAGAAGAGTAATAACTTGAATTTCCTCTTCAGACTCTGTGCAAAAGGGAGAGCCCTACCGAAAGAGTGGCACTGTACATTCCAGTTTTCCACATTAAGTCATCAATGTCTGTGATCCAACTGCAGAAGAATCAAGAGATAGTAATTTGTTTTTTCGCCCCTAAAAATGTATTGCAGCAAATGCAAATATGAGGAACAGTGCCCACCCAATGTGTTTAATTCAATTGGGTCTTGTCCCAACTCCCAACTAGTGTCAGTTACATGAACGCTGTTTGGTCGCTTCGCCCTTTGTTCAGTGCCCTGTTCATTGTTAAGTTATGGGCAATTTAATCAAGATGCACCAGTCAAATGAAATAATAGTTTATATACATTCCATGAGAAATTCGGATTAGCTGAATGCGATGGTTGCTTAACGGGCTGTGGAAACAAGAATAAATAATAATTAGGGTAAATTTTTTAAATTGCTCTTATGGTTTAGTGAATTGAGTTAGTGTATTCATAGATTAAAAAGACTATTTTGTCTATAATTCTTTTTTAAAATTTCAAAATAAAACTGTTGACACCTTTTTCAGATTGCTTAGGCTTATGTCCATGCTGAAATATGATTGACCGGTACCAAAAAAAATCATTAGAATAATTTTGACTCAAATGAGTGGGGCCGATTTCAGTCCTGGTTCGATCAGATGATGCTAACAGGCATAGAGGTCAAAAAAACTAAATTTATTTTGGTTTTCTCAGACTCATATCTCATCTCAGATCTACGATCCATGTTCCAGATATGCAACCAGAGATGGCAGCAAGAAAACTAATGGGTTTTGAAAATGTTCTTGTTTTGACAGGCGCCGATGAGAGAACCCAGTGTAAACCGTTGGGATCCTCTATTCTTACACCCTTTCTTTAAGTTCGGAACAAGGACAAGGTTCTTCTTCCAATCCGGACTGAATTTCTCTCCACTATCCGCAGAGCCGCAACAAAGGTCGATCCCTTGAATCAACCTAATCTCCGACACCGATTTGCAGTTCCAAATCCGAGACATTGAGCCTTTAGTAGCGCCATCTCATCGCTGCTGTTGCATTCTCTCCGGCAACCATTAATAACCAATTGCTGCATTCTCATCATCCTCCATGACGAGGGTGTTGCAGTCTTGTAGATGCCCACAAGCTGGCGGCAGTGTGTTGTGGATGGCACTGTTGGCGGACGAATGTGTGAAGCTACCTCCATGGAAGAAAATTATGACGGGGGCGACCTCTGTACTCAGGGGATGCTCAAGCTCCATGATACCCGGCTAAGTTTGAGCTTCATCAGCCAGGGCTGGCCGGTATATCTGGCTGGGGAGGCTAGTTGCGCGGTCCACTATGACATCGAAAGAGAACACTCCATCGACGGGATGTGTTGGCAGCGACTTTCCGGTCGAGGAACTCTGCCAGGTGGCGATTGAACGTACTGTCTGGTCGCAGAGGAGATTGTAGGCCACTTGAAATTGGAGACGAGAAATCGATTGGATAGATACCTAACGATACCATCAATACCTATCGAATGAACAAAGAAATTGGATAAATAAGATGCCTCAAACTTGCAGATATGACGCCCATTGCGAGACAAGAAACCCTAATTTTGCCCCCCCTTTTTCCTCCCTTTCTTTCTTTGAGGCTCGGTGTTTGCTGGAAGCGCTTGTTCGTTCTTTCGTTTTTTCCATCTTCTTTTATTTGTTTTTTCTTTTTCTTTTTTTCACGTTTCACCCGGGGGTAAGAGAGAGAAAGATGAATAGCCGACTGGTTTTTGGGGTAAATTGGTGTAGACATAGGTGAAAGAGTTGTTTTTAGGAATTGAGGTGGAAAAGGTATTTTTAGAATCTTTTATAAATGTATTAGTCACATGATATCATATGCAAGGGAAAGTTAACGGTATCCGTTAGCATTAGTCAATTTTAAAATAGTAAGGATACAATTAGTCAATTAATTAAGAAATTTACCCTACTTCTATATCAAGTAAAAGATTGAGTGATTATGTGTTATAAGCAATTTATGAATGTTAGAATTACCGTTAGTTCCAAAATTCGATAGTAGCCATCCATGTGTTTAACTAATCCCATCTCAGGATCAGAATAGAGGCTTTTCATTTGAATTGCACCATTCTCTCTCTCTCTCTCTCTCATAGCCTATACCCACACAAAAAAGGCAAAGAAAAACCACCCACTTTTTTTAGAATTCTCTCAAGTTTTACCCAACTTTTTCAGTATCTCTAGAGGCACTCGGGATTTCCTACTTACTTTTTCTACCCATTCTCTATCTGGGCTCCTCTAGAGGCCCCTCCTTGGTTCAAAGTTCAGACCTTGCCGGTTAAACCATTTGAACTATCACCTGGACATGATTCTAGGTCTGGTTCTTATAAAATCCGTCTTTCGGTCAAAAACTGTCCAAACTAAGTGATTGAATTGTTGACCCTTTCGACATTGATTACACAAATGTATTGGCAAACTTCCAGAGGAGATAACTTTACACTCGAATGCCCAATTGAGGTGTTTTTTTTTTTAAAAAAAAAATTTGGGCTCAAGTCACAATCTTTAATATTTTTATAAGTAACAAAATAAAAAATTAAATTAAATATGCTTTGGCCTCCAAATCGTTTTTCCAAACATTGGTTCAAAGAGTACCTATCTTCCATTAGGTCTCCATTAGTAGCTACAACGGAAGTGGTTCACATGCACCATTAATATTTATTTAATGACAATAACCTGTGGTCAATCAATCAACCTATTAATTAATTTTTTTATAGTAAAAATATCCTTTTGTTTCATTTATTTTCCTTCTTTTACAAGTTCAATTACCTTTCTTTACAAATATTTGTTGCATGTTAACTATTTACTTTTCATTTGTCATCGAGATGTTGTTTTAAGATATCAACAACTATGATGTGCCATTTTATTACCGGATTTTTTACCATGGTTCAAAGTATCCACATGCACAAAATGCAAATAATGTATTTGTGTTTTGATATGGCAATACTCATTTGTTATTTTAATTTTTCTAGGTTGATATTTCACGATTAAGAATATTAGGAGGGTTGTTATATTTAGAACTTAGAAGGATAAATACAAAGTTCCCCGTATAATGGGGTTAGATGGTAAAAGTATTTCCTAGTGAGAAGCAATAAAGATATTTTTGGGTCAGTTAACGTTTAAGAAAAAATGGATGAGGAAAAGAAAAAAAAATAAAAAAATTGAAATAGATATTTGATAATTTAACACCTTCCACCATCTGACTTAACAGCTAGGGGTGTTTGTTACAAGGTGAAAATTCAGGGAGGTAATTGTGACTGGCTCATTGCCCCCATAGTATAAGGGGGGCCTTTGTAATTTACCCTATTTAAAAGACAAAAACCCCCTAAAATTGCTCTGCCACAAGGTGTCAACTCTAATATCAACTCCTTTCTCTTGTATAATCGACAATAGAAGAAAGGATTAAAAACCCAAAAACTTTCAAGAATGGAATAAATAGCAGAAAATAACCGCCCAGCAGAAGCAGGAGAAAAAAGCACATGCACAAGCTAAAATAAAACATTAACAGATTGGTCTATAGCCGAATCAAGACTCCTTCAGGAAAGGATCAAATGATTATGCCACCAAAATTCCAGAAATCTGAGACCAGTAGGTCACCTGCTCACTCAGTCACTTGAGATTTGCGACTTGATCTACTCATGCGCTCAACTGAGGTAAATGAAATGAATGGATTTACCTCATAAAAGAAATAAAAAAGTTTAACTCAACATTTCTCGCACTTAATATTGTTCTTACGTATTAAATTAGAAAAAGAATCAAATGATCTTGCATAAGGTAAGAAGCAAGCCTTCATACATCAAGCCATGGCAATTGCTGCATTAACATGAGAACTGCAACAGCTAGAAGAAAGCCCAAAATGCTCTGAGATGCTACCATCTTATAACCAGTGTTTGTTGGGAGAACTGAGGGGAGAGCACACTCTTCTCCATTAAAGAAAACCTTGGTGGGGAATCCATCTCCACCTGCCACATTGATACCAGGGGTCTTCTTTTTTGTAAATGAGATAACTGACTGCTGTTTCCCAGGCATTCTGGGATCAGTCTCATCGTTCTCTGCTACAAGATAGTTCAGTCCTGGAAGACCCTGCATAAATATTGTGTTGCTTACACCTTGCATTTCCAGCAGACTTGCATTGAAGGAGTACATTGCTTCAAAACCAGGTGCTGACTTGTCAAGTTGCACTGCAGCAAACCAATCTGCAAAATTAGTTTGACCCCAATTGAAGAGGGTTATTCTTGCACTCCAACCACGGCTATAGTCTGTATATAAGTGCCAATTGATGCTGACTCCACAGTTGTCGCCACAGGGTAATGGTTTAGAAACAGTTAGATGTTTAAGGTCTGCCCAAGCCAAAGCCTTTCTTGTTCGGTTCTCAAATGGGACAAGAAGAGCTTCAGATGGAAGGAGAAGTGCAGATGCGGCAGTACTACAGGTATTTCTTGGATTACTTTGGCAACCACAGGCACAGGTCTTGCATGGGATGGCAGAGTCATTGAAAAATGCAGAAAATGAAACACAGCATCTTGGATGTGAATCCTTAGAGCGTGTAATGTTGCATACCACTTGCCAGCTAGCAACTGCCAATAAATTTGATGGCATCCCACTGGGGTCCAGAAATTGGCTAGGGCTCACACGTACTGGAGACCCACACTTATATTCTGGGTTGAGTGTGCCATTGATCTTCCAATTCTGTGGTGGGAAGAGCTGAGTCCGATTAAGATCCGGGGGCATTTTATAGACCTGGATCTGGAAAACTGAAGTTGACTTGCTTGAATCCATGGTTGGGGGCAGGATTGTCCCATTCCGGCAACA
Organism: Nelumbo nucifera; assembly: GCF_055504915.1. Lineage (NCBI taxonomy): Eukaryota > Viridiplantae > Streptophyta > Magnoliopsida > Proteales > Nelumbonaceae > Nelumbo > Nelumbo nucifera. The sequence continues at coordinate 105,168,725 of NC_142651.1, forward strand.
GAAAGGGATCAATCCAACCTTTGAGTCATTGGCCTTTGACAGAGGGAGATCAATAATGGTTGGACTTCTCTCACAATTTAAGATAGTAGAAAAATCCAGACCTTGGTAGAACACACCTTGCCGGCCAAAGAAACAGTCTGTTGTATCTACAACAGATGGATAAGCCCCCTTCATGGAGGCAATAAATTCATCCCTCTTCCAGTCCCAGTTCAATTTCCAATTATCAAGACGACCAATAGGGTTGTGATTTGAGATTGCGACCTGAGCCCAATAATTTGTGTCATATGAACTGGTTACATCATAGGTAATAGTGAGATCACCACTTTGGCGGGGCAGGAACTCTTCTGAGGTAACATTTGCTTTAAAGGTCGGGTCCTTTGTGCAGCATACATGCATCTCATTTGTTCCTGCAAAACAAGAGAACATCCATATTTATATCATGTACCAGGAACATATATAATTGATCTCATATACTTGGGATAAGGGTTTGCATAGGTGGATAATGAAAATTTTTAATTTTTTTCACGATTGCCCCCGGGGCACTCAAATAACATAATAGGAGGTCCTTTTTTGTCAGCAGCAAGGGGTCCAATAATGACACCCATGTCCCAGGACCTACTTAAAATCTAAAACTGAAACAATGAGAAGTCAAGTGAATCTTATTCCAATATGACAACTGACAAGCATTATCCTGAAAACTAAAGGGGTAAGGGTTAGAGGCTTTGAGCAGGTTGCTGGACTGTGAAGGAGGAAGAGATATGAACTAAGTAGAGTCCTTCCCTTTTATCTCTATTCTTTATAGGTGTTCTACAAATTACAACCCCTTGTTTTTTATGCGAAATTGTCCTAACTGTTGCTGTGTTGGTAACAATGTTTTCTTTTATTTCTTTTTATTTTTTAGATCCTTATATGCTTGAGAATATTAGAAAAATCTAGGAGAAAATGTGATTCATTTCTGAGATGTATCTATTGCTCTTAAAATATTTAGAGTGAAAAATATGTTAATCTCAAATTTTTGTTCTAGTTACTCAAATGTTATGACTAAGCTGATGTTATGGTAATGCTTGCCCCCACTAATCAAAGGTCCTGGATCCACCACTGAGGGCTTGGATGATGATGACGTACTAGGAACATATACATGGGGTTGAAACTCAAACATAATTTTAAATGGATTTTGATTTTACTTCTCTTAATGCCTAGTCTACAGATAAAATGAAATTGGTCTAAAAGCTACCAAAGGTTATCTCTTCTTCTGATAAATTCCATAGTCCTCAGAAACAGAGGACAACTCCAGAAAATTTTAAAAAATACAAAAAGAAAAAAAAACAACATAAACAGTGACAAGTTAGATCACTGTTGTCTAATTGTCTTTCACACCCCATAAATCCCCATGCTTAGGCAGGAAAGCACCCAAAACCAGAAGACAACTGAATTACAACATTTATCTATACCGATTGTTCCTTGTTTTTTCATAAGGACATTTGTATCTTTTTCTTCATTTTTTTTCCCTTTAATATCCACAAATGCATCAGTTTAACAAGGCAAACCCCTCAAGACCTAGAAACAAAATGGGAATCTATTTAATCATTATACAAGTAAAAGCCTGCAAAGCGACAAGTTAAATCCCACAATGGAAGAACAAATCTTTATCATCACATCGTTTGGGACTATTTTTGTGTTTTGTTCAGTTTTTTTAATTCCTTTTCTGAATTCTTGTATTTGTAGTCCTCATAACTCTCTGAAAGAGGAAACCTAACATGATGCTAAATGGAAGAAACTTGATCCTTCTACATATTAGCCATAAGAGATACACAGAGGTAAATGACACTCAACGATAGGTGAAGTGAATATAAGGAAATAAGAGTTCCAAAAGGGAAAAGAAATCAAATAAAAATGAAGGCGATGGTAGCTTTTCTCTTCTTTTTCATTTCATCTCCAATTCTAAAAACTGCTAAATTCACCTATGGAACCCCTCGAACAATGAAATGGACAACTCTTCTAAACAATCTCTGTCTAGTTAGCATTCAGCATTGATATCATTGATAGACTTCCTACAAATCCAATAGACGAATTAAAAAACCTAGAATCCTCACCATTCTACTGTCAGTAGTTATGTGCTAATAAAACCCGAATCCAGATTTCTTATCTTCCAAATCTTCTCCAACGGTCACAAACGATCAAAGACCTTTTGAGGCTTTGATTCTAAATAGAGGTAAAGACACACACTGGTGGATAACAAAGCCAAAACCAAATCATTTATGCGAACACACAAATAAAAGCCATTCAATTGGTTGATTTACAGAGAATTAGAGAAGATAGCAAAGTACCTTGCATGGTGGATCTAGGACAGTAAAAGCCATCATTGACAAGAGAAATGTTGGAGGGCATGGGAACACTTGGATCCTTAACGCCGAACTGGGTACCAATCAGTTGAATCAGAACCTGCATCTGGTTAATATCACCGGCGGTCTCGACGGCCGTCTTGAGATCAGTGGTGGGGAATCCAGCAAAGAAGGTGCCATTACCAACGCTGGCGGGGAGGCTGGTCCCATCAGCCAAAACGGCATTAGAAGCAGAGACAAGAACCTCGTTGTGTGGAAACCCAACAAAGACCTTCCAGGATTTGAGGTCTTCGAGACCGTTATTGAGGATCCTGAGGGTGGACTCGAACCTGTAAGGTTGGAGAGAGGGGTTAGTGACAATGGGATGAAGACGGGAACCCTTGATATAGAGGTAGGACAAGAAGATGCCATTGCAGGCATCAGGGGCGGGTGCAGGGGCCTGGTTTTGGGCGTTGATTGAGATTGGGACACAGATGGCGAACAAGAACAAAAAGAAGACAAGGAAACGGAGTTTGTGGAAGGCCATTCTGGGTTTCTTCGGGATTGAAGAAGAAGGAAAGATATGAGAGAGGGATGCGAGAAATAATGAACAGTGAGAAACTGAGAAGTGAGAAGTGAGAAGTGAGAAGTGAGAAGGAAGCTCTGTGTGCGGCCAGCTGCTTTTACTTTTTACTTCTTACTTTGACCGAGGGCCACGGCTTTCTCCTTTCTGTCGTGTCGTGAAGTAAAAAGGTTTTTTTGCGTTAATCCTTGATTAATTGATTTCTTTCTTTCTTTATTTCTTTCTTTTTTGCGTGGGGAAGATTGCGCGTTTAAAAGGCAATTTGAATCCGGCGCAACCCACACGCATCTGCTGACTGCTGGTCGTTTGGCTGTGTATTACTTGCTACGTAACACAATTTCAGTATTCCGTGTCTATGGGCCCCACATGCCAGCGTTATGGAACACTGACGTGTACACTAGCGAGCAGCAGATCGGGGCTCGGCGGGCCACGGGCCCACGGCCTCGTTGTATTCCTTTGTTGAAAAATTTCGCGAACGGCTAAATTTTGAATTTAAATCCGGGACACAGAAAGCCGCCCACTGAGATCCATGGTAGGCGGCACTTTTAAATTGGACTTTAAAGTTTAAAGGGATTTTATATATGATAGCAGCAACTTTTCAGTTTTATTATCAATAAATATTATCACTTTTTTTAAAATATATAAAAAACTGTTCATCTCATTCCTCTTACCACCGAACAAAATCTCCCCACCTCCGTATCTGTATCCCAAGGTCATCCTGGCTCTTTACTACCTCCACATTTACTTTCTCCTGAAAATCATTCCCGCCGTTGTCGCATATCTGGCTCGTGCCCTGCTTGGTCGGGAGCTGTAAGCAGAGTTCGATGATCCCTACCTCTCCACCTCACTATACGACTTCTGGGGACGAAGACGGAACATCATGGCATCCAGCCATCCAATATCCTGCGCTCCACCGTATACGAGCCTACGTGAAGCCTTGCCTCACTACCAGCCATATTGGCGACGTTCGTGGCGGTTACATTGGGCTGTTTCGGGCCCATTGACGATTGCATTTGTTATGGGCACCAGCTTCAGGCTCTTCTTTCCGCAATTCCTGAGGTGCGGTGCCGACGTTAGGGCGCTGGGGGAGTTCGTCAGAGATGATGCTCGTTTTTTCAAAGTGGTATCTTTTCACGTAGTGAGAGAATAGTCTATACTAGATCTGTAGTTATAAGAAGATCAATGAGCCAATGCCAATGGCCTCCTATACATTTTGCCTTGGACAGGAGGCAAAAGGCTTCGGATTCCGTCGAAGCTTTAATCGCAAGCTGGTTCTACAGGCGGAGAAAATTGTCTGGACTGTTTCAAAACAAGAAAAAACTCATAGCAGCTCTGCTCCAAACTCAGATGTAGAGAAAAAGATGGAGGAGGAGGAGGAAAGAGAAAGATAGAGATTGTTCGGTGGTCTCAAGGAGGAACGAGATGGACAGTGTTTTTACCATTTTTTTATATATTTTAAAAAATGTTACCTTATTTTAGAAATTATTTTCATTGATAATAAAACCCAAAAGTTGCCCTTATCACCTATAATCCCAAATTTAAACAAATATGATCAACTTGAAAAGATATTTTGTATTAAATACGGAATAGAGAATTGAATGAGGTGAAAAGTAGTAGGTAAATTTATAATTTAAATCTTATAATTAATTAGGAACTAAATTAAAAAATAAGTATTTTAGTCACTTTTTTAAAAACCGGACCTGACCAGACGATCAAATCATTTGGATTGGGAGCTAGTTTGGCCCTAAACCAATATTTTACAACAACAAAAAAAAAACCTCGTTAAAATGATCAAAGAATTGCTAACTTGAACGGTTTAACCGCTAAAATGCTCAACTCGATTAACATTCTTGTGTTTCTCTCAAACTATTTCCAAAATTTTTATTTATTTTAAAATAAAAATTAAAAAATAGAAATTTTGAAAAAAGAAACTTTCATATCTCATAAACTTGTTCGATTATTAGCGATAGCCAAAATTAATTAGGGTTTTTAGTTTTTTCCATTTTGATTTCGAATTTTCTCATTTTTGTGATTCTTTTTAAGTTATAACAACAAAAAAATTGCAACTCCAATAAAAAGAATAGAAAAATTCAATGTAAGAGATAGGAAGATAAATACTGATCTTATATTAAAATCTAAGATACACCAATGAACAAACAATAATGGATATGCGAGAGATTTAGAAAGATGAGAGAGATGTAAGAAGAGGGCAAATGGTATTGTATTAGACCAGTTCATGGGCCAGGCTTTAGGCCTAATTTTACATTGCATCGGGCCCAAGCTTTGGGCCAGGCCCATTCAAATTTTGGCAAAAGCCAAGCCTGAGCCCAACCCATGAATAGGTCTAATTGTAATGGTGGTGATGATGAACATGGAGATAGCCACCGGTGGTAGTTTTTTCTTTCTTTCTTCTTCTTCTTAGGGCAAAACGATTCTGCAACAACGATTGAGGAACATGGTGGTAACCACCTCTAGCGACGCTCCCTTCTTCTTCTTCTTTCTCACTTTTCAGCTTTAACCAATTGCCTTTTTCTCAAACTCTCACACTCTCACACTCTCTCATAATAATGTATATATACAATGGACTTTTAACCTAATCCTAATCTAACGGTGAAAATAAAAACTTACATTATGTTTTACATCTTATTGATTTGCTCAAACTGGACAATTGAACTGTTGAATCGGAAATCGAAAGCCAAAGTGGCTCCATTTCTAGATTGATTGTTAAAACCTTGATTTTAGTTAAAAGAAAGTTCCACAATATTATTCATATTTTTAATAGTAGTGTAATATGTAAATAGAATTATAGATGTGTTCAATTTTTTCTATATATATATATATATATTTGTATTTTTGTGTGTAAAAATAAGTTTGATATGTTACACTTGATTTTGTTTAATATGATAAATACATGATATTATACATGTGCCTGGATGTGTTTTTTTTTTTTGCAAAATTTATGTGTTTTTTTTTGTTTTTGTATTTTGTTAAATTTTATTATTTATTTGTGACATTAAAAGTTAACATATTTAACCCAAAAGTTGAACTATTTATTATTAATTTTATATTTCATTTTTGGTTAGTTCTAGATTATGCATTTCATTTTCATTGTCAATAAAAATAATTCTTGTTTATTACACTTATTTTTTAATTTGATTAATAAAATATCATAAATGTGACTAATTTTTTTTTAATTTATATATTTATTTCTATTTTAAAAATTTTATTGCCTAATTATGACTTCATAGGTTGATCAATTTGATTTGGATGGTTGAATTGCTTAGCCACCACTTAGATAAAGAATGATTTTGTTTTTGAGTGAGTTTTAAAATATATGGGTTTATATTGTTAAAAACATTGACATCGATCTAATTAGTAACATTTATTAGTGAAAATAACTTAAAAAATATAGGATTTAATAAGAGAAAATGAGAGGGGATTAAATGATGTGGAAAGTAATAATTGAAGTTGCGCTTTCAACCCTTACAATAATTAGGGATGGATTTAAATACACAAATATGGCTGTTAATGCTCGGTTTAGTCGAGGGCAACAAAGTAAATTTGCTCCCAAGCTTCGAAGGAAGGCCGAAGGCTTTGAGGGTCTAGAGGAGATGAGCCGAGGCTGAGGACTAGAGGCCGAGGCAAATCGCTCCTTCGGATACTATAGAAGCCGAGGGCTGGTATTGAGAAGAGCTTCCGAGGGAGGACGAAGTGATGTTCCCACAATGACGAATCTACAAGGGAGAAAGTGTCAGAGGCCTCGGGTGAGAAGCCGAGGCAAGGACTCCGACTATCAAGTTAGTATGCGTGCATGGTAAGCAGTGAGTCTGGAGCCGAGGGGTCCAGATGAGTTCTCAGATAGTGCTAAGCCCTTGGAGGAGAGAGCATTAGAGATCACAAAGGTTTCGAATCCTTTACCTTATGAGGGGTGCCTTGTATTTATAGTTGGAGCTGCTAGGATGTAGTTGGGCCCGGATGGTCTAGATGCGAGCCGAACGAGGGCCTGGCAAGATGCTCTACTAGAACCGCAAGGCGCCCTGTGATTGGGTCTGCCTGGTCCATGTCAGGTAACCATGAGCGTGCTCATGGTGAGCCTATGCTGGTGACCCCGATTTGACACGAATCAGCCTTGTACAGGCCAACCAAATGCGCCTACATCACTTCCCCCCCCACTCTTGAGGCCGAGGTGGGGGTTCAGAAGGAGCCTCAGCTTCGGCCAAAGGGAGTGTCGATATTGGTAGGTGCCATTGGGCTTGTTCCGCGGAGTGTTCCCTGCAGTGGCGTCGTCTTCGTCTCGCTTTTGCTTCGGCTTGATTTCAGTTCGTGGAAGAGAGGTGAAGTTGTGGATGTCTCGGCTTCGGCTAGGGAGCCCGAGGTGGTGGGGGCCTGATTGAGCTGAGCCCGTGCCTTGTATTCACGTAGTGACGGTCTGGGGTCATGCGCGGTATGGGACTCACGGGTTGGCACACCGTGGTCATGCTCGGTATGGGTCTAGCGCCGGGAGAGTCTTCCGTAGGGGGATGGGTGTGCTCTAGGCGAACCGATCTACGTGTCCATCAGGTTTGTGCACTCGAACCAGTGGGTTGCGGCGAGCGGGCCTGTCGGTTCGCTTGGCATCGTTTCATCTTCCCGAGGCTGGGCACCAGTTCATTAGGCGTCGTTTCATTTCCCCGAGGTTGGGCACACGGTGGCTCACTAGGCGTCGTTTCGTTTCCCCAAGGATGGGTGTCAAGTGTCACACCGCAGATGGTCATCGAAGGCGAAAGCCACACGACCGTTGGATCTGACAAGATCTGAGCCGTTCATTTTTCTATAAATAGGGGCCTTAGTGGGGATTTTCTTCGTCATTTGTCTCTAGGCGCCCTTGCTATCAAGTGAACACTTTTCCCAAACCTTCAACTCTTCGATACACTTTGTCTTCACTCTTCTTTCCTTCGCCTTTTGGTAACTTTTCAAACAATGTCTTTCTCAGGTTCTGACCCTGAGTGCTATTAACTTTCGAATGGTTTGGAAGGGAGCTCTTATCGGACTCCTTCCCCCCTTTCTCCCTTAGGTCTGTTGGCCGTCATCCCCCTTCAGCAAGAGGTAATGGTGCTGAGGGAGAGCGTAACCTTGGGGGGTGTCGAGGGCAGCCGCCAAGGCGATGACCCTCCCTGTGAGAGCGCCACATCCGTGACGCCGACGGAACCAAAGGGGTATCCCCCAAGTCGGGGAATGGATCACGGAACTTGTCCTGGGGACAATGGTCGAAAGCATTGCCCGATGGGTGGCTATGGTTGATCTTCCTTGTTTGGAGTTCGACAACACTCTGTACATGGACCAAGTGAAGGCCCTAGCTAGGAGGTTTCACATACCTCGGTCCTACCAACTTAGGGTTCTAGATGTCGTTGACCAGTCATGGACCCTCGACGAGGGGGAGATTTGAATATATCAACACTTCTTAGAGTTCGACCTTAGGTAGTTGGAGTGGTACAACATGACCATTAGTCAGCTCATTCCCAATGCCATTAGGACCATAGTTGCCATGTTTGTGTGGGCTCGGTTTTGGAACGTTGAACTGACCCCGAAGTTATTCCGTACCATGTTCGTACCAAGGAAGCATTCTTCTGAGGCCAACTGTACTATCTTCAGCCACGGAGGAGTAGGCCTGTAGATAACCCTATGTTCATCCACAACTAGAAGGACAAACTCTTTTTCATCTCGTGCCCCGAAGGTTGGACGTTTAGGCCGAGGTGGGGAGAGGCCTGCACAACAGTCGAGAAGTGTCCCCCTCCAATTTAGGACTAGGAGGCAGCTGTCGTGGCTCACCTGCTCGTGTTGGGGACAGTCAAGGCTAAGGCTTTGGTGGAGGAGGAGCTTCCCCTAGTGTTCGCGAGGCTCAACCTTGCGCCTCTTGGTAGGAGACGTTTCATAGTTTTCTCTAACATGTTCCTTTCGTCCTCGTGTTATGGTGCTAACTTGTCTTCATTTGCTTGTAGAAGTGTTGATGGATGCCAAGAAGCTATTGCTCGAGAGTGCCCGCGCCAAACAAAGGGCCTAGGCAGGGAATAGACCTGTTCACGGGTCAGGTAGCTCGATGGCCCGGCCCGCACCCCGGTTGGGCTTGGTCATGTAATTAGACCTACGGGCCTGACCTCAGGCCTAACACAGTAAGCCCGACTGTGTTTCGGGCCGGGCTCGGGATTTGTCAAAAAAGCCCCCGACCTGACCCGACTCAGCATTATATATTTTATAAAATATATAATATGTATTTTATCTATTATATAAAATATATAAATAATATAATATTTATAATTTAATATATACTTTTTTATTCTTTTCTTTATAATCTCTCTCTCTCTCTCTCTCTCTCTATTCAGCCGCTAACAATATGGGCTAAATTTCGGGCTCGGGCCCAGTTCCGAGCTTTGGGCTTTTTATGAGGGTCGGGCTCGGGCCTTAGAAAATTCTGTTAATACAGAGTGAAAGCCCGGCCCAACCCATGAATAGGTCTAGCGGGGAAGAATGTAGGAGGGCAAACACCAAGAAGGCCTGCTGAGAACATGCCTGTGAGGGACGAGCAGGCGGCGGTCCCCACCAAGGGGGTCACACAACAAGTCCCCACCAAGGGGGCCACTCAACAAGTCCCCACGGGCCGAGGGGACAAGGGAAAAAGGCCGCCCAAGGGGGTCAAGATGCCTGTGGAGGTAACTAAGAAGCCTGCCGAGGTGGCCGAGGCGGGTAAGAAGAAGTCGGTCGAGGAGGCCCTGAGAGAGCAGCTGTCGAAGAAGGCGGCCCACCGTGAGCGTCCTGCCAAAGACGCCATGACGAAGAAGCCTCCCACCAAGGGGTACCCCACGGGGCCCTCATCCTTCCCTACGTCAACACAGGAGCTCGTCGGAGAAGCCGAGTAGTCCTCCAAAGTCTTTCGCCCCCGGAGGTCGATTCACGAGGGGGACTCCATTACTGAAGAAGGGGTCAAGCAGGCCCTGGTGAGCGGGGCGATCCTCTTGAGGGTTCGCTTCAAGATGATGTAGAGCGAGCCGTAATCTATCCATAACAAGGGGTTGTACCACTTGGCCAAGGTAAGCTTTTGTTCTCATGCTTCGTCTTTTGGTTCATTCTTTGTTGCAGTCCTTACTGATAACTCTTGTTGCAGGCCCGTCTTCACTTCGTCGGTTTGGAAGACCAGATGAGCCTTACCTTGGGGCACCTGGGCAGGCTCGAGAAGGAAAAGGAGAAGCTCCAGGCGGTTGTCGTCGCTGCCGAGGACAAGTGGGGCACTTTCAAGAAGGCCCACAAGGATGAACAGCTGCTCCGAACAAAGATGGAGGCCGAGCTGAAGGCAGCACGGGCCCACCTCGTCTAGGAGCAAGAGGAGAGGGTCCACATTGATAGCATCGTCACAGAGGTTGAGCGATGGGCAACCCGGGCTGAAGGGTGGGCTATTGAGGCCGAGAAGCGGGAGGCCAAGGCGGAGAAGAGGGCTGCGGAGGCAGCGATTGAGATGGAGAAGCGGGTGGCTAGGGCAGCGGTCGAGGCAGTGGAGGCCTTTAAGAAATCACTTGAATACCAGTAGGCCCTCATGGAGTAAGCCTCCACCACGTACCTGGATGGCATTAAGGACACCAAGAAGGCCCTCTTGCAGGTGATGCCTGATTTTCACGTCAAGGGGCTGAAGGTGATTCCTGACTTCCCTAACGAGACTCTGGCTGTTGATGGCACTGACGACTCTGCCCTCCCCCTGGCTAGCAGTGAGGCTTGATGGGGTTTCTCCTTTTTTTGTTTTTTTTCTTCTTTTTTTTATGATGTAAATGCGTTCAACATCCGAGGTCATAAATTTTTTGTAAATGCTTACTCTGAATGGAATGAAAAACACAAGCATTTTTTGTATGATGTGTTCTCTCCTTTTCTCTCTTTTATGTATATATATATATACATAAAAGAGATCACAGTTCAAAAAATGGCTCGTAATGGCTCGCTTTAGGTACATGCTCGCTTTAGGTTGTTGAGGGGGCCGATGTCGAGGCAAAGGTATGCGACCAAGGTGCAACTTGCCTGGCTCATTTTTTCTCCCAAGTGTTTACCTAGGCTAGAACAAGGCGGTCTATCAAAGCATGGGGGGAGACCGAGGCCGAGATGTAGTTCACCTGGCTAGTCTCTTTCCCAAGTGGTTACTTCGGCAATGCAAGGTCGGGGTCTCAGGCCGAGGTGAACTACCAAGTTGGTCGGGGTGCCATATACTTAATCGCGCTAAGTATATACGACCAAGAGGTCGTCTGCCGTATTCACTACTGGCTATGTGCTCTGGCGACGGTCCGGCTCGAGCACCTGGTCCTCAAGAGAGGCTGCGCACTTCAACCAGTCGAGAAGCCGAGGGGGCCTAGGAACTTAGTGAGAACACGCGCTAAATGTTGATCCGAAGAGGAACTTTGCATTTCATTCATCAAATTTTGCATCTACTTGTAGTTCATCCAGAGGTTCTCCAAGTTCCACGTTCGAGGGACGGGTCTCCATCTAAGTGTTCCAAATGAAAGGTGTCGGGGCTAACAACTTGCTTGACTCTGTAGGGGTCTTCCAAGTTGGGACCAAGTTTACCCACACCTGGCTCAGGGACCATGACTTTCCTGAGGACGAGGTCTCCCTTCTTGTAATGCTTCTCCTTTACCCTCGAGTTGTAGTAGCGGACCACCTGTTGTTGATAGGTAGCCACCCTTACTTGTGCTTTCTCTCAGGCTTCTTCCAGCAGATATAGGTTTGCTCTGAGTGCTTCACTGTTCTTGGCTTTGCCATATACTTTAATTTGGAGCGTCGGATGATCAATCTCTACTGGGATAACGACTTCCGTACCGTAGGTCAAGCCAAACAGGGTTTCTCCTGTGGCCGTCCAAGGTGTGATTCGGTATGCCCAAAGTACACTGCTTAGCTCGGTCGAGTCTGGTCTTCATTCCATCTAGTATGGTTCTGTTGGTGACCTCGGGTAGGCCATTTGTTTTCAGGTAGCCTATCGAGGTGTACTACTGCTTGATGCCGTGAGAGGCGAACCATTCCTTGAACTTGGTGTTGTTAAATTGCTTCTCGTTGTCGGTGACTAGCATGTGGGGAAAGCCGAAATGACAAATAACGTTCTTCCAAAAGAAGCTCTAAACTGCTTTAGCTGTGATGGTAGTCAGGGGTTTGGCTTTTACCCACTTGGCGAACTGTCCACGACGATGATGAGGTATTTCTTGCCCCCTGTTGCTTGCGGGAAAGGGCCGAGGAGGTCCATTCCCCACTTGGCGAAGGGCCAGGGGCTACTGAGTGCCGAGAGGGTTGTGGTCAGCTGATGGAAAAGGTTGGCATGTCTCGGACATTGGTCACACTTCCGTACCAGCTCGGTTGTGTCTTTATGGAGGATCAGCCAAAAGTACCCCTGCCTTAGTGTTTTTTGGGCCAGGGCTTGGTCGCCGAGGTGGTTACCACTGATGCCTTCGTGAATTTCTCGGAGCTCGTACTCGCCCTCCTCCTGATGGAGTCATCAGACGTAAGGCAAGGTGAAGGATCTCCTATACAACTTTCCCTCTAGCAAGGTGTAGTGGGTTGCCTGATGTCGGAGTCTCCTGGCTTCGTTCACGTCGTCGGGCAGTCCGTTCTGTCAGTAGGAAGTCGATGATGGGGTCCATCCATGACAGATCGGCCTGTACCGGAAGTAGTTGGGCTTCTTCTATAGAGGACCGAGGTAGTTTCTCCATGCGGACAGTGCGGCCGAGGTTCTTGCCAACTTGGGAAGGTAATCGACTCTTGTGTTCTCGGCTTGCAGGACTTGCTGCAGGGAGAAGCGCTGGAAGTGGCAGGCTAGTTCTTGAACTTTGGTGAGGTATTTGGACATGCTTTGCTCTCTTGCCTCATACTTGTCGTTGACTTGGCTCACCACTAGTTGTGAGTTGCTGAAGGCTTCGATGTGTAGGGAGTCGAGGTCCCTGGAAAGTTGCAAACTAGCGAGGAGGGCCTTGTACTCGTCTTCGCTGTTGGATGCCGGGAAGTCGAACCTTAACACATACTCTATGATTGCGTATCTGGGGTGAGGAGGATAAGACTCGCTTCACTTTCTTTGGCATTGGATGAACCATCAACAAAGGATTTTCATTTGGGGTGAGCCTCATTGACCGGGTGGTTCCCTTCAGCATCTTCGATGGCTCGACGAAGGGCTCGCTTGAAAGTATATTCTGTTACGAAGTTTGCTAGGGCTTGTGCTTTGATAATGGGCCTCGGCTGGTATTGTATGTAAAATTCTGACAGCTCGACGCCCCATTTGGTCAAGTGCCTAGAGGTCTCAGGTTTGGTGAGGAAAGCCCTATGGGGACGGTTCGTTAGGACCATTATAGTGTGAGCTTGAAAGTATGACCTAAGCTTTCTAGCCAAGACCATGAGGGTGAAGGCCAATTTCTCTACCTCGGGATATCTGGTTTCGACATCGTAGAGGACCTTGTTAACGTAGTATATCATCTTCTGCGCTCCGTCTTCTTTTATCAGAACTAAGCTGACTGCCTCGTCCCCGATCGATAAGTATAGATATAGGGTCTCTCCTGGGGCGGGCTGAGTGAGGAGGGGAGGTGAGGCGAGGTAGACCTTTAGCTTGTCAAAGGCGGACTAGCATTCCTCCATCCACTAAAGATCCTTCAACTTTTTTATGGCACGGAAGAACGGAAGGCCGACTTCGACATGAAGCGGTTGAGAGCAGCTATCCGGCTGGTGAGTCTTTGAGTCTCATTCACCGACCGAGGGGGTGCCATGTCCAGTATGGCTTGTATCTTGTCAGGGTTGGACTCAATGCCCCTTTGAGTAACGACGAAGCCAAAGAACTTGCCTAAGGTGATGCTGAAGGTAGACTTGCTGGGATTAAGCTTCATGTTGAACTTCCACAAGGTGTCAAATGTCTCGGCTAAGTCCGAGGTGTGTGTCATGGCTTTCAGGCTCTTCACCACCATATCATCCACGTAGGTGTGTGTCTTCTATATTGTGGCCAGTGCCACGGTGGTATTTGCAGTACTTCTTCGTGTTCCACCTCTTGGGGTTCCTCTTCATCTTCTCAGGCCACTTCATGAATTTCTCCTCCACGACCTGTATCAAGATCTGGGTCCTAGTGGAGTTGAGTGGCATGTATTGGTTGTAAGCCAGGGTTGAGGTCGGTGGCTTCTTGTTGTCCTTGTTGTTGTTGTGGGGGTGGTGGTCACCGCCCTTCCATTTCTTCTCAGGGGGCCCGTTGTGGCGCTTGACCTTTTCTTGGTGGGCCTTCTTGAAGAATTCTAGCTTCGTCTTCGGCGGGGTCTTGATGACTGAGCACTTTAGGGCCGAATTGGGGTGGAGCCCATTGATGGCAGCGTGCATTGAGACCATAGGGTCGAGGTCGCAGACCTCAATCTCTTCCTTCTTAAAGCGGTTGATGTAGGACTGCACACTCTTTCCCTGCTTCTTCTTGATGGACATTAGCAAGACTATGCTTTTCTGGCATCGTTTGCTGCTAATGAAGCGAGCAAGGAACAAGTTGGAAAATTGCTCTCATGAGCTGATTGATCAAGGTGGGAGCCTGGAGAACCAACGGCGGGCGGCCCCCCTGAAGGTAGCCTGGAAAGTCCGGCACATCAAGGCATCGGAATACCCATAGAGTATCACGAGCACTCTGAAACTTTCCAGGTGATCATCGGGGTTTGAGTTCCCATCGTACATCTCTAGCATGGGAGCCTTGAAGTGCTAGGGGAGAGGCTCGAAGATGATGTCTGAGGTGAAGGCGTCCACCCTCTTCGTCGGATTGCTTTGATTGGTCGAGGAGTCATCTCGGCTCTCTTGGACATGGCGAAGCTTGTCCTTGACGGCCCTGAGATCAGCCCTTAGTTCCACAATTTGAGGGTCGGCTAGAGCTTGCCGCCCATCTCTGTCTTCGTGGGCATGATGAGGGTCGACACGAACTCCGGAATGCTCCGAGGCAGTACCGCGTGCCTCCTGTCTGGCGCGGCATCAGCCCTTGGCCCTTGAGTGGGTGCTACGACGGTCGAGGTGCCCACCTTCATCCTAGGGGGTTCTCCCTCCTACGGCGATGGTGTTGCTCAGAAGGTTGGCGGCTGTTTTCGGACCGCGTCGACTTTTCCTCCTGTCGGCTGGAAGGTCTCTCGTTCTTATGTGGTGGGCTGGCAGATCGGCTGCTGTCAGACTCGACGGGCTTGGCCCATTGGGGGTTGGCCAGGCCGAGTGCTGGGGGCTCAATGTGCTCACGGCGGCCCTAGTGATCTGACACCCTGGCAGGGCGGTTGCCTTGGGGGGGCACGTCTTGCTTGGGGGTAGGCTTGTTCCACGCGTTGCGTGAGGTATTCCAGGTTCGTGACCAGGTTTTGGAGGTTCTTGGCTCTTTGTACTATGGCGTCTGAAGCTTTTGGAGAACTTGAGTTTGTAGTGTTTTGGGGGAATCGTCTTTGCAACATTTCTCACAGACAACGCCAATTGTTGATGCTCAGTTTGGCCAAGGGCAACAAAGTAAATTCACTCCCAAGCTTTGGAAGAAGACCGAAGGCTCTGATGGTCCAAAGGAGATGAATAGAGGCCGAGACGAATCGCTCCTTCGGATACTGTAGAAGCCGAGGGCTGGTATTGAGAAGGGCTTTTGAGAGAGGACGAAGTGATGTTCCTACAGTGATGAATCTGCAAGGGAGAAGGTGTGAGAGGCCTCGGGTGAGAACTCGAGGCCAGGACACCGACGGTCAAGTTAGTATGCGTGCAAGGTAAGTAGTGAGTTTGGAGCTGAGGGGTCCAGACGAGGTCTCAGATAGTGCTAAGTCCTTGGAGGAAAGAGCACTAGAGATCACAAAAGTTTGAATCCTTTACCTTGTGGGGGGTGCCTTGTATTTATAGTCGGAGCTGCCAGGGAGTAGTTGGGTTCAAACGGTCTAGATGTGAGCCATATGAGGGCCTGGCAAGATGCTCTGCCAGAACCATGCGGCACCCTATGATTGGGTCCGCTTGGTCCCCATTAGATAACCTTGAGTGTGCTCATGGTGAGCCTATGTTGGTGCCCTCTTTTCGACACACGTCATCCTTGTACAGGCCAACCGAATACGCCTACATCAATGGCTATTATAGTAGCCATTAAAGTTGCCATTAAAATTATAATTGAATGACTTTTATAACCTTTCAAAGAAATAGAGGATAATTTTAGTATAAAAAAAGTTTCACATTTTATTCACACTTTTATATATAATATAGATAACAAACTATTTAAGGTAAATTACATATTACCACCGCGCACTTTGTGGTAATGACAATTAACCCTGTGAACTTTCGTTTGCGACAAAGTCTGCATTGAACTTTTTGATTCCAACACTTTTGCCCGCTCTATGTTAAATGGATTAACAAAAGAAATTAATTCACTAAAATGCCCTTTTAAGAAAGAAATTAATTCCAACACTTTTGCCCCCTTCTTATGGACGATAGGATGGTATTTCAAAATGACAAACATGTGGAGGCCAAAGCACCTTATCCTTTTCTTTGTAGAAGAAAAAAAGAAACATAAATAAAAGGTTTATGCAAATATGTAAGAAAAGGGCAAAATGACCTTATAAATTAAAGAAAGGGTAGTTTGGAAATTAAAAAAAGTGTTCAATGACAGTTGTATTAAAATTTTTTTTTGGGTAAATTACTAAAACCCATATACTATGGCATCAATAACAAATACCCACTTTATTTTCGTTTGTGACAAAGATCCCTTGATCTTTTATGTTGCTATTAAGTCAGCTAGCAAAAGGCATTAAATTGCCAAAATGCCATCTTCATAATTCAAGGGACATTAAATAAAATCTTCCAAATTAGAAAAGTGGGCAACATGGTTTTTAAAATTGACTTGGTGACCGAACCGGTCAGGGGTCCAGTTACCGGTTTGAATGGTGTGACCGAACCGGTTAGGGATCCAGTTATCGATTCGAACTGTCTGACCGTTCTACCCAAACAGTCGATCCATTCTGACAAAAATAAATAAATAAAAAAATAAAAAAATTGAAAAATGGTCAAAACCGTTCGAACAATTAACTGACCGGTTCAACAGTTTGCTGACCAAAATCAACGGTTTTGGGGAAAAACGGAACCGGTCAAGTGACCGGTTCCCGGTTTTTCTAGTCCGACCGTCCGGTCCAGTCCGGTTTTGAAAACAATGGTGGGCAAAGTCATTACCCCATTTGTCTATTCCTCCTCTTTTTTTTTTCCTAATTTTCTTCTAAACCCTAACATGCATAAACATATCAATGGAGAACCATTTGACGAGAACACGACGTTACTCTTTGCTGGAAGTTGTTGTCACTATCTCATTGATGAAGAGTTGTCGATGAAGAAGGTATTTTTATCGTTGTCGCCAAAGAAGAACCTATGTTACACACTTACACATATGCCACTCAGATATTTTAATCATATGAGAACCAATATTTTCAAGAACTGTTAGATTATCAAAGTGTAGGTCAAAAGAGGTAAAATCGTTTAAGCAAATAATAAAAGGGCAATTTTGAAATTTAAAAAGCTTTAAAATAACCAATTGAGAATATTTTCCAAAGTTAACTAATGGAATTCCAATGGATGTAAAGCATAATTCCACCTCTGGTGTCTACAGTTCCATCGGAATCTTGTTTTAGTGCAAGTACCAGGGTGCTGGATGACAAAAGAAGTTGCCTGAACAATGAGAGCATAAAAGATGTGCATCTGCTTCAAGGATTGACTAGATGTAGAAGATAAACTACAAGACAAGGGTGGACATGATACAACACCAGACATTTCACCCAAAGCAGATGATGAAGTCATGAATTTGACTACTTGTATAGAATTTTTCATTTTTTCAAATTATTGTAAATTTTTTTATTTTATTTAATTTATTTGATATATATATATATTTTAATTTTTAACAATGTAATTTTGTATTTTCAATTTGTAACCATATTGTATTTTTTACATTTTATAAATTTATTCTATTTTTATATTTCATTCATCTAAGTATGCAATGATCCAATCATTGTATTTGTAATTCACTAATTTGTACCATTCAAATTTAAATGAAATAAAATTCTTATTTTTCTTCAAATTTGTTATTCATCATTCTTATTTCAACTTGGTTAAGTATTTCTTTTTTCATTTATGTGTTAAATAACTTAGATTTCTTTTCTTAATTGTTTAAATAGTTCCCAATTCCCAAAGTTCATAGGAAAGTTAAATATTTTAGTTTTACATTTTTACTTAGAAAAGAAATCAAAATTTTCAAAAAAAAAAAGAAAAAAAAACAGTGCAGCCCGGTTCGGCCCTAGTCTAAGGCTCGCCCTATGGCCCAGCCCTGCATGCCGACACAGCATGGCATGGGCCCACTAAGCCTGGGTCCTGGCGACCCGTGAGCCAGCACGGCACAGTCCGCCATAAGAGCGGGCCGCCCACGATCCGTGCCCACTTTACACCTCTAGGGATATTGTCATTGACCCCATAATATAAGGGGACTTTGTAATTTATCCTTTTTTTCTAAATTAACAATACAACCCATTACAATCAAAAAACACAAAGAACAAAAAATACCCATTACAATCAAAAAACACAAAGAACAAAAAATACCCATTACAATCAAAACACAAAGAACAAAAAATAAAACCACAAAAGAAGATCATTACCCTAGATGTAAAAGACGAAATACCTAAAAAACCTTCTTTGAGAAGAGCAACCACCTATCTTGAAACTTCATGAATGGTGTCATAAACATGAAAAATCTCTTCATCAATACCTTTATTCACTGAGAATATGGACCATTGTATAGCCTTCATTCTTGACTATTGTGTAAAGTGTATCATTAATTTTTTTCCAGGTAGGTTGGTGGCCATGTCCCATTAGGATACATTATTATTATTATGGTTGTTTCAACACATTTACACGCAGAGATGTCTTTCTTTGGTTACAATCAGAAAGTCTTACACATTTTCTCTTTAAAATTGATAACTTTTTGTGGGCGGAGACAAGGTGCATGCTCAAAACAGTTTAGGCATTTATAAGCTCATTAAGGAGGGAAAGTAACTATTTATTCAATTTTAGATTCCCTTGTTTATTTGGTCATCCAGGCTCAATTTTGAAGGTGTAAAAATACAATTGTGCACAGTGCAAAACATTATATTTTGTATTAACGAAAATTGTAGATAAGTGCGAATTCTGTCCACGTCTACTCACAACAGACTATTCCCGTAAATTGGAAACATCTCCCCTTGTATAATACCATGTAAGAGGATGAGATGTTTTTCATGTGTGGCTGTGATGTTACGTGGGTAGACATGGGCAGAGTTTGTGTGGCAGGGTCTAGTCTCACTTTGGTCTCCAAATTTCAAATCGTCCCAGTTTAATCCAAAAGCAATAATCAGAACAATGAAACAGTCCATGAACATAAAGTATGATAGAAAGGCAAAGTAAAGAATATGATATTTAAGTGCACACACTAGAAAATGAGATTCGCTTCCCTCACGACAAACCCATACCCACACCGTTCCAACCGTCTTTTACAACCTTACATTGAGAATATCTCTCCACGAAATAGCACATAAGCTGCTTGAACGGGCTTTGCGGCTATAAAACATCCATCCCATTTAGATACGTATACTGTGTATTTATGTACAGAGCCTAAGTGTGAGGTCAAAGATAGTTTCACCATTAAAATAAATGTACTAAGATTCGTGTATTATTTTTCTTGTAGTTATTTTTAAATCGAACAATAAAACCCGAAGGAAGGATGAAAGTACCCACAACAATGAAAAAGAAGATTTTCAATCTGGCCCACCTAAGTACAGACTAGCCCAAATTCTGAATAAGAAGATTTTCAATCAAGTGCTCCTAAGCCCAGCCCAAGTGTGTTGGTTTTAGCATGGGCTGAGCTTGGTTTGACAAACTTGGGCTTTGATCAGGGATTCATTGAAATTGATTAATTGAAGGACATTTTTGTTTCTTAAAGATATTATGAAGGGGTAGGTAATTTTCCCTATAGGCTCAGTTTGGAAGGAGTACAAATACAAATATGTAGAGTGCAAAAACCTATATTATTTTGTATGTATTTACACTGCACATATTTGTATTTGTACTCCTTTCAAACTAAGTATTATTATATGTATTATAATATTTATTTATTATTTTATAAATTTTATATTTATATCTAATATATTATTAAATAGTGTTTGTATCAAGGCATAAAATCAAATAATGTAGATGGAGAGACCCAAATCAAAGTGCTTTTACCAGAGTATCACCATATCTTTCTACAGCTATACATATTATGTTTGGATTGACAACTGCCCACTGACTGTTCATGTTGGATTACTTTCTTTCTCCTTCTAGCAGCATCTAGGGGTGCCAATGGACCAGATTTGAGTTGGATTCTGTCCGAACCAAAATCAATTTGAATAGATTGGAGGACCAATATGATATTGAATTAGACCACTCCAGATTCAATGGTCCAAAATATTTATTGGATTGGACCAGACTTGGTCCATCTGTAATGGATTTATACTGGATTAGGTTAGATTGAACCAATACTCAGTCCATTGATAGATGGTAAGATTATGTCTATCAATGGATCAGGTTTGGGTTGGACCCAATCTAAATTTAAACCAATTCAAACAGACTGGATGGTCCAGACATTGAATTGGATCAATCCAGAATGGCACAAAGTCAGATTGAATTGGACCTGGTCCATCTGTAATGGGATTCAATTGGACCAAGTAGGGTTGGACCAATATTCCGTCCATTGACAGCCATAGACCCAGCGTCCCAAAACTTGGTGTTGGTGTGCTTTGGCTGGGAGTGCTAGCCAGCTCTCAGTCAGAAGAAACGTTTCATCACCAAACCAACCACTGAGCCGTAAAGCATGTCGTTTCCGATCCTCTTCGGGTCACCGTCTGCCTGATATCTGGGGCCTACGTCAACAGAGTTGATGTGGCAAATAAAGATTGGCTCAGTAGTACAAGTAGAGCTTGTAGGTGATTTGACTAAAGGTCAGGCATGTCTGTGTGGTATGAAAACAAAATGACAGCTGACACCATCCGTAAGTACTGTATTGGGCCATTGGCCTATTGGGCCTGACGCATCACCAATGAGGAATGCAAGTACGTAAGTGCATAGATTTAGGATGGATTTATTGATCCACTAACACTAGCTGGTAGATGCTATTCAACTAATAGTAAATCCACATAGATGCTACATCTCAACAACTGTTCTATGGATCCATCAAAATGTACATGCTTTCAAAAAATAATTAAAATAAAAATAGACAAAACTCATTAAATGGATCTAATAAATTGACGGTTTGACCACTTAGGTCATGGGTTACGGACTAAATCAATAATTTTTGACCAAGGATCGAATTAAAAATATAAGGAAACCAATTGCCTGATGTTTACTGGGCCGAACGGTCTGACCGGATAAATTAACAGTAGCTCGAAAACACTGCATGTTTCTACTGATTGTGTGTGTGGCTTAGGAATGACAACAACGCGAAAATTAATACCAAATATATTGTAACGTTGCTATTGTCCCTGTCTCCCAAAATATCTCACCAAACAAGGCTGGTCATTCATCAATAATCATCACTAGTATAATGGATCAGAGAACAAATCAGACTCAAAATATCTATAGCTCAATTAGTTTTGTTGTTGTTGTTGATTACTAACAATATCATCCCAAAACAAGGAGAACAATTAGATATAAAACAAACACAATACACATCTGAGAAGTGAGAAAGTGGTTTCCTCGCCTACACCTAATCAAAGTGGAGCTTCATTAATGTAGTAAAAGTGAAATAACACACTGTTAATCTGTAATGCTATTCCAATCTATAGAGCTTCGGTTGCCTGATGAATGGTCGAGACACACGAGAATCTTTCCAACCTTATCTCCAATTAGAAAAGAAAAGAAAAGAAAAGAAAGAGAGAATGGAAAACAAGTTCCACCGACATTTGATGGGTACATTCTGATTCCAGACCTTCACATTTTTCTTATTATTTTTCAGGTACAAAAGAGAGAGATAATGTGTCACCCGGTGGTCTGTGGAGTAGAAGAAGTATCACCACTTCTTCACAGGCCTTATTCTAGACCTCTCTACATCAACTTTTTGTTGTACAGCCCTCCTTTGAACAATTTGACAATGCCAAATTGCCAATCAAGCTAGGATGATTGGTTTGCATCGCTACTCCAACCAAAATTAGGGCTATAAATAAGTCGGATCAGATCCGATTCGAATCTAATACCGTTAAGAGGTGTATTAGGATATCCTCTTGATTTTAATAAATCGGATCAGATGGAAAAAACTGATCTGTTAATTTGATGGATCGAATTCAGATATTGGTTGATCCAATCCGTTGTGACCCGATTCGATTTATTAATTATGAAATATTATATATGTATATTCTATATATATTTTATATAATTATATATTATATATTTTAATATATTATTATATTATATAAATAATGTAATATATCATTTATACTATATAATCTAAATATAATTTTAATCGAATAGGATATCCGATAATACACTTGAATTCGAATTCAAATCATGCTTTTGAAAATCCAATGGATCCTTATCGGATTCGGATCAGTTGGATTTTCTTAATGGATTGGATTAGATATGCCTTTACCGAATGCGAGCTAATCCGATTGCAGACCTAACCAAAATCATACAAATTCACATTGGCTCCTCACATGCAACCCAATGACCCAATCCAACCATGCATTGGGAACATCTTCCCAAACTTGGAGATTGGATTTGCTCCTCGCAGAGAGCGCATCTCATACCAATTTTACAGTACATTGTAATCATGCATCGAGAACATTTATTGTACTTTATGTTATAATTCATGGAAAGATGTTTGCAATGCACAGTTGCAATGTACTGTGAGGTTGGTGTGATGAACACTCCGTAAGGACTGAGAAGCAAATCTGAATTCCCCAGGGGAGATGTTACCAATGCCCGGGTGGATTGGGCTGTGTGTGGGGTGTGCTCTGTGAAGAGCCCGTTTGTTCTCAAATTATATTTGGCATTCAACACTGCAGCACTAGTTTGGGACCAAAATCTACAGAGAATGCATTGGGAAGGGAAAAAAAATTAAATGTCTCTTGTCCCATAGACTGGATTTTTGTTTTCGTTCTTTTTCTTTTCTTTTTTTTTTCCACAAAGAGAAAATGAGGGCAAGGATAACGAAAGGTGTTCAGATTTCATCATCACAGAATGGTCCTCACAGCATATCGCAGCAGCACATTGGAAACATCTCCTGTAGTTATATGTTTTCATTGATGGATGTTCCCAATACATGGCTGCAAGTGCTGTGAGATGGGTGTGCATGCCAGAGGAGGAAATCTAAATTCTAATTAAAGGAGGTAGAAAGGAAGTCACCGGAAACCATAGGCTGTGTTTGGTTGAAGTGCAATTTTATTTGCACTAGTAACAAATGTCTGAGAGTACAAATGAAAAAGAAAATGCAAATTTTGGTTTAATTTTGTTTTAGATTTTATTTATGCTGCTTTGGGTCTTGTTATATTTCATTTGTATTATAACCAAACAAAATAAGGTAAAATTTGAAAAAAAAATATCACTATTTGCAGCCGAATCATTTACACTATCATGGTTTTACATCAGTACAAATAAATTTGCACTGCAATTTTTAGTACAATGTCGCTTTAGTCCGTCTATTAATCACAGCCTTGGCCAGACCTTGACGTCAATTCATAGTTCATCTAAAATTCAAGGTGGGACTACAAAGGCAGTAACATCAAGGCCATGATTTCACGGGACCAAAACCATGTCATGGCAAAAGTGGTGTGGAAAATCACAAGGCTCTAACAATTTGAAAGCTTATCTGGATACACACACATTAAATTAGATGAACTAATAGAAAAGGGGAACAAAAAAGGAATGGTGGTCAGGTCAGCCATGTTGGATGACTGGTCCCCACACCTTCAGATAATACTCGTGTAGCTTCTAGCTGTAAAGTATGGGGGGCTCCGACCACCTCATCACCTTGTTTTCGGGCTTCATGTGTTTATACATGCACAGCAGGCGCAGGGCGCATGCTTCGAGTTTTGATATAGAAGAGGCCATGTTTATCTGCTTGACTTAAGCAGAAACTTTTTTTTTTATGTGTTAAATTCAAGGTTCAAAATATGGCGATATATTGGCCCGTATTGGCCGATACGTATCGCATCAGAGCCTTCTGAAGTGTTCAGGTGGGCAAGTGATTCAGGGGATAGAACGGCCTCTTTAAGCCAGATTCAAAATAAAATAAAATAAAACAACAGTACCGATACAGATAGTTTGAACGTTTGATTGAATTGTCTGGACTGCGCAGCTAAGCTGGTAGTCAGTTATGTGGTGGTAAGCAGCTTTTAGTTAGAAGAATATTAGAGGGGAGTCACCATGGATGGTGTGTTGTGTTGTGTAACATGGAGGACAAGAAGCAGTTGGAAAGAAATGGTAATTGGGTGGATATATAAATCTCCGACCACCAAATCGGGTTAGAGTAGGATGTCTGTTTTTGGGCCATCAAAGAGAGGCATTACGGGACCCATATTGTGTTTGATGGGGTTCAGTGGTTTCCATGTGGTACCCCCCCCCCCCCCCCCCATGGCCATGACCCATGAGAGATGGCACCGTCCACATACAGGTTGTACCTTCTCAATGTACACTAGCTTCAATTATGAGAAATAGAATATTCGTGTTGCCCAACCTCCATGGCATCAAAGAGAGGGGGGTGCCGGAAGGATATTATACCGAAAAGCTTTTGACAAATACCACCTGATTGATTGTCAATTGGATGATGGCCGTTGATTGGTTACAACTTCTGATTTCATATATTAAAAGTTGGTAAGGGAAATCAGTTCTAAGAAGTTTAGGGGCAGGTAGAAAGTAGAAAGGACTCGCAATTGTATATATATATACCAACTTAGCTTCTCTAGTTGCCCTTGCCCCCCAAAAAGTAGGTCTCCCGGGGTTGGGGTCGAGCCAGTTCTAGATAGTTATCTTTCCCTCGTCTCCAAACCTTTTAGGCTGCTAACATATATCGATGAAGTTGTACACCAATTGGTTTGAAGTTATGGACTTTTGTAAATGAAAAGTGAGATTACTGATATAAATATTTGCATCGTTGTTGTATTTACATAGAAATGTTTAATTAACACATCCATATTTACATTTACATTGCAAACAAACGCAACCTTACCAAACGAGCCCCAAAGAAGCTGATGCCCAATGAAATAGCAATTAGAAATTTAGAACAACTGCCATAGAAATAGAAAGCTGTCAAGCTCGGAACTATAATAGTGTTGAGCGTCTGCCTGTACGGTTCCCCACCAATATTTATAATTTATAACATCAGCAAAAGAATCTACTACTGACAACGAGGCCTAATTCACTGATGTCCAATGCACTCTTTTTTATTAAAAAACAGAAACCAGTTAAAAACCGGTCAAAAAAAAGCCAACCAAATTGAACAAGCAAAGATTCCCTACGATAGAAAGAATATAAGCTTTTGTATATTTTTCATGGCTGCACAACCCGGGCAAAGGGGTTAAGAACAACCTCAATGGCTGAATGGAAACAAAACAAACGACCAAATCTAGAGAGAGAGAGAGGGAGGAAGGAATCAGTCCCCCGTCCCCTCGGGCTCGGGCCCCTACTCTTTTTCATGCTTTGCTTTGGATGCTTTTGTAAGGAACAATGACACCTGGGTCCCTCCATGTCCGTCGTGCCAATGACTAGTGATAAGCTGGTGGTAATGACTAATGACACCTATTCCTACTCGGTTTGATAAATGAAAAAACAAGAAAAATAAGATAATCGTCCAAACACACAGGCGGCAACGATGAGGAGAGAGTTCGTTCGTAAGTCTCCCGCTGCTCACACCGAACCACTATCTCCCCTTCCCCATCAGAAATCAGCATCATCTTCCCCAGTCATAACATCTTTGTATTTGTATTTGCACTCTACATATTTGTAATCTCTTAAATATTATTTTTTCGGACCGACTGACATCACCCTAAATTTATTGGCGACTGCATGTGCTTTTAAAAGCACTGTTTCTGGACCAATGCAAGTGGATTTCCTGATTTCGTGTATCGAAGCTTTCGTGACTTTTCTTAATTCAAATATATACGTTTGTTAGAAACTCTACCACGCAATATTGCGCTGCGCCTGCGCGACTCTCTAAAGTCCAATCATTAAAAAATTTGAATATCTTTTTTTTTTTTTATTTTAAGAGGCATGAATAATAGAATAGAATACAAATGCCCGAGAATGTATATGAAGGGAAAGAAAGGCATATGAAACAAAAAATATATCAAGAAATATAACAAGGTAACAAAAGAAAAAAAAAAAAAAGGGTAGAAGTAGAAATAAAACAAATGCAAACGCAGGAAAATTGAAATAAAAAAACTGCAAGAATTTACCGGCAACGCAAGGTCAGGGTGAAGGTCCATATAGGTCGTATGGGGCCCAGAGAGCGTCGAGAGGGCACGGCTGTTTTGAGTCAAGCCGGAGCCACGGCTTGCCGCTGCCGCTCCAGTGCAGCAGGCTGACGGGACCCGGGTGAAGATCACGGCAACTGCCTTTCACGTTATCCCCTCCGAGGCCATGTTGGTTCCATTTGTGCTCGATCGGCGCCACGTGTCCAGCGAATACAAGCAGGAACGGCGGCAGTGATCCTAGCTCGTAAATTCGGCCATTCTTCTGGATCTCCATCCACCGTTCTATCCTCTTTGTGTACCCAAACCTCCTCCACTTCGCTAGATCCATCACCATTACTCCCGTGTTGAAGTAACAGGGTTTCCTGCCCGTGAACGTGCTGGAAAACCGCCTATCCGACCAAAAACTCTCCCTGAAGTACTTGGTGAAGTTGGCATGGCAGTACTCCGGCGCCCCTACTGTTCTAGGCCCGAGGCTGGTCGTCCATAGTTTCGAAACATCGTCTACCACCACGATATCAGAATCCAAATATATAACCCGGCGAACGCAGGGCTCGAGAATGTCCGCGAGATAATTCCTGGCGTAATTCAACGGCTGCTCCAGAGCTTGCCTCACCGAAGTGGAGATAAGGTTCCTAACAATCCCCGGATTGAAGAAATAAACTTTGAATTTCAACTGCGGGAACGTAGAACGAACTAGGGTTTCGAGATTGGTCTCCGACTCCGACACGAGAAAATGGAAGAAAATTTTCTCGGGACAGAGCGAATGCTGCAGGATAGAGTGAACGGCGGCGATGGAGCCGCGGAGGTACTCAATGTCGAGAGTCATGGCGATGTGGACGAGAGAGGGATCGCATACCGTGGTTTCGCCGGGGCCTTTTCTGTCGGTGGAGCCGCATTCTTCAGCATTGCGAAATGCGGAGGCCTTTCTGAAGGAAAACCGATTGAGCGAATCAACGGTGGGGACCTGGCAGGGAAACCGGAGATAGCCGTCGAAATGAGAGGATCTAATGGCTTCTGCAGGGGGGAAAGATTGAAGAGAGGGAGACAATACGATCATAACCATTGCGGCAGAGAAGAAACCCGACAATCTCATGATCCATAGCATCTTCACTGGGTAGTCACCGGTCCTCCTCTTCTTCTTCTTCGATTTGAAGTCGAAGCGATTGGCGAACCGAGAGGATTGATACAAGACAAGGAACGCAAGGGTTCCTTTTTGGTCTGCCAGCCTGAGCCTGAAAAAGAGAGATGAGAGACAGACTCGAATCACTATACTCTACTTCAGAAATCGGACTCCGTGCAGACGAAGCAAACTTCGAGAGGGAAAGGCGGGTGAAAGGTAAAGGGGAGAGAATCCATGAAGGCGTAAGCGAAGGCCTAGGTCTACTCTGCGCCAACGTGCGCTGCAGTTCGTCCTCGCCCTCTCTCTCTCTCTCTCTCTATATATATCTATCTATCTCTCTCTGTGCTTCCACTCTCTCCACTCTCCTCCCGTCTGTCTCTCTATCTCTCTCCCTCCCAGTTGGAGAAAGCTGAAGAAGCAGCAGCGGCCAAGCATACGACTCTCTTTTCCAGCTAACAGCTTTGCCTTTTCCACCATAGGACTCCTCCCCGCCCGAGCATAATAATAATCATAATAATAATAATAAGAAGAAATATGATGACGATGATATATACAAATGAAAATAATAAGAAGTGAAATAGAGACGTAATAAATTAGGCACGGAAATACACCTCAAAGCATATCACTAAACGCCAGCGTTTTGTAAAAGAGCCAGCTGTGATTGTCTTCTCTGAGAATTGAATGACAACTGGGTCCTATTACATGAACTGACAAAAACGCCCATCACACGACGACGACGGTAATATGAGTATAAACGCCGAAATGATGAAGGGAGAGAAATCACTATCAGTCCATACGCAATAAAAGCTTTAAATACTGAAAATCACTGAGGATTTATGTTTTGCCAAAATTAGCGAATATGTACAAAGATATTCCATTTCCAGAGTTTTGTGGGATTAGAAATGACGTTAGTGTGGGGCCCCGTAAATACATCCAAAGGCCATGATCTCAGGTTGTAGCGCAAGGCGGATTTCCAGTTGGGTGGTTCACATTTTAAAAGTGAGGCGGACTGACTGGACGGCCCTCAACCTCAAGGATAAAAGTGAGATTTAAGTTCCCAAGTCCCAACTCTTGACGCTCCACGGAGAGCCCAAGAAAAACCAATTTCGTTCCCGCGCACAAACCCAGTCCCCACCACTTCATACAAATTGTTGCTACTCTCAGTACCCCTTACGAACGCACTCTTCACCGCAGATCAAGGATATTCTGCGTAAACGTATAACTTGCAGTAACCACGCTCACGATTCACGAATCACAATGTCGGGGCTACGGGGACAACACAACGAGCTTTCGAGGAGAAGTTGGCCATTCAATGGTATGTAGTGTAGTGTGTGGGGAAAGGACCTTTAAGCAAGGACGGTCGCACGGCACTAAACGTCAGAAGTTGGTCTAATTGTAATTGGACAGTGAGATAAATGAAGGGAATCACACCACACGAGGGGAGAAAGAGTCCACGTGGCAACAATCGAAGTCCTCCACCGAATCATGTTATTTCCAACCTACACGTCTCCTGAGCAGAGAAGTTTGTACACAGGCAACCGTCTCGCCGTCGCCGACAGTTGGGACTTGGGACTTGAGCGGCGAGAGAGTGGTAATAAAACTTGGGCAACCGTATACCTCGGTCGGCGGGATTATATTACGAATCCGTATAGGATGGAAGAAGAAGATGAGATGATGATCAGTATACGCCAGCCTGGTTTCCACAAGCTTTTTGGGCCCTTTTGGGCTCTGGGCTTTTTTGGGCTCTGAGAAAAACCTGAAAAGCGATTCTCTCCGTAATTTGACGGTGTCCCTTGGTGGGGGCTTGCCGTCAGTGGACAGTGCCTTGGTCTTCGAGCCTTTATTTACTTCTCTGAAAAACAAAATGATCATTATTATTAACCGTTGGTGGTCACGAATCAAAATCTATTTCTCTACCTGACCAACAGGAATCATGTCAATTGTCAATGGGTCGGATCTAGCAATTAAGTAGAACCGATCGAACCAATATGTTGTTGGTTTCGGTTTTTGTCCGTTCCGACTTCCGAATCGATTCAG
The DNA here is from genome assembly GCF_055504915.1 of Nelumbo nucifera. Classification (NCBI taxonomy): domain Eukaryota; kingdom Viridiplantae; phylum Streptophyta; class Magnoliopsida; order Proteales; family Nelumbonaceae; genus Nelumbo; species Nelumbo nucifera. The sequence continues at coordinate 105,198,242 of NC_142651.1, forward strand.
TTCTTGAACTGATTATTTTATCAAATATATAATATTTTTATACTTTTTAGTTTAAAATGATACATTTAATAGATAATATTAGTTAAAATATTTAATTTATTAACCTATAAATAATTTAATATTTATTTATCATTATCATCAAAATTTAAATTTTAAGTTATTAATTAAATATACAAATAAAGCTTTCATTATAATTGAATCTCTCGGATTTGGGGCCGGACCCCATAAACCTGATTATTAACTGAAACGATTTCAAATCTGAGATTTTGTAACTGATTCTACCCAAACAACACCTTTTGTTTCATTTTCTTTTTCTGTTTAGAGAGAGAAGGCACGCCACACTGCCGGGGTGGGTTTGGATTAGACCTAATCTAAATTAAAACTAATTTGGATAAATTGGACAGTCCAAAACGTTGAATTAAACTGGTCCAAAATGGTTCAAACTATTGAATGGATTGGGTTGGACCTAATCCATCCCTAATGAGTTCATATTGAACAAAGTCGGGTCCAATTGGCACCCCTACCTACTAAAGATACCAAGTGTTTGAATAAGGCTGTAAGGTCAACCGAGATGCATCTTGTATGACACACACCCAAGCAAAAAAACAAGAAAAAATGGAGGAAGTTTAGTCAAAGTCAGTGTTAAGTAGAAAGGAGACGAGAACAAAGAGAAAGAGCGTAAAAAAGTTTCCATGATTTCCACGTTTAGGCATTCAACATCTATCTTTTGCTCCACACAAGCTTAGACTTACACTTTGCATATGTTTACAAAAGAAAAACAGGATTAACAGGTCACTCATGTTCTCATTTCTCTTTTATAAAAATGGAATCATCTACTTTAGAATAATTTTAAATCACAGAATTGGATGCTCTGAGTCCCTTGGAGATGGGTTTAGGTAGAGGAGAAGTTGGTTTAAGGTGATTCACTTTTTTCATCTTTTTCAATTGGTTTTTTCTTTTGTGTTTTTAATTAGGCTTTAAGAGGGAATAAGGGGGCCCGAAAGACTGAAAGTTTAATTAGGCCAGTTGGATGTATGATGTATGATATAAGTAACGTAACAAGTAATAACAATAAGTGATAAAGGCGTATAAAGATGGGGTCCACCCTTTTTGGAATATTACTTTACTTATATTAGTCTTTATAAATCTGGGTTGGCCTTTTTGTTCTAACTCTTAAAAGTTTTTTAAACAGCTAGGGGGGTCATGCTAGCTCGGTTCCGAAGGAAAAAAAGAACTGGGTCCAACTCCGGTACTCCATCGATGATACCTGACTGCGCCAAAAAAACGAAAAGAAGAAAAGAAAAAAGCATGGATGCCTCAAAATGATGCTAGGGATCAATAAGCGAAATTGAAACAACAGGGTCATGCCAATCGACTTGTACTTTTTTAAATTTCCTATAGGTATACTGTACAATGGGCTGTGTGCCAATTTAGTATCCAAACCTTAAAACACCATAATTTAGTATTCGAATTTTTATTTTGCAACAACCTATTATTAATGGACCATCAGTTATATATATCACGTGACCTCATGTGCAATTTAAGACATTTCAAAATGTCAAAATTACCCTTAAACACTGTTCATCATCTTCTTTCTCAAGAAAATGAAACAGAGCCTAACCTCTCTCTACTCAATTAAGGGACAGCTTGGATGTACTACCCGTACCACCCTCCATCCAACTGTGATGATGGAGCAACCACCACCAGCTCCCCGGTCACCCTCACAACGGTACCGCCGGTGGCAGCAGCGGGAAGCGAGTGAGTCGCTGACTATCGGTAGTATCCCAGACTCCCAGTCTGAAACCAAGAAAAGAGAAGCAACGAAAAGAGGACGACGAAGATATCATCCTGTTGAAGAGTGAGATAGAAATAGATACAGTGACGTCGTTGACGTCCCTAAAGACTCCAACTAACTCAACATCGACATCCGATAAGGAAGTAGCCAGTGGGAGCACCAAAGACCTCCTCCACCTCCCGATGCATCGGATGACAGATACAAGTTTGAACATCTCCTTGTCTATCCTCTTACGAGCCTTGATGTAAGACGCGATACTGGAGCCATGAGAGCGGCTGCACCGCCACGTGCACCGCCAAGTGCTGCACCGCCAAGTGCTGCTCCTTGAGAGCCATGAGAGCGGCTCAGAAGATGCTATAGGCGTCGACGAAGCGGAGGAAACCTACGAGGAGCTTGTCGACCCAATCAGGTCGTTGGCGGAGTGAGTTCAGAGTGTGAGGGAGCTGGAGGAGATCGTCGAGAGAGTCGTGGATGCTTTGGAGGCGATTCAAGCTGTGGGAGAGGGGATGGGGATTGGATGATACCCAAGTTCTGAGCTCACCAATGGCATCTTTGAGTTGGGAGATGAGGGGGTGGTGTGATCTGCAAGGGAAACTGGCGGATCTGATGTGGTAGGATTGGGAGCTAAGAAGGAAAGAGTACAATGGAATCTACTCACCATATCTTCCTTCTTCTTCTTCTTGTGACGATGGATGTATATTTATCTTCTGAGTTGCATTTGTTTGGTCCATCGAGGAGTTTATATAGGGAGAGGGGAGAGAGAGTGAGGAGAGATGAGACGATGAATAGGTGGCACTATCAGTCTGATTTTACCAAATGGTTGATAAAGAAAATTAGAGGACACTTGAAGGACATTTTTGTCTTTTTGCATGCCACTTAACAGCTGGTTAACGTCGGGCACTAGATCGTCGCAAAATGAAAATTCAGGTACTAGACTGTTGCATTTTAAAGTTTGGATACTAAATTGGTACTCGACCTAAAGTACAGGGTACCTATCGGAAAATTTCCCTAGAATTTCATTAAAAAACCACAAAATAACAAAAAATACAGGGAGAGACATAACCCGCCTTGTAGGGCTGTCAATGGGTCAGGTCCAACTCGATAGGTCTGGATTGATTGAACAGGTTTTGGTCTATAATTCGTCCCGATGAGTCAGTTTTGATTCCTAACAGATTGTCCCAATTATTATCAGTTCGGAACTTCCCCATTAGAAAGGCAAAATCGAAACAGGAGTTTTCTTCTCCATTCTAAAGTTAGGAAAAGGAGCTGCAGTTTAGACAACCTAATCTTCTCTTTCACTGTTCGTCCGTCTCTCATCTTTCACCGTTAGTAAATTCTCTCTTACTGGTCTCTTCTCTGTTGCCGTCATTCTCCTATTGAACTCGGCTATTGGGATTAAGTCAATAAGGGTTTTGTTCAAAATCAATCTCCATTATTGTTGAACTTGGCTGGTATTAAGCCAAGAGAAGAGAAGAAGAAGAAGAAGAAGAAGAAGATGATGATGATGAGAACAATCGAACTTGATAGACTAAACCCTATTAGTCGACCCTTAATATGGATTAGGCTCTAATTAGTAGTACAAAGACTAAACTGCCCCCACTTAAGTATGAGACAGGAAGTCTCTATTAAAACTGCAACATAAGCACATAGGTTAGCAAAAAAAAAAGACTAATCTACCCTTATTCGGCTCTAACACTCCCCTTCAAACTGGAGAATATATGTCATTTAATCTCAGCTTGTTACATATAAAGTTCACTCTCCCTAAGCTTAAGCCTTTTGTAAACAAATATACCCATTGATCACCTGAGCCCACATGTTCTGTGCTTATCTCTCCAGTAAGGACCTTCTCCCTCACAAAGTAGCAATCAATCTCTATGTACTTTGTTCTCTCATGAAAAACAGGGTTGGATGAGATGTGGAGTGCAGTTTGATTGTCATAGTACAATTTCATAGGTCTATCCATGGAGAACCCGATTTCTTGTAGGAGATTCCTCAGCCATACTAATTCACATGTAGTGTGTGCTATGACTCTGTATTCGGCTTCAACATTGCTCCTTGCCATAACTGTCTGCTTCTTACTCTTCCATGTCACAAGATTTCCTCCAATAAATGTGCAGTAACCTGTAGTAGATCTTCTATCAAACACAAAGCATGCCCAATCTGCATCTACATACCCAATTACTTCATGTTTTCCTCATGGTTTGTACAATAACCCATGGCTTGGAGCTCCCTTCAGGTACCTTACAATTGTAAGAACTGCATCCCAGTGAGGTATCCGAGGGTTCTGCATAAATTGGCTCACGACATTGACTGCAAAGGAGATGTCTGGTCTCGTGATAGTCAAATAGTTCAGCTTCCCCACTAGTCGTCTATAACTTCCAGGATCATCAAATATTTCCCCTGTATCACTACTCAACTGAGCATTTGGCTCCATGGGAGTTTCAGTCAGTTTTGTACCTAACAATCCTGTTTCATCCAGTAGATCAAGAACATATTTTCTTTGGCATAGGTTTACACCTTGTCTTGATCTAGCAACTTCTATACCCAAGAAATACTTCAATGTCCCAAGGTCTTTTGTTTGAAAATGATTTTGCAGAAAGACATTTAGTGTATCGATCCCCAATTTGTCACTAGTAGTTATGACAATATCATCTACATAGACCACTAATAAAATCTTTCCGGCTTCTGAATCATAGTTGAACACCGAGTGGTCAACCTAGCATTGTTTCATTCCAAAATTCTTCACCACTTCACTAAACTTCCCAAACCAACCACAAGGTGATTGTTTCAACCCATAAATTGCCTTTTTCAATCTGCACACCTTACCATCCTCCCCCTGAGCAACAAACCCAGGTGGTTGCTCCATATATACCTCCTCCATAAGGTCACCATGAAGAAAGACATTTTTAATGTCAAGTTGAAACAAGGGCCAATCATACGTAACTGCTAGGGAAATTAAGACACGAACAGAGCCAATCTTAGCCACTGGAGAGAATGTCTCCATATATTCCACCCCATACAACTGTGAATAACCTTTAGCAACTAGTATGGCCTTCAGACGCTCCACACTACCATCTGGAAAGTATTTCATAGTATACACCCATTTACAACCCGCAACATGCTTACCAGGTGGAAGAGTAGTGAGCTCCCAGGTGTGAGTATGCTGAAGGGCAGAGAGTTCCTCCTCCATTGCCTGCCGCCACCCAAGTGAGCTAAGAGCTTCTCGGACATTCTTAGGTATAGAAATAGATGACAATAGTGAAACAAACTGGCGATGTAAAGCAGAAAGGCGAAAGACTGAAACAAAATTGGAAATGGGATGAAGGGTACAACTACGTTTACCTTTTCGTAAAGCAATGGGAAGATTAAGTCCTGAAGGTTCTGGGACAGGAGCAACAACAGGATCCACAGACAAGGTAGAAGCTAGAGGAGGAGCCGGTGTCTGTTGATTAGGGACCATGAAAGACACACTTAATGGAGCGTGCATCCAGCTTGTCTATTCCAGGACTCAGATTGTGAACAAAGCACGCACAACCAAAGATACGAGTTGTTAATGGAAAGGGAGACAAGGTGGGGAACAAAATAGAGAAGGGAGACCGACCATGAAGAATGAAGGAGGGCATCCGATTAAAAAGGAAACACGTAGTAAGTACAACATCACTCCAAAATCGTTTAGGAACACTATATGATGAAGAATAGATCGAGTAGTTTCAAGGAGATGACGATTCTTTTGATCAGCCACCCCATTTTGTTGAGGAGTGGATGCACATGAAGTTTGATGAATGATGCCATGTTGTTCTAAATATTGTTGAAAGGAAGTAAGAAAGTATTCACGACCGTTATCTGAACGAAGAACTTTGATTGTAATACCAAATTGTATACGTATTTCAGCATTAAATTTTTTAAAAATGGAAAATAATTCACTCATTTCTTTCATTAAATAAATCCATGTCCTCCTTGAACAATCATCAATAAAAGTGACAAAATACTTGTAACTATTATAAGACTTTATTTTAATCGGGCCCCAAACATCTGAATGAACCAAAGCAAAATGACTTAACATACGATTTTCAACTCTACGACTGAAGGGAACACGACGATGTTTCCCATTCTGACACGACTCACACTGTAAAGACAACAAGTGACTCAAAGACGGAACCAGTATCTTGAGTGCCTTGAGATATGGATGTCCTAGTCGACAATGCCACTGTAGAGGAGTGAGTGAAGTCTGAAGTGCAACCGACGATCCACCACCGTCAAGGTAATACAATCCACCAGCCTCGTGCCCCCCACCAATCTTTTTCCCCATCTTGAGATCCTAAAAAACACAAAAGGAAGGGAAAATGTAATAGAGCAGTTAAGAGTCTTGGTTAATTACTAACAGACATAAGATTGAATGGAAACTTAGGGACATATAGAACAGATGATAAAGAAAGAGAAGCCGTGTCAACATTACCAACACCACAGATGGGAGAAGATGAACCGTTGGCAAAGGTAATAGTTTGAGATGAGGTAGTTTCAGAGAGGGAAGAGAACACACCTGGAGTCCCGGTCATGTGATCAGAGGCTCTAGAGTCAATAATCTAGGGAGAGGGTTTGGATGACAGACAAGCTATACCTGAGTGGGCAAGGGTGGCAGTAGTATGCTGTGAAGTAATCTGGAGGAACCTCTCATACTCATCACGCGGTACACTCACCATCTCCTTCCCGGAAACAGATGTAGATGTAGAAGGAGTAAGACTTGGCTGTTGGTTATCACTGACATCAACCCCACCAGCTACTGCATGATTGGCTCATGTAGAAGGAGGGCCATGGTGATCATAACAGAAATTCACCGAATGTCCGTCCCTGCCACAATGGGTACATTTCCTTGTAAAGTTATGTTTTCCTTAACACAACCTCCCCCTGAGTCTCGACCACCACCACGGCCTCCTCGGGAGGCATGTCCTCCCCCTTTAGTACCACGTCCACCTCCTCTGAGTATCACAAATGCTGATCTGTGGGACTGTATAGGATTCTCTGTTGGTCCCAAAGAAATCCTACGAAGCCGTGCAAACACTTCTTCAAGTGTTGGAAGAGTAGAGCCCTCTAATATTTGGGCCCTAACTGGTTCATATTCTGATTTCAACCCCACTAAGAACCTAGTGACATCTAGTTGTTCCTTCTGTTGTTGCTGAACCTTAACATCTGGAGTGAGGGGATGATAAACACTGAGTTCATTTCTGAGGTTCTTCATATTGGCATAGTACTCTTCTAGGGTTTTATTCCCTTGCTGCAGATCGAAATACTCCTGATATAGTTGATATACCCTTGTAGTATTATCCTGCCCAGAATAAACTTCTTGGCATGTTCCCATATGTCCTTAACTGTATCTAAGAACATAAAGTTGGCACTTATTTTGGGTTCCATACTATTCCATAACCATGTCATGATTTGGGCATCTTCCTGTTCCCAGTCATCAAACCTTGAAGAGTCAGCAGGTGGTTTATCTTCTTTTATATGCTTCACTTTCCTCTTTGCCTTGAGAAAAACTTCCACTAACTTAGCCCATGGTATATAGTTCTCACCATTAAGTTTAATTGAAGTCATCTGCACACCCAGATAATCAGAGGGAATAATCCATCACAATCTTTGAATGTCCTTCAACCCAAATGTTGTTGAATTCAGTTTGAGCTGCTATTTCCTAGATGCATCAAAATTTATTTTTAAGGTTCGATGGGTTCCATTTAACCCAATTTTTTGCTTCTTCCAATTCCCGCCATTGGATTTCTGAAATTTATGGTGATATAATCTGTTAGTGCCTTTAGATGCTATTTAGACAATTCTGCCCGGATTTTCTTGCTTGTTTTGATGACCTTGTTGCATATACCAACATACGAAGCTCATTTTCTCCTAGTAAAAAGGCCATAGTTTATGGACTTTCTTTTTCATCCAGTTTAGACTTTAGACCACCATCAATATTCTTAGGAAAATGACAATTTTTTAGAATGTGCTTCATGTTCTCCGCAAAAAGCACAATATTTGTCAATGCCTATTCCTCTCTCATTCAGGAGAGCATTGGTTGGTAGTTTTACTTTAAATGCAGCCACAAAAAAGATTTCATTTTTGGATGAATCATGCACTTTCTTATTCTTGTCCATATTTGTAGTTTTTCATTCTTTAAATCTACAATTTGACAGTCAAAATGTTTTCAAAATCGGACCAGACTGGACGATCGGACTAGAAAAACCGGGGACTGGTCATTTGACTAGTTCTGTTTCATCTCAAAACCGTTGATTTGGTCAACAAACCGCTGATCTAGGTGGTAGAAACATCGAATTGTAAGCCCAGACAATGTTTCTCTGGCTGCTTTTTGTTTTTTTTTAATTATTTTTTTAAAACAGTTGGACCATTCGACCCGAGAACTAGACCCCAAAATGGTTCCTTGTCTGGTCTAATTTTAAATACCTTCCTTTGACATAAATCCCTGTAGGCTGAATTAACTATATAGTATAACCACCCTTTGGATCTGCTGGCTTTCACTTAATTTATCTTCTTAAGGGTGGCTTGATTGGACATACGGCTATAATGTGTCGTGAAGTAGGTATTGACATCTGATGAGGGCAGATTTGGCCCTCCACTAACATCATGACACATGCCATTTCAGAACAACTGGATGACACCCAGAACCACCTAGGCAACAACTTGCCTTAGCCAAAATGATGGAGTCCCAGCTAGCGACTTGGCACTGTCGCCGACCTGGTGACCTGCCTCTGGTGCCGACCTGGCGACCTGCCTCTAGCGCCGACCTGGCGACCTGCCCCTATTGCCGACCTGGCGACTTGCCTCTAGCGTCGACCTGGCGACTTGCCCCTGTTGCCGACCTAGCGACCTGCCTCCACCCTCGACTTGGCAACCTGCCTCTAGCACAGACCTGGCGACCTGCCTCTGGCGCCGACTTGGCGACCTAGCAACCTATGAGACGTGCTCACCGTCGATTTCCGCATGCACCCCATCACTCCCGGGTTTCTCGGAAGTCAGCTCTCACATCGAATATTTTGGGAGAAACCGAGTAAGTCGTAAAGATTGGCCTACATGCACGACTACCTCCGAGGATTTCGGAGTAGTTAAGCACGTCCTCCCAGAGATTTCGGACGTGTTGCGTGATGCTCACGCCTAACAATGCCTATATAAACGCCTTACCTCCAACCCCAGGGTGGGCAGGTGCAATTTAGTTCTCACAACTCTTCAACTCTCTCACATTTAGCTATCTTAAAATCTCTTATTCGCTAACTTAAGCATTGGAGTGTCAATCATGGGTAAAGCAACCCGGGCACTCTGACACTGTGTCCTTGCAGGTCGCATCAGAGCCACCTTTTCAGCTCGTCACCACTCAGCTAGATATCAGAGCCACCTCTCTGGCTCGTCACTACTCAACTAGACATCAGAAACACATCTCCAGCTCGTCACCATTCAGTTAGGCGTTAGAGCCACCTCTCTAACTTGTCACCATTCACCTAGGCGTTCAAGCCACCTTCCAGGTCGGAACCATTCAGCCAGGCATCTAAGTCACATTTCAAGTAAGGATTATTCAACCAGGCATTCAAGTCACCTGCCAGTTAAGAGCTGCCGCAATATGCTTCATCAACATCAATGCACTAGAGTGTATAATACATTATTATCATCTATTGAAAGCATCTCCCAATAATAAGTACGGGTGATATTCCCATACACGCTGAAATATTCATGTGGGGCACACTCCATAGGGTACCAATGTGAACTCATGAAGTGGATATGAGAAGATAAGAATAAATCAGATTTCTATTTTTAATCCAAAAGCTTAAATTTATATCATGTTATGTTTTAATCCATGCATAATACACAAGTCCATTGTGTCTTTTTTTTTTATTATTTGTTCGAATGTGAGATTCTATTCATTCCCTACACGCATGCACGCATTAATCCTAACATATAAAATCCAATCAAGTCAAAATTAATGCTTGTTGCAATGTTTCAATGTTAATGCTTGGGCATCATATATATCCTACGCATGAACAGGCTTAATTAGCTTTGACTCAATAATTGAACCTCTCATTCAGAGGCTTTCACTTTAAAATTGAAATGACTTCTGGAAGGGTGGTTTTCGTTGTTATAATCGACTTATATCAATGTTGATGAGGTTATTAATTTATTAAATTAATTTCAGCTTTGGCTGATAAATTGTTTTTAAAGTCATTACTTAATTTGCTTATTCTTTACTTGGATCAGAACCCGCGGTCCTCCAGCTATTGTCTTGGTATAAAATTTAAATTAAGCTGTATTATTGGGGTCTGGACTGTTGGAATCACTGTTTTAATTTAGAACTCTTGCCCGAACTCAATGAAGAAAATACAATAGTTTAAAGCTAAAATTAAGATGGAATCCTTCTGACATTTTATTTTTTTATTTTTTTATTTTTTTACATAACATAGGTTTTCTCTATGGGCCGGAAAGCTGCTGCCGGGGAATATCCCTTGACAAATGTCCTTTGCTTCGATTATTTCATCTTCTTCGACCCCCTGTTCTCCAATGTTGTAGATCCGAAGTTGATTGATATTTCTATTCGTACTCCTATTCTCAATTGATGGGAGACTATAATGTTGTTTTCAGATGAAGAGATAGAAAAATCTTTAGATCCTTTGTAGTTTGCCTTCGTAGGAAAATATGTGTATGATCATCAATCTATGGCGGAGATTAGAGAGTTTCTTGTAAGGACGTTTGCTTTCAAAGCTGCAATAGAAGTGGTAGTGATCAAAAACTTTTTGTTTCAATTTCTTCAATGGATGCCATGCTTGGAGTTGGGTTGTGAACCTTCTATGGTTCACATTTGGATATGTTTCTACGATTTCTATGGTTCCCATTTGGACAAATTTTCTAGGATTGCAGTTAATTTTTACAATGAATGGTTTATTCGTTCCATTGCCTAAGTTGCAGGGAGAGATTTGTGGGTTGATCTTGGGACTGTTCGACTTACCCGCATAATAGTCGCTAAGGTTTTCATGGAGGTTGATTTGTTGAAAGAAAACCCTAATATTGTTTGGATTGGTGTTGCCAAGGAAGGATTTTGGTAGAAGATTGTGTATGAGGATCTTCCCAAATATGGTAGTTTTTGCTATAAACTTGGCCATGATTAAAAAGGAATGCCCTAACAGGATCAAGAAGGAAGGAAAGAAGTTAAAGGGAGAATGAGGTCAATCAACCGATAGTAAAATACATCTTTCAGCATACTGAATGTTTAGTCCAAATGGATCTAATTCCATTTTGTGGTTCCTGTCAGTAATATATACTAGTTTGGATCAAGATGAAGTTGAAGCTGTGAAAGATGGAGGTGTTCAGAGTGATCATCTTACTACTATTGTACCTAATTTAGTTATTCAAACCCCGAGTACCATGGTTTTTAAAAATGAACTGGTGATCGAACCGATCAGGGGTCCGGTTATCGGTTTGAACGGTCAGACCGTTCGACTCGAACGGCCAGTTCATTCTGACAAAAAAAATAAAAAAATGGAAAATGGTCAAAACCATTCAAACAGTTCAAACGGTTCGAATGGTTAATCGGCCGGTTCAGCGGTTTACTGATCAAAATCAACGGTTTTAGGGGATAAAACGATTTTAGAGGAAAACGGTTTTAAAAACAATGCCGAGTACTAATAAATCCTTGGACAATATTCCTAAGGGTTGTAAAGATTTCCCTACTTTTCCCGTCAAAACAAACATAGGCTAAGAACTGGCCCAATTGATTTTTTCACAAACTCCACAAATTGAAAGAAACATAAACTTGGGAGGGAGGGATGTAAAGAAAGGGTTCAATTCCATTTCAGTGAGAACAGCATTCCTGCAGTCTAAAAACTCAACAAGTTGATACAGTGGTAATAGGGTAAAGAGGTCAATGGGTTGGGTCTATCCAATAGAAAAAAAAAAAAAAACTGATCAAATTGATTATGTTGGTTTTAATTCCGTGTTTATCTGGATTAATAATTGGGTTGGGATTGGTTCTTGTTTCTCCAAACTGATTATTTAGTTAATAATGTATAGAGGTCTCCTGGTTTTTCTTGTAATTTTGTTATGTTTTATGTCTAATTGGATAAGTTTCATAGATGGTATAGAAGTGGTTTTCGTTAAAAACACTTATTTCATCAGCATATAAGCAATTTATTATTTTACTGTCATTTTTGTTGAAGTTATTTTATAAAATAAAAAATGAAGTTCTAATATGTTATTCTCGTACGTTATTATCGATGTCAAGTATAATTGGGTCTAGTCAGGTCAGACCGGAGTAACCCGATTAACAATAGGATTGGTTCTGGGTTTGTCTTATGGAACTGATTAATAACCTGTTTAGGACTGATCCACCCTGTCCTGAACCAGACCCGACCCATTAACAGTTTTATAATAGAGGGTGCCAATTTGGTCATGGGCCTGAGCCCAAATTTGTTGAACTTCACCAACTACTCAGTTATAGAAACCAAACTCAGCTCAATAATCCTTAGCCTAAAGCCAAGTAAATGGGAGTGCCATTGAGAAAAAACCAGCAAATCTGGGTAAATCATCGTAAGTTTGTAACTGGAAATTATGTGTCGTTGACAAAAGTTCACCTCCACCATCATTCCATTGACACTATGATTGTGTTTGGTTTGAACAAAATAGTAGGGAAAGGTAGAAAAACCTTTACAAACCTTGTATAAATTTCCCTACATTTCCCTTCCTTTTTATACCTTTTTCTTCAAACCAAACATAGGCTAAGGATGCAACTTGGGAATACTCGGGTTGAGCATTATTTGTTGAAATTTGAAGGGACCCAGCCCTTGGGCTCATTGCTCAAGCCTGATGAGAAGTGCAAATTCGTGTGTGCATTTGAATTTCCCAATTTGGTAACAAATGGGTTGAGAAATGTTTGTGGATGTTGGAAGACTGGTCTACTGCTTCAAGGTCCATAATTTGGAGGAATACCGATTCCTTTTCTCTCTACTTTTGGTGTGAATGGGTGGAGCTAAGATTAACCTGTTTTTTTTTTCTGCTTTGGGTGGGTAATTTCTAAATAAACTGACTGGTTTGAGTAATGGGCTTAGGTGTAAATGAGAAGGATGGTACGTGGGTCATGGGCTTAAAATGAAGACATCAATCAATGCATGAAATTGCACAACCAGACCATTAATGATCCTCAGTCTCTGTTTGTCTGCTTTGCAAATCTCAATCAGATGTGGAATTTGGATCTAGTTCGCACTTGTGTACATTTGTTTGGAATGAGTCAATTATGCATGAGAGTGCAAATGGATAGTGTAAACTATGATTTATTTTTGTTTGCAATGTAAACCTTGATCAAATAAAGATTTTGTACACGGTTCAAATTTGCATGCATTTGTTTGTAACTTCGAAGCAAAGGGAAACCGGAATTTACATAGAATCCATTTGTACTCCCCTGCATTTACATCAATGGTTTGGGTTGAATCCGAACCCAAATATATATTCTTGACACAAAACTCAGAAGTCAGAACTAACACGTGCCAACTATTAATTGGAATAACTGGGTTTGACCAGAGTAGACCTGAATCCTGATTATACTAAAAAGAACTAATAATTAGTAAACTGTTTAAATGACAATGAAACATGTAGTTTTTTTTAACAAAAATTATCTTATATACTGTATGAAACATCAAATATAATAAAAATTAAAAGTCTAATGTATGTATTATTAAATACAAATCAGTTCGGATCTTAATCCGTTTCGAATAGAAAAAAAATGGTCCGATCCAATTATAATTTGGACCTGGGACACATAACTCGAACCAGAACTCATATGATTGGTTTGGCTCTGTTGGGTAGGCCCGGCCCATTGACAGTCAAGTGGGCTAAGATAAACCTTGTGGAGCCAATGGGCCTCCCCTGCACCTAGCCCTATTCCCACCTCCGGGACCCAGAGTCCCTACACCCACTAAGTAACTTGTACGTAGGAGAGAATCTTTGGGAACAAAAAACAGTTTTTACCTTTTGGGTTGAGAGAGAAAAAGTAAGAGAATGTTTAGGAGTTGAAAACATGCCATAAGTCAAGCAGATTATTTATCAAAAAACAATAAAAACGAAAAAGGTAAATGATAAAGACCCCAATTACTAATGGGATATTGGGATGAATGACACAAATACCCTCTTAAACTTTTCTTTTTGATAAAGGCCTTCTGAACTTTTACTTTCTGATAAATACCTCTAGTTAAATGCCAAAATATATTAAATTACTAAAATGCTCATCTGAATTTTCCTTATTTTCTTTTCCTCGTCCTTTTCTCTTAAAGGTTAATTGCAAAAAAAAAAAAAAAAAACTTCATTTTCACGAAAGAATCATTTTATTAGCATAGAAAAAAAGATTTTATACCTATCAAAAAGAAACTTGTACCAATTCATTTTAATATTGAATGTAGCTATAAATCTGCAAAGATCAATTAAAGCAATCGAGAGGACTTCATGGTTATATTTAAAAAACCAATCCAATCATAAATTGTTTAAATAAAAAAGGAAAGGATTGTTTGGGGATTTAAAAAGAAAAAAAAAATCTTCTTTTAAGTTATCTGACAGAACTCTAAACTATAACATATAGCAGAAGGTAGTATTTATCATGAAGTGAAAGTTGATAGGGGCATTTGTCACTTACCCTATAATATAGGAGGGGTCTTTGTAATTTGTAAGAAGAATACATCTCAGTTTGGAAGGAGTACAAATATATAGAATACAAAATCTTATATTTTATATGTATTTATACGGTATATATCTATATCCAAAAATTACAAAAAAAGAAAATACCACGTAGTCTCTCCCTCCTGGATCCTAAAATGCAGATAAAGTACCTCATTATTAACTTATAGTTGGAAGACCAGAATCACAATCCCCGAAACTAAAAATGAAACACAGAAAAGAAGTAGAATTTTTAACTTGATACTACTCGATGTATCATTTCATCTCTGTTGATTTTGGGAGCACAATTCATTGTTAATTCGTTTATGAGCATATGGGGAAAATACCAAGAATTCAATGGAATTTAGATCATCGGAAGACTCGGATCTATTAACATTGTCGCCCCAACGAAACAAAAATAAAAATAAAGCAAAAACAAAACCAGGAATTAAATCGAATACTTGTTGTGTAGAGAAAACAGATAATGGCTGCGGACGATTAGAGATTTCCAAATACTTCTTCAATTCTGAATAGTAAAAATAGATTTTCAGAAATCCTACTCACAGCCACAAAGGAGTAGAGATATTATTTTAGTTACAAACGAAAGGAGCGACATAAACGACAAGCAGAGAGAGAAGTGAGAGGGACAAAGAAAGGGAAGTCGAAAAGGAAAACCCCTTATAGTTTTCACCGTCGACATGAGATCTGGGCAGCCAATCTGCCTGCATCCTGAGGCACTAACTGTCGCTGAGCCATCAGAGATTTATAAATTTCAATCAGCACTTTCTCGTCATACTCTTTCAAGGAAGGCCTCCCGAACCCAAAGCCTGCTCCAACCGCGCCACCACCACCGAACCCAGCGCTGAACACCCTGGAATTGGCGAACCCAAGCATCATCTTAACATAGGCATCCCGAAGTCGGATGAGAAGCTTCTTGGGGGAGAGGTGGTGGAAGAAGCGGAGTTTGGGGGTGACCCTGATGCGCCAAAAACGCCTCCTTCGGTTGGAACCTGCCCCGGCGAGCTCCACCCGGGTTTTTCGCCGGGGTCCAGCCCCGTCCAAACGCTCGTACTTCCTTCTCTTCCAATACCCTCTGAAGCCCTTGTATAAACTCGCAGACACGCCTTCCATGTTACAATGTTCTCTTTCCTTCTTCGTTTGCGGAATATCGGGAAGAGGGGAGACTAACTACAGAGGTGTCGGGAGAGGGAGAAAGAGAGAGAGGATTTCTTCGTAAACATTATAATAAAACTAATCGCTGATTCGCCGGGGAGGGAGGGTTGCGTCCTGCTCCTGCGTGGTATCGTTGGTTTATGATTGTATTACAAAATTAACAAAAAAAAAAAAGGAATGCAGGAAGGCAGTAATTAATAAGATAGATCCAGAGTCTCACCCGCATTTCTCAATATTCAGTGTAGGTGGGGTCGTTGTCCAGTATTTATTATTTAATGAAGGAACATATCACGTTCGGACATTCATTTTTATACAATTTGCGTGCACCATCGACAGATGTGTATTACACTTAGTGGCCACGAGTGGAGGTGGAGCTTTTCTCCAAATATTCGGTTTCTAAAAAGTTCAATTGGGCTCGGCCTCACTCTTCAAGCCGAATTCGAGTCTAATTTTGTTTAGATTCCAATAAAGCTACATTCGTAAGGCACGCAAATTTAATCAAATTTTTGTAAATATACATATAATTTTTTTAATTTTATATGTAATAATAATTAACTTTATATATTTAAATAAAAAATAACTTTTATATATTACTTTTTATTTTATACAATGTTTGGCTCACAGTTGAACTCAAGCTGAGTCGAATTCAAACTTACGAGCTTTCGATTTTAGTTAAATTCAAACTCAAATCTCTAATTTGAATTTAGCTCAAATCTCATACCTTACTGACAAACCGAGTTCGATTAACTAGATATTCAGCTTAACTTGACTCGAATCCACCTCTAACTGCACTATTGCTATGCTAAAAACTCAACCCTAAGATTAATTTTGTCACCTTGATTCAAAAGGTCTCACATGAGATGACAAGACATTAGCTAATATAGTCCATTACCATAAAAATATCGTCTATATACCACTTAAAAAGGACTAAAACTCTAGTCTAGTGCCTCTGGGCCGAACCATTAATCTCATGTTTGGGAGTGCTTATTTGATAAGTAATTACTAATGCTTAAATTTGCTAAAATATATTTATCTTAAACAAGAATAAAATAAGTATTTTTAAGATGGCGTGGAGGATGAAGATGGGCCTGCAAACTAATAATCACTATTTATTTCATGGTTTTCAAAACCAGATTGGATTGGACGGTCGAACCAGAAAAACCAGGAACTGGTCAGGTGATTGGTTTCGTTTTTCTCCAAAACCGGATTTTTGGCAAAAAACATTGATTTGGTCAGCAAACCGCTGACCTGGGCGATCGGACCGTTTGAACCATTTAATGGTTTTAACTGTTTTTTTATTTTTTTTATTTTTTTTTGTCAAAATGGACCAACCGTTCAGTTCAAACGGTTGGACTATTCGACCCAAGAACCAGGCCCTTGACCGGTTCGTTGTCTAGGTTGGTTTTAAAAACTTTGATTTATTTGCTTATTTTCAGGGCTTATTTCATAAACATAAATTAAATGATTATCGGTGTGATCTCAATCCAAAATAAGTACTTTTCCAGAAATCATTAACAATAGATCATGAGAATTGAACAAATTAAACTTTGCCATACTATGAACAATCTTGTTGGATGATCTTCTAGTGTAGAGATATCCCATGATAGATCATGTTTCACTAATAGAAGTTTAGTTAGAGCTAAACAATCACTATCAAACGAGAATGTGTATGAGGCTTAACTAACAGGAAAATTTAAGAGCATAGAAGAGAGCAAAAGCTTCATCTTTGTCGGTGGAGATTACTGGCAACTGAATAGCTCTGCCCAAGACAAATTCTCCCTTAATTGCTATTCCTAATGACGATCCACATTAATTTTAAACATGTCGGTTGGGGGAGGGGACCAGCTGCCTTGGCTGTCTACATGTTGTACTGGTGCAGTCGCTGGTCAGTGGGGAATGGGGATGTTGAAACGTGGGAAGAGTATTTCTTAAATTTGTGCATTAGCAGTAGAGATTACATCCGATCAGGGTTTTAAAAAGTGGATATAGAATTATTTTGGTCACCGGTTCCCGGGTTAAACAGTACGATCGGTCTTTCGGAATGGACAGTCCATTCTGACTTAAAAAAGGGAAATTGTTTAAAATTTATCATGAGTTTTTAGCATTTCTATTAAATTCGTCACAACTATTCAAAATGTTTAAAACTCACCATGTCATTAACTTGACGTTAAATAGACTAACGGGTGTTAATAAAATATAAAATATATACAAAATGAATTAACGGGTATTAATATATTACCATTTTAATATTTAGACATGAAAAAAGAAAAAGTTTAAAAATATATTTTTAAATAAAAAATACATAAAAATATAGAAATTACAAAAAGTATAAAAATTATAGAAATTGAAAAACAAAATCAGAAAATAAAAATTGTAGAAAAAACACGAAAATTTATAGAAAACACAGAAATTGCAAATAAATAACAAAAAATACAGGAAAAATTTATAGATTGTAGAAAATAGAAAATGTAAAAAAAACAGAAATTATAAAAGACATTGGAAATTATAACAAAACACTAAAAATGCAAAAAAAAAAAAAAGAGAGAATTGAAAACTGAAAAAGACCATTTTTCCTCTGACTCACCATTCAAGGGTAATTTGGTCATGAAAATTGCTATTTAGGCTGACATGGACACCTCTGTTAAGAAGCATTAACGGTGCACTAACGGAAGGAAAGTTTTGGAAAATAAAAACTTACTGACATGGTGAGTTTTAGACATTTTGAAAAGTTGTGGTGAGTTTAAGAGAAATATTGAAAACTCATGGTGAGTTTTAGACAATTCCCTTTAAAAAAATAACAAAAAAAACAGCCGAAAACTGTTGTCTAAGTTGATGGGTCTATGCTTCGACTGCCCGGGTCATCAGGTTGCTGACCCAATCTATAATTTTTGACCCAGCAACTGTTTTAGGGTAAAACAAAACCAGCTTTTGCTGACCAAATCAACATTTTTTGGCAAAATATATAACGGTTCTAAGGTAAAACGGAATCGATCACCTGACCAATTCCCAGTTTTTCCGGTCTAACCATCTGGTCTAATCCGGTTTTGAAAACCACACTCCAAAAGGACATTAGGTTAATAATTAAATCAAGTGGAGACTCCGAAAGGTAGTAGGTTAGTGGCTTGGATTACTCAGTATCTACCGATCCACTTACTATATAATATAGTAAGTCAGAATTTCATGTGCAAAATTCCCCTATAATATAGGAAACCTGGACTTGCTTCTTTTTGTGCTAAGGTAATACATATACCCATCGTTTTATGCTATCTGTACTTTAGACATGTGGCTTGCATTAAAAAAGGTGGCCATACTTTCTATAAGTCAGTTTAGGCCATCAGGAAGGAAAACTTATACAAAGCTTGCATATGGATTTTTCTAACTTTTCATTCTTTCCTTTCATTTTCCTTCAAACTAAATACAGCTTGTGAAATTGAATGGGTTGTGGTATCTAGCCTGTGGGAGAGTTTAAATAGACCGTATTTTTTCCTAGTTTTTAAAAATTAAAAAAGAAAAATAAAACTGCATTTAAAGTATGTAGAATATATTGCTGCCAATCCAATAGAGATTCAAGATCTACTACAAACAAGGCATTTAAAATTGGTAACAAAGCGGTAGATTTGACCCTTCACTAATATATGATACATGGCATCTCGGAATAACTGGGTGACACCCATAACTACTTAGGCGACAATTTGCATTAGCCAAAATGATGGAGTCCCAACTAGAGACGTGGCATGTCGTCGACCTGGCGACCTGCCCCTAGTGCCAACCAGCCTCTAGTGCCGACCTGGTGACCTCCTCTAGCGCTGACCTGGTGACCTACCCCTGTTGCCGATCTGGCGACCTGCCTCCACCGCCGACTTGGCGACCTACCTCTAGCGCCGACTTGGCGATCTACGAGACGTGCTCACCGTCGATTTCTGCATGCATCCCATCACTCCCGGGTCTCTCGAAAGTCAGCTCTCACACCGAATGTTTTGGAAGATACCGAGTAAGGCGCAAATATTAGCCTACGTGCACGACTACCTCCGAGACTTCAAACTAGTTAGGCACATCCTCCCGTAGATCCCGGACGTGTTGCGTGATGCTCATGCCAAACAATGCCTATATAAAGGCCTTACTTCCAACTACAGGGGGTAGATGCGCAATTTAGTTCTCGTAGCTCTTCAGCTCTCTCACATTTAGCTATTTTAAAATCTCTGATTCGCTAACTTAAGCATCAGAATACCCACCCCGGGTAAAGCAACCCGGGCACTCCGGCACTGTGTCCTTGTAGGTCGCATCAGAGCCACCGCTTCAGCTCATCACCATTCAGTTATGCAATAGAGCCATTGATCTAGCTCGTCACCACTTAGATAGGCATCCAAGCTACATTCCAGGTATGAATTATTCAAGTAGGCATCCGAGTCACCTGCCAGCCGGGGAACTGCCAAAATGCACATCATCAAAGCCCAATGAAAAAGAAACAAATCAGAAATCCATAAATAGGAAAACTGATTAGGTTACATATAATAGACTCTTGTACACACTTTGTAGCAAATACTGCCCCAAGTCATGAAATTTAGGTTGTATTTGGTACTTTTGTCACTTTTATTTGCAATGTTTTAGGTTGGTCAATACAATTTTTTTTAGAAATGGTCTTATTAAGTCGCATTAGATAACCAATTCTATTAAAAAAATTGAGGCATTGGGTTGAGTGTTGATACTTATAATAGTAGGAACATTAAATTTGACGTTGCCTTAAGAAACAACAATGATATATACTAAATGTTGTATTGATAACTCAAAGCATTTCTGGTAGAAAGTAAAACTATGTACTCATAAAATTTGTATTTACCATCCTAGAATGTTTCAAGTGGAAGTGACAATGATACAAAGTGATTTTTACATTATCCAAAACAAATTCAGAGCCTGCATTTACGGTTTTGGTTCTTCAGCCCCAAATTGGGTTTCGATTTTCATGTTTGTATTCTTGCACTTTGTTCTGACATCTGATCTAGGTTTAAAGCTCAAGACTTCTTTTCATGTTTCTTTGATCATTCTTCTGATTATGGAGGAAGACACATTGACAGCCATAAAACAAATTCCTACTTAAACATGTTGATATTATATTGAACCACAAGTGGATCAAATTCGGAAAATACATATTATTGAGTCAGATTGGATCAAGATCAAGCTCAAGCAATCGGTGATACCGAATCCGACCCATTCCTATTCCTAAGCTGCGTTTAATTACGAGAAAAAAAAATAGGGAAAAGAAAAAAAAGGTAATTTGTAAAGGTTTTCATACCTTTTTCTTCAAACCAAACATAGCGTAAATGAGGGACAACACTCTCCAAATATGTCAAAGAAGTCCCAACCCTGATTGAAGTGGGAATGGATACGTAACCACGCAACCAGCCAAAGGTCAATGGCGATCATAGTTCGTGGCTTTACAATTAATTGCTCGGTAGAAAGTGACGTAAATTATCTTGCTCTTTAATTAAGTTAGTGATAAAACCAATAAAAATAATTAATTAATTATGTAACTAGAGAGGTATTTCAAAATATTTGAACGTTCACTCACATCATCTCTTTCACGTTGACGATGATAATGGATGGAGACCTTTA